>NW_016805866.1:1249943-1284629 GCF_001698545.2 Rhinopithecus bieti | reverse complement strand
AAAGTCAAGTTTTCTAATAACTTTTAATTGTTTTAATGAAACAACTTTTAATTTTAATGAAACATTTATTTCAAGTTTATTTCAAATCTCTCTCTGATTTTCTTTGTTTGTTTGTTTGTTTTAGAGATGGAGTCTCAGCTGTTGCCCAGGCTTACTGCAACCTTGACTATCTGGGCTCAAACAGTCCTCTTGCCTCAGCCTCCCGAACAGTTGGGACCACAAACATGCACCACTATGCCTGGCTAGTCTTTTTATTTTTTATACAAGCAGAGTCTCACTATATTTACCTAGGCTGGTCCTGAACTCCTGGCCTCAAGCAATCTTCCTGCATTGGCCTCTCAAAGTCTGGAGTTTCAGGTGAGAGCCATAGCACCAGCCTTGTCTCTCTCTTTCTTAAGTCACTGATATCTCTCCTTTGTTTCTGGACTGTCAATGAATCCTAGTTACACATCCCATGTTCTACCAAGGATTATTCATTTTCATTAATGCTCAAGCTTTATTACTGAACAAAACTTGATCCCCTCTTTTCTTAGAATGAGGTGTTTCTAGGAGTCTCCTCCATCTTTCAGGCAAACTGCTTCTTGTCAGTCCCCCCTGTAACTACTGCTCAAATGTCTGTAGGCTGATGGAATCACAGCAGTTTGTAGCTTAGGTTTAAGGTACGGCTGTCTCTCTCTCTTTGTGTAATATTTTGTCCATCCCTAACATATTACTTAATTGAATTGAATTGTATTACTAAGCTGTTCTGATATGGCTATTTTAATTACTTATAATAGAATTTTCTTTCACTGTTGGGATAATTAGTCTTGAGTAAGGAGAAAAAAATTCTTTTTTGACCTTTTAATATTACATTCACATTAGGTCTCAGAAAGCAATCTTTCAGCAGCCATAAATACTTTAAAAATCAGTATTAAGCTGTAGAGACTTTTAATTCAGCAAGCATTTGTTCTGTGCATACTTTCTACCAGGCATTGTATCAGACTCTAGGAGAAAGGTGCAAAGACAGGTTCTGTACCTGTGACAGGGCACAGGCACATCAAGAGTTGGTGACTGTAGCATATGGTACCAGGGAAACTGGTACTTGATAAAACTTGAAAAAGGCAGGTGGAGGCCAAATAGAAAGGGCACTTTGGCCCTATGTTAAGAACATAAAATATTAGCCCTTGGACATCAAGAAGTCACAGTATTTTTTATTTCAGAGGAGTAAAGATTCAGTTAGAAGAAAGGATATATACATGGGCAGTTACATTAGAGAATGAGGAGGAGTCCACCTAAAATAAGAGCAGTAGTTAAACAGAAGGGGTAAATGCTGGAGATATGAAGACGGATGGTTAATGGTTCAGATTTTGTTACTATTGGTTATGGATGCAGAGAGAAGTAGAAATTTCTGGAATGACTCTAAGGTCCTTGGAGAGGGTGTACAAAAAAAGAAAACTAAACTCAGGAACATGTTTGTGAAGGACCATTATATAACCAAATTTAATTTTTATAATAATGTCCCTTCAAAGTAGCTAGGAAGCAATTCTTAAGGAATGTAAATGCATTAATTAAAGCTATATAACTAGGTGGTGATAGAGCTGGATATTTATCTGGCTTCAAAACTCATGCTCTTCAATCTCTGGGAAAATAGAAGGAAATAACAAGTTTAGATTTAAATGCTGTTTTTGAGGTACCCTTAAGATATAATGGATCAAGTTTTCTAATAAACTATTGGAATTTTGGAGGTAAAATCAGCAAAAGGGTGATTTCTTTTGAGAGGGCCAATTTGGGAGTTGTTTTTATATGGGTACATGTCAGAGCCATTTTCATATTTGTCGTTGTTTAGAGGTTAAGTCTGGAATAAGAAGAGAGTTTTAGATAGAACCCTGGAGAGGATTCACATTTAAGGGGATGGTGAAAGAAGTAGAACCAGAAAAGCATATAGAGAAATGAGGTATTGGAGAAGTAAAAGAGAGGATGTTGCTGTGGAAAAAATAGAAAAATTGAGGATATGGTTCATAGTATTCTGTGTAGCAGACAGGTCAAGTCAGGTAAGTAATTTAAAATGTCCATTGGACTCAGCAGTTGGCAGGGAAATGGTGCTTTTAAGAATAAATGAGAGCCCTTTTATAGTAGCTTGAAGAATTAATAGAGAATGAGATAGTCAAAATAATATTTGAATGAAATAGTATTCACCTATTATTAATAGATCGTGAACTTTTAATTTTTTTTTTTGTTTGTTTTAGCAATAATGATGATGGATTAAAAAAGTAACTTTCCCTTCATCTCTGGTTTGATCCTACCTATCACTAATGACGTATTTCATGTGCTAGAAAAGAAAGAGGAGAGTGTGTCCTATAGACCTGAATCAGACTTACTTGCATTTTGATCTAGCCAGCTGAACTAACTAATCACAGAGAGATCTTTCGCATTTGGAATAAAGTTCCATTACCGAATATTCTTTCAAAGTAAAATAATAAGAATTTTTTCCATATTCCAAAGGATGAAAGTTTGAAACAATGCTTTGTTATTCTGGTTACTATAAATTTCATTCAGTGAGTGCTTTCTTTGGTCTCAGTTCATGGAAAAGTCACTTTCTATAAGAAAGAATTTGATTATGTGTTATTTGCCTTTGTTTTTGGAGAGACTGAGCTTAACTTGGTTGTTTGTTCTTCAAATTTGACAGCATGAAATAATTGCTAGTCAACCTTCTTACCTACTCCTTCTTCAAAACAAACTGTTTCTCCATTTAAGATTATAATTCACTCAAAGGAGTGGGGAAGTTTGAATTATCTCCTCAATTTCTCTTTTGTACCCCACAAGGTAAAGACTAGTCATCATAGAAAGAGGGTAATCAGCTGTTTCTAAGATGTACAAACTAAGAATATGGTTTTCAATAATGTGTTCATTTTAGACAAATTATATTAGAATAAAAGGATTTGGGTGGTCCACAGATTTCAATATAAGGGATCTAACAAGTGTCAACAATAAACGTATTTAAGAAGGGCATGGAATACTTTATTGTCTTTTAATTATAGTAAAGACAATGGTTTACTGCAGGCACACATTGCTGGGGAGAATTCCAGCGGTCTTAAATTTTTATTTTACTCTTCTTCCACACCCCTCATTTGGATTGTTTGTAAATACCCTCCTTGTTCTCAGTGGAATGTATTGGTGTTTCTTGTTTCAGCAACTCTCTTTTGGTAACTTATCCCATATGTTTGTTAGCCTTTGCATAAAATTGTTTTGTCTGAACTCAGCTTCTGAGCCACATCTTGTATGTATCTGCCAGAATGAGGATTATCTGAATTATTTTTGTACAATAACTTCACAATCAAACATTTTCGTTATTTGAAAGTAAAATGAATTTGAATCTCATTTGTGGAAATAGAATGAAGAATATAATATTAATACAGATTATTTTTGGTTAAATACCATTTTTTAAGTTAGTTCACTCCACTGTTGATTTGTTATTGCTTAACATTGTGTTAAGCAATGTATGTTTGAAACATGATCATACATATATTAGAGAGTTAGGGAGCTGCATTCCATAATTTATTCTTCTCATCTCAACTTTCAATACTTCCTTGTAACGAAATGAAGGAAAAAGAAAGACTTCTTTTTTTAACCTTGATGGTTTCATAATGAATTATTGACTTCCAAAACCTAATAAAGGGACTACTGGAGTTGAAATTCTGAGTCTTGATCAAACTCAAAGATAGTATTTGAAATGTTAGGAGATACCATTTTAATGACCTGTGTTCAGACTACTTAGTCAACTGATGCCAATAGAAAGATAAATATTAGGCATTTCCTTATATTCAGTGATTCACCCAATAAACATTAACTGAATTCCTACTATATGCTAGTCACTGCCCCTACCCTATTGGAATTCACCAACTCATTGTAGAAGGGTAAAAGACATCGTATATAAAAAATAAATCAAGTGGTATGACTAGAGTAGAATACAGTAGGGTAAGAAAGTAGAGGGATGAGGGGTCAGCAAAGTCCTCTCCAATAAGTTGATAATGGAGCAAGCATCCGAAGGAAGTGAACTACAGAGCCCTACGGACATCCGGGAGAAGAGCGTTCCAGGTCCTCTGTGCCCATGGATTGGGCCCCATGCACAGTTTGAGGGACACCAGGAAAAATTAAACACAGCATTGCTTCTTTGGGATAATAAGAAAAATATACCAGTGAGTTTACAAGTCCCAGATTGCAAAATTATATAACAATTATCTTTACACACAGATGGGGGAGTTTTACATGGCCTGAAGTATTCAGAGAATGCTTTATGAAAGAAATGGCACTTGGAGGAACTATAAGATTTGGCCATTTGTTGTCCTTTATTTAGTAAACATTTACTGAAATATGAAGAGAAGGAAGAAGGGCATTCCAGAAAGGAAAGAAATGATTAGAAATCCAAAGGAGAGTGTATTTGTTTAGTTCCTGTGGCTGTTGTAACAAATTATCACAAGCATGTTCCCTTAAAAGAACAGAAATGTATCCTGTCGTAGATTTTGGAGGCCAGAAGTCTGAAGTCAGTTTTGCTGAGACAAAATCAAAGTGTCAGCAGGACCTCACTCCCTCTGAAGACCTTAAGGGAGAAACCTTTTCTTCCCTCTCCAGCATCTGGTGACTGCTGGCATTCCTTGACTTGTGGCCATGTCCACATACCCGCCTCTCTTGTTACACTGTGTTCTCTTCTGTGTCTCGTCTCTTTGTTTTTCTTTTATATGGACATTGGGATGACTTTTAGTGCCCAACTGGATAATCCAGGATAACCTCATTTCAAGGACCTTAGTTTAATCACATATGCAAAGATGTTTACCTATAGGATAACATTCACAGGTTTCAGGGTTTAAGACTTGGTCTCTTTTTAGGGCCACCATTCGGTTTACTATAAGAAAGATAGCATATTTAAATACTACAGAAATTTATCTGATAAAAATGTAAGAGTTCTTATCAGGAATAGTTTATGCATTTAGAAACTGTTTACTGAGTGTCTGCAGTGGATACATTGGTAGGCAAAAAAGCAAATGCAGCCCTTAACTTTATAGAATTTATAAATGAGGTGAAAGTTGAGAAAATGAGATGGATTGAATTCTCCTTTCAAGGACTCATCTTTTCTCTGTCCTCACATCTCCTTCTCTGGCTCTTCTGCTTCTCTTTTCTACTTTTAAGGATTTTCCTGATTACATTAGGTCATCCTGGGTAATCCAGGACAGTTACCATATGTGGAGGTCAACTGATTCACAACCTTAATATCCCCTTGCATATAACATATGATGGCTCCAGGGACGTGGATATCTTTGGGGTCCAAAATTCTGTCTACCATGGGTAGAATGGACCATGTTAAAGATTTTCGTTTTATTCTAAGAGCTCTGATTACAGGATTTTAAACAGGCTGGGAATATGTGGATAGATTTGTATTTTCTTTTCTTTTCTTTTTTTTTTAAGATGGAGTTTCGCTCTTGATGCCCAGACTGGAGTACAATGGCCCGACCTTGGCTCACCACAACCTCCGCCTCCTGGGTTCAAGCGATTCTTCTGCCTTAGCCTTCCTAGTAGCTGGGATTACAGTCATGTGCCACCATGCCTAGCTAATTTTGTATTTTTAGTAGAGACAGGGTTTCTCTCTGTTGGTCAGGCTGGTCTCGAACTCCCGACCTCAGGTGATCCACCCACCTCGGCCTCCCAAAGTGCTTGGATTACAGGCGTGAGCCACCATGCCTGGCCAAATTTGTATTTTCTATGGAAAATTCAGTAATGTGGAGAAGAGTTGGGGGGGGAAAGTGGAAATGGGGAGGCCATTTAGGAGACTAATTCTAGTCCTAGGAAGAATATAATATTAGCTGGGGACGATGGTAAGGGAAATGGTGAGAAACATCTTGATTTGAGAGTTTAAATCACAGGAAACTTGTGATAGATTAGAGATGAGGAATTCATCTCTAATCCTCTGGTGCAAAACTAAAAGACTGTTTGGTGCTATTGCTGGCAGAGAGAAAACTAGAACATGAACAGATTTTAGGGGGAGAATAACGTGTTTCTGCAAAGCCTGGAGGCAACAATAGTAGAAGAAAAAAAGCAGGAAAATGACAGACATTTTGGAGTAAGAGCTGCATAACTGACTGTATTTGAGAAACAGAGGAGAATCTTCAGACTATCTAAATAGGTTGTATCTTCATGCTATAGAACAACTTGTCTTCCTAAAGAACTGTGACGTTGAGTGGGCGCAGGGAATGAATTTTAGGCTAGGAGGTAGCAGTCTCACTTATTTAAGTTTTACTAAGTCATTAGCTTTCTAACATTCCATGCAACTGTTTAGCGAATAGTCACTGACTACCATATATGCAAACAGCTCCCATTCTGTGGAGTAATATCAAAAAAGCATAAGATGCAGCCATAGCTATAGAATATTTCAGAAAACAAGTGAACAAATAAGTAGCAATAAGTACAATTGAGTATCCCTGAACCAAAATGCTTGGAACCAGAAGCGTTTCAGATTTGGGATTTTTTAAATTGGATTTTGGAATATTTGCATATACATAATGAGAAATCTCAGGGATGGGACCCAAGTCTAAACATAAAATTCTTTTGTGTTTCATATACACCTTATACACATAGCCTGAAGATAGCTGTATTTTTCCCTTGAGGACACTGAATAAACTGTGTGTTGTGCACCTGCATTTTGACTGCAGCCTATCACTGAAGTCAGGTGTGGAATTTTCCACTGTGGCATCATGTCAGTGCTCAAAAAGGTTCAGATTTTAGGGCATTTTGGATTTCAAATGTTCACAGTAGGGAAGCTCAACCTTTAGGAGGAACCTGGTAAGTCATGAGAATTAAGTTCCTTTGTCCGCTGATAAATCTGCTTTACATAAGACAATACCTGAAACATAATGTATACTCCTTAACTGGATGGATTAATTTATTGAAAACCTACTAACGTCAGTCATTGTATTGTGTGGCACTGTATCCTCCGCACAAGAAGAAACTGTTCTTGCAGCATAAATTTTAGCCTTAAAAACTATATAACAAGTTAACAAATGCAATAACAGAGTCATATTTCAGTTCTGGGATGACACTAGTAGGACCTAGTTTTTTGTTTATTTGGGGTTTTTTTGTTCTTTTTTTTTTTTACCCCCAGTGGAGTTGGCATTTGGATGCAGTGGGGCTGCATGATAGTGATGATGTCAATTCATCCTATAATGTACTGTGCATTGAATTCTGTGTAGGGGGTCAAAATCAAAGGGAAATTCACCTAGCAAGTGTCTCATCTATAACTGAGTATGGGCTCCAAGGAGAACATTGTAATGAATTTTCATGGACAGTTTAAGGAAGTGATCAGAGGTGTATGAGATAAAGCCAGAATCATTTCTATAAGGCTTTTTAGGAGCAGGCATTATAGGTAGCTAGAACAAGCAAGCCAAATAAAGGGATTGATCAGAGAGAACTGGCTTCTATGAAAAGAGGAGATATTTTAGAAGACACTGTACTAAGTTATAAATTTGGAGGCCTGGTAGTCTGGGAGCAAGGTCATATATTAGTGGCCTACCACAGACATTATGGTGAGTGCACACTGTTAAACCAGGCAGTGGGAAGCAACTGGTGGTTCTTATCTGAGAGAGAAAATGTGATGAAAATTATGTAAGGGAAATTATCATGACAGCTGTTTTGGGATATACCACAGAGGAGAGAAAATGTAGAGAAGGAAACTGTTGGAAGGCTTTGTTATAATTCAGGCATTGGGAGGTAAGCTAAAGTGGTATCTGTGGAAATGGAAAACAAGACACGTGAGTGACAATTGTAGGAGAATAGGGAAAACTGGGGGCAAAAGACAGAGATAAAATTAACTAAACTTATGAGGTTGGCTTCTCCAAACTGGAAGTTGGGAAAAAATGATTACCAGGATAAAGGGAGAATAATATTTTAGTTACGTTTTCTTATTTATACAACTGGAAAAAAATGCCTACTAAGTTTAATTCACCAATTGTGAAACACAAAATATTGAAAAAATATATTCAAAATATTACTTTGCTTTTCTTGTTTTCTACCTGTGTCTCCAATAAACATCTATATTGATATTAGTACCACTTTCAAAACTTTTAAAATAGTCTTATGTCCTTGGAGAGTATTTTATTGCTTTAAAACTTTCCATCCAGAAATGCCCTTCGAGAATCTGGCATCAATCCAAAAAATGTTGTCGGGGGAAAACATTAAAGACTCTCTCATCTATTAGAATGTAGTGTGTGTAAAGTGAAAGTTGGCATTATTGCTTTCCAGCAAGAATCTTTGTTTCTCAACAGTTTTTCCTCTGAAAGCAGTCTAACAAGTACATCTTAAACACCAATTAATCATGACTTGCCTAAACTTAAATCTTACAGTAATTCTCATTTTCTGTAAGACGTCATATATAGCTTTCCAGTCATGGGGAATTGTTGATATTTCAAATATTAAGGAAGATATGCATGGCTTAGGTACTTCCTACCTTAGGCATGAATACCCAGGAAAGACTCCGTGGTCCATGAGGGCTGTGTACGTAGCCCTTGATGAATTCATTGTGGTCCAGGGTTTGATACTCAGACATAGGGATTCACATTTTTTTAATACCAAGAATGAATGGGACACCTCCCATGGGCACACATTTATTTTAACTAGAAACAGGTAGCCATTTGTTTAATTATTTATTGAGGACCTGGTTTGAACCAGACAATGAGCTATGCAAAGAAGATACAGTGGTGAATGAGGTAAGTCTGATCCTCACTTTTTAAAATCCATAGTCCAAACAGTGGATGGGAATACATAGTGGGAAGTCTTGCTTGTCCTAGGTGTGGGAATAGGAATGCAAGAGGCAGATGGACTGATTGCTAAGATTGGAAATCTTGTTGGAGAAATGAAGGAACTTCAGTTTGGCCCTGGCATATATGAGAGAGACGGAGGAAAGCAATAGAGAGAGACAGAGAGAGGTGGCAGAAGACACTGCAGAAGAAGGCAGGCTATAACAGAAACAGGAGAACTTGTGAGCCCTACAAGGGGTATTAACTTGATCATGTGGCCACTGTGAGTGACACCTTTTATGCTTTAAGCAGGACAGAGATATGAAATATTTACAATGAAAAGTATTACTATTGACATATAAGACCCCTGTGCCAATGTATATTATCCCTCTTGAGGAAAGTATCAAAAGAAGCTAGCTTGTTTTGTTTTGTTTTTGTTTGTTACTTTGTTTGTTTCTAGGCAGGGTCTAACTCTGGCACCCAGGCTGGAATGCAGTAGTGGCAATCATAGCTCAAGGCAACCTTGACCGTCTTAGGCTCAAGCGATCCTCCTGCCTCTGCCTCCAAAGTAGCTGGGACTACAGACACACACCGCCATACTCAGCTAATTTTTAATTTTTTTTTGTAGAAACGGAGTCCCACGGTGTTGCCCAGGCTGCTCTTGCACTCCTGGGCTCAAGCGATCCTCCCACCTCAGCCTCCCAAAGTACTGGGATTACAGGTGTGAACCCCAACCCCCATCCTATTTTAATTTTAAATGCAAGTGTAGTGAGCAGTAAAACAATAGCCCTTTCTCTCATTCTTAGTGCATATTTATAAACTGGTGCAAGAATATTGGAAAATAACTCATATCATTTTTAAAAATTGAATGTATGCGCTTGCGACTTGACTCAGCAATTCCACTCCCAGGCATACACCCATAAGAAACTTACACACCCGAACTAGGAGATAACGCACATAAGTAGTTACCATTTGTAATTACAGAGTAATTGGAAATGACCCACATGCCCATTTATAGAATAATAGAAAAACTAGGATATATTCACAGAACAGAATATTAAAAAACTGTTATAGTGAATGCACTATAATATATATAGCATATGTTATATAGATAATAGATTTTATATATTATATATAATATAATGGACTCGAAGGCGAACATAGCAATTTTCATTATATATGTAATCTGTATAATATACATACTATATATCATATGTATAATATACAATAATATACTGATATGTGTACTATATTATATAACATATATACTATATACAGTATATACAGAGTTTATTATATAATGTATATACTTAGTATATATAAACTCACTAACATGGTAAAGTCTCAACAGTATTATTTTGAATGTAAATAGCAAGACAACGAAGAACACATATAGTAGTATAATTCTATGTATATAATACTAAAAGACAGGAAAATGAAACAATGTATTATTTGGTGATACGTGCATACATAGAAAACCAAGAAGAAAAATACTGAGTGATAGTTTTCATAGTATTTAATTATTTTGTGACTCTTCTGTGTTAATTATTATGGAATATACTTGCTATAGATTTTCGGGTATATAATTTTATACGTTATAGAAGCAGCAACTTTTTAATCAGGAGACTGGCAAGAATTCAGAGTACAGAAGAACTGAATAGCACATCGGCTAACAATATGGACTTTAGAGTCAGATCAACCTTAGTTCAAATTCTTCCTCTCTCTTAGTGATTGTGTAATTGTTCTAGGTACTTTGGATATATCACTGAGGGGAAAAAAAGGTGTTCTCATGTAGTATACATTCTAACTATTGAAAATAAATTCTTAAGAATTATCCTTAATATGGTGAGGTCCCTGGAATACAGTATCTGTGTTTTATTCATCTTTTTAATATCTGACACCTGAGTCTGACACAAAGTAGGTGTGTTTATAGAATTGAATTGATGAGAATGTTTATGAAATTGAATTATATTACATGAATAAATGACTGGTACTTTGTACTTTGATAGAACAAGAGAAAAGACAAGTTGCTTCAGGCTTTGTCGATCGGTTACAACATCAAATCAAAGATTAGACTTCTAGCACTTCTTCACTCATTGATCTTTGCAGATACTGAATCACATATAGAAACAAACAGTAGTAGTGTTATCTTTGAATATAAAGAATGGAAATGAATAAGCATTATTAATGGTATGTAAGACTCTTTGTAGCCTGTAATGTTTGAATTTTATCTGCTATGTTGCTAAGTTCTTTAGACCAGTCATTTTAATTTCAATAGTAAGTGTACAGCATTTTTTTACTTCTCTGAAAACTGCATTCTCTTCCTTCCATCATTCTAAAAGTCATTCCTATATATCATGCAATTGTTGACTCTCGTAATAGTTTTCAAAGTTAGATGGCAATGTAATTTTTATATCATGTTTATATTGTGCGTATATGTGTGTTATAGAAGTAAAGCATAGGTGGATATTTCTGGGCTAAAGTCTTTACTTAGTGTTCATCAGATTCTCAATAGAGATGATAACTAATTTGTTGATGAGCATTAAATTCTTTAAAAAATCGTGTTATGAATAACAATAGAATGACAGTCTTTATACATATATGATTTTATACATTTCTGATTATATTCATCCAGGTGGAATTATTGACTCGAAAAAGCATGAGTATTTTTTAGTTTCTTAATACAAATATAAAAAAGTACCTTTCAGAAAGTAAGCACTGCATATTTTCTTTGACAGTTGCCCATGAGTAAAAAATAGAAGCCCAAATAAAACATGTTATGGACAATTATTTTGACAGTGTTTGTAAGTTTACCTTCTGTTCATATTACACAAAGTAACATATTACAATGTGCGCTGATAGTGACTTTTTGTGATTCTATATTAGATATGGCTTTGTCTTTTTGCATCTACATTGGATAACTAATTTTCGTTATATTGTTCAGTCCTTACACTATAAAAACTTGCAGAGGTTCTGCCCTGAAAGCAAATCATGTGAACTTAACAGAAATATTTGGTTGTTGGCTTAGGGAGCTGGAGTTTTTTTGGTTATACAATTCAGAAGGAATATGTATATTACTGTATCAAGTGAACTTTTATTGTAACTTGTGGTTTTTTCCATATGACTTAATTTCCTGCCAAGGCAGACTTTGGGGTATTTTTTCAGAGCTTCTTTTTCTGCTAAAGAGCTTTCATAATGTAAACCATTAAACTACCCATAAATAGTATTTTAATGAATTTACCTCACATCTAAGTATAAACTCTAATGCCTATAAAATTTTAAATATTAAATATTATGCCACATCACCATACTACTTAATCTTGACAACAAGTATTCAATTCTATTTACTTACAGAATTTTATGATTTCTTCAAAATAGTGGGTTAATTTGCAATGAATTGCTTTGAGTTTATAGATTCTAATTTTCATTCATTACTTTTCTAATGCCATGTAAGAAAAGGGTCCACCTTAGTTTGTAAAAGTATGTGAATATTTCAGTGATAGTTGATTTTTATCAACTTTTAAACTACTAATGTAACCGATATGTCTACATTGACCACTACTAGAACAAAATTGAACAAAGCAGAAGGGTAAATAACAGTTATAATGTGATCTAGATCGGATTTCAAGGGAAAAAGAAAAATCAAAATATCTTAAAATTTTATGTTAGATGGCATGATTTTAGGAACTTACAAGCTAGATGAATTCATCATGGAGTTTGTTGGGTCAGTGGATAGCAAACCACATGACTTATACACATTCAATTCTCTCTTAAATAGGTTTTTCTACTTAAAACCGACTCAAAATGTTTTGTTACCAGGGCACCTAATTCTCGTGTTATTTCTAGGACTATAGTATCCCAGAAATATGTGACTCAAAAGTTACAGAAAGTCAGATTGAGTAAGTCACTGATGGAAAAGAAAAGATGAAAACAAGGGCCAAAAACCTCAAGCCCATTAAAATCAACAAACAATAAAAACCACAGAGAACAACTTCAGCGCAAACCCTAGGCCTATAGAGACTATACCTTATATTAATGTACATTTAAAAGGCTTTGCTTTGTGAAAGAATTTTGCTTAGATCCTTTATTAATGACCTATTTCTAAAATTTTGTCAGTTTCCCAACAGAGGGTACTCCTACCTTAAAAAGAAAAAAAAAAAAATCTTACTGGAGTGTTAAGGATTACTTTTGACTTTTGAATTTGAGAACTTTCTCAGAGGAACTTTTTGTCATTTTCATACCCGTGAAATATAAATAAATACATAAAAGCCCTCTTCTTCTCCACAAAGGAAAAGAAAATGCAATTTATCGAGTGTTTACCTGCTAGATGTTTAGCACACTGTTAATCTTCACTGCACCTCTGCAAGATACAAATTCTTATGTATATTTTACAGACAAAGAAACCAGTCTCAGAAGACTTAGTTTGTCAAAGACCACGTAACTCACATTGCTGAACTCTAGTGTCAGAATCAAGCCCTCACTGAGAAGACACAGCTCAATTTTTTCAATTGTTGCTAAATGATAAAATGGCAAAGTCATTTGCAAAGAAAGTAGTGAATTGTAGAAGCTATTGTATTGGCCTGAAATCTTGATTTAAGTGAGTTAGACCTGTTTTGTTTGTTTGTTTTAAAAACTGGCTTGAGCTTAAAAAGGGAGAGTAAGGGAGGTATTTATTCACTTAGTAACTAAAATACAAATGTAGTCTAACTGTGGCACAAGAAAATTCATTTGTAGCATCTAAAATGCTTACTCCCTCCATCCGTTAGCCCTTTTGTATTTAAAGCTTCCCTTGACTTAAACTTCGTTTTCTCCCATGCTGCCTGTAGGAAGTGACTACATGGCCCCATACATATATATGTGAGCTATAGGCTCACATCCTATCTTAGCTAGCAAGAGCTTACTTACCAGTAGCTCCAGTGAAAGTCCAGGGTTGATGCTGTTTGACTTACCTAACATGTATGTTACCCTTAAATCATTCCCAGTTGCCAAGAGGTTGTGTTACTCTCATTGACCAGGTTTCAGTCATTTGTCCAAAGCTAAAATAGACAGTGTATTTAGCCCTATAATAACTTCATAATGAGAGAGAGGGAGAAGGGTAGTTGTGAGGATGCTTTTTAGGAGAAAGGGGGAAATGGACAGGCAAAAACAGCAGATGTCCATTCTAGCTATATATTATGTTGGTAATTTAGCTTGTTAAAGTCATGTCAGTTCATAGTTTGAAATTAGTTTAAATATGATAAAAGACACTCTCATTTCTTTAGCTTTTACTGCATGTAACCAATTTTGCAAAGTCCATTTTCTAATTTGATACTTGACACTCTAAAGATATACCAGTCAAGCTAATAAAATGTACAGTAGTATTTTAAAAAGTGAGGAAACTGATAAACAAATTGCTATATGGGATGTTTCTAAGTACAGGGAAGGAAAGACTTTTTGTCACATTTCACTATTTAGGATAACAGATGCATTAGTCTGTGTTTCTAAATAAAACTTCAAGCACATGTCTGAAATCATCTACTTATTATTCAAATGGAAATTTCCTTTTGGAGGTTAGTTTGATCTGTCAAACCACCATATGGGTCTGTAATAGTATAAAGTTCTCTGTATTTTCTGTTCTTGCAATTTAAGCTTTTTTCACTAGTATGCTTATTCCTGAAGCTAGACTGCCTTCAAGAGAGCTGTGCTGAGGATATTTCAAACTGTTTTAAACACACACACGCAGCCTGAGTGAGATAAATGTGTTAGGTCACTTGAAAAACTTTTAAGGGAAATAGAATACAATCTCTGGTATGGGACGTTCGTTTTATAGCCCAGTGAGGTTATTGCTCTAGCTCCATTACATCTAACATCAAAAACCTCAGTGAGCAGACCTGGTTTTTACTTCATTAAGTAGGCTTTTAAAATGGATGTTCTACCTTCTGAGCCAAAAAATAATAATAATAATTAATTAATTAAAAATGAACTTTCTAAATTGCTTTACTGAGTATTTTAATATCTCATTTTATTCTTCTTCCAAACCTGCCTGTGAATAGATAATTTCTAAATATTTCTCTTGTGTACAATCTAAATAAACATACATCTTACTGACCTTATTAGCAGTATATCTACAGCAGATTATATTCATTTAATGTATTATTCATTCATGAAGTTAGCCACCAAATGTTAATTGAACATCTACAATGGGCCTTACAATGTCATGCCAACAGCATTAGTAATGAAGTGCTGTACACAGGTGGACACTTTGTATGATGCATGCTTACATCTTTGAGCATGGATATTTATTTTAATCACGTCTAAGAGTCTTTCAACAGGTTCTTACATTTCTTTACTTTCACTTACATTCTTAAGGAGAATATGATGAGCATTTATTTAATGACTTGGGAAAATTGTGCTCAATCTTGATGATTGTACTGTAATGCAATAATTGTCCTCAGCATTAACTAGAAATACAGCACTATTTGCTCTTGCACAATTGATTCTAAGCTACCATGCTCTAACATTTTCTGTGTCTCTTCCCTTCCTTTTACTGTGATGTTGCTTCTTGTAGAAATCAGGGTATTTTCTGTTACCAGTTTCCTGGAATCTCCATGTACCCACGTGTAACTTATTTTCCTAAATATACTACAGGTCTAACAAGTATCTTGTTGGGACCGTATGGAATATAAAAGAAAAGTCTTTAATATCTGAGAAAATCCTGAGGGTTTCAACTGTGGATAAAATGTGTGCTTTATTTTGGGGGTGGTGATGGAAGGACGAAGTCCTGCTCTGTTGCCCAGGCTGGAGTGCAATGGCGTGCCATCTTGGCTCACTGCAACCTCTGCCTGCTGGGTTCAAGTGATTCTCCTGCCTCAGCCTCCTGAGTAGCTGGGATTATAGGTGCCCGCCACCATGCCCAGCTAATTTTCGTATTTTTAGTAGAGACGGGGTTTCTCCATCTTGACCTAGATTTATTTTTTTGAAGTCAGGAATCTGAAATCGGCTTCACTGGCCTAAAGTTAAGGTGTTGGCAGGACTGGTTGCTTCTGAAAGTTCTGAGGGGAGAATTCTTTCCCCTGCCCTTTTCAGCTTCTAGTGGTTATCTGTGTTCCTTGGATTGTGGCCCCTTCCTCCATTCTCACTCCAATCTCTGCTTCTGTCACTACATTGCATTTGCCTGTATGTGGTCAAGTCTTCCCCGGCTCACTCTTAATAAAGACAGTTGTGATTACATTTAGGGATGTCCTGAATAACCCATGATAATTTTTTCATCTCAAGATCCTTAAAATCTGCAAAGTCTCTTTTGTCTTGTAAAGTTGCATATTCACATGTTCCAGAAATTAGAATCTGACTATCTTTGGGGCTGATTATTCAATATACCGGTGTTACTATTTAGTATTTTATGACTTTTTAAAGAGTAATACAGGCTCACTTGATATTGGCATGAATGAGAGAACTAATCTGATATGGTAAAAATTTCTTCTGTACAAGAGCAACAAAAAAAAGAAGAAAGAAAGGAAAGAGAAAGAGAAAAAAGAAGAAAAGAAGGAAGGAAAAGAGAGGAGAGGAGAGGGAAAGAGAGGAAGGAAGGAAGGAAGGGAGGGAGGAAGGGGAAGGGAAGGAAGGAAGAAAGATTATAGGAATAAATTTAACCAAGGAGATGAAAGAGCTCGATAACAAAACTACAAAACACTGATGAAAGAAATTGAAGAGGACACAAAAAATGGAATGACATCCCAAGCTCATGGATTGCAAGAATTAATATTTTTAAATGACCATACCACCCAAAGCAATCTACAGATTCAGTGCAACACCTATTAAAATACCAATGATATTCTTCATAAAAATAGAAAAAAAAATCCTGAAATTCATATAGAAGCATGAACAAAAACCTCAAATAGCCAAAGCATTACTGAGCAAGAAGAACAAAGCTAGAGGCATAACACTACCTGTCTTCAAAATATACCACAAAACTACATTAACCAAAATAATGTGATAGTGGTATGAAAACCGACACCCAGACCAATGGAACAGAATAGGGAACAGGAAATGAATTCACACATTTGCAACTAACTGATTTTCAACAAAGTTGCCAAGAACATACATTGGGGAAAAGCATCTCATTAATAAATAGTTCGGGAAACTGGATATCCATATGTGAAAGAATAAAACCAGACCTCTGTCTCTAACCACATACAAAACATATTGACTCAAAATGGATTCAAGACTTTAACATAAGAGCTGAAACTATAAAATTACTACAGGGAAAGAAAACCTAGGGAATATACTTCAGGACATTGGTCTAGGCAAAGATTTCATGGGTAAGACTTCAAAACCATAGACAACAAAAACACAAATAGACAAAAGGACTATATCAAACTGAAAATTTTCTGCATAGCAAAGGAAATAATCAACAGAGTGAAGACATAATCTGTGGAATGGCAGAAAATATTTGCAAACCATTTATCTGACAACGACTAGTAATCCAGAATATGTAAGGAACTCAAACAACTCAACAGAAAACAGTCATTAAAAAATGGGCAAAGGGTCTGAGTAGACATTTCTCTAAGGAAGACACACAGGAAGCCAATAAGTAGGTGAGAAAAATGCTCAACATCACTAATCGTCAGAGAAATGCAAATCAAAACCACAGTGAAATATCTCATCCCAGTTGGAATGTCTATCATCAAAAGACAGAAAATAACATATGCTGGCAAGCATGTGGAGAAAAGGCAACTATTATACACTCCTAGTGGGAATGTAAATTAATACCGCCATTATGGAAAACAGTACGGAAGTTCCACAAAATAACTAAAAATTGAACTACCTTACAATCAGGCAATCCCACTATTGTGTATTTATCCAGAGGAGAAAAAATTAGTATGTCAAAGAGATACCTGCACCCCAATGTTTATTTCAGCTCTATTCATAATAGCTAAGACATGGAATCAACCTAAATGTCCATCAACAGATGAATGGATAAAGAAAATGTGTTATATATACACAATGGCATAAAAAAGAAGCCGTGAAAACGAATGAAATCCTGCCAGTCCTGGCAACATGGATGAGCCTAGAGGACGTTATGTTAAATGAAATAAGTCAAGCACAGAAAGATAAAGACTGCACATTCTCACTCATATGTGAGAACTAAAAAATTTGAGTTTGTAGAAGTAGAGTGTAGAATAGTGGTTATTAGGGGCTGAGAAGGATTGAGGGAGGGAATGATGGGGAGAGGTTGGTTAACAGATGAAGCTACAACTAGATGGGAAGAGTAAATTGTAAAGTACTGTAGCAGTGTCAGGTGAATATGTTTAACAATAACTTACTGTATATTTTCAAAAAAACTAGAAGAGAGGATTTTGAATGCTCACCACAAAAAGAAAGGATAAATGTTAAAGATGATGGATATGCTAATTACCCTGATTTGCTCATTACATATTGTATACATGTGTCAGAATATCACTCTGTATCCCATAAATATGTACAATTATTACATGTCAACTGAAAATAAAAGGAAAAATTTACTTCTGGAAGGAAATTACTTTTTTTACATTAAAAAATCCACTTTGTGCTAATTAGAGTATCAAGCTTTTAAGTTACTTGCTTTTTTTAATGATACTGCTTTTATATATTGATGATTCAAAGGAATAGTAATTGGACCTATTTCCTTTTTTTTGCTTTATGACATTGGCAATTATATATTTTTATATAAAATATGAATATGTTATAACATTTTATATTTCTGACCAGAGCTGATGAAACCTGAAATCATGCTTTAAATTTTGAATAAATGAGGCTGGCAGGGGAGAGGACAGCTTAGAGGTTCATCTCAATGAAAATAAAACTTTTGAAGATGCCATTTTGTCTAAAAGTAGAAAACATAGAAAACAAAACACTCCAGTACGTATACCTATTTTTAGCCACATAAAGAATGCTAAACACAGCTCCCCAAAGCCTATTCCACATCTGTACATTCATGTTTTTCTTTCATTATACCTGTCTGCTTCAATGCTAACAGTTAGGGAGGCAATTCCATTTCTCTGACTTCTGCCCTTATGCTGCTGCTTTATAAGAAATGAGCAGATGTAAAGGGGATAGGTCACAGCCTGCGTATACCTGCTCATAAACAAACCAAAAGCCAAAAGGTCTAATTTTAGCCTTCATTCTCTTGGGGCTCTCATAACAGTCACCAACAGGAATTGTTTTGCAAATAATAAACAACATACTGTAAGATATGAGTCACTAAAAACAAGCATGATTTTCATCTGATGAGTGGAAAATGAAACAAGAAACCCCTTACAAACACGAGTGGACTTGAGTTATCGGTAAAAAATGGTGAAGTTAGATCCTTTGAAGCCAAAGCCAAAAATATAGCTGATTTGGAGCTTGACATTTGAGAAAAAGAAAGCTAATGATTTTCAAAGACTAATCTAGACTGTACCCCCGTTTTAGTCTTTCTAATTTTCTAATGTGTATATTTTAAGCTGGTTAGTATATTACTGTAGCTCTTCAAATGATTTTACAACGTTTTGCCCTATCTGTAGGATTTCCTTTAAATCTCACTTAATATCATCTCTTATTCATTAGCCTCCATTTTTGAACCATTGACAAAACTATCATTAGAATAAGAACACAATGTTTTGTTATAGATAGCTTTTATCTTAAGTTCTTACACAATCAAAATATCTTAGACAAACCAAACAGATTCAAGAGGAAAGACAATACATAGTAGACTTTTTTTAAACCTGGCTTTTATTGGGCCTGCTACCTGACTAATTTAGTCTGCTCTTGACTTCTTTTGGAAAATGAATTCATGGTAATTTTCCAACTAACTAAACTTTTCTTACGTTGGCTTAGCTAAACTTATTTGCCTTCTTGACATGAAAAAATGAGATATTTTAAACATATACAGAAATCAAATGATGGAAGGTCATATATGCGCCACTCAGATTTAGCAGATGGTAACATTTTGCCTTATTTGCATGAAAATATTGGTGTTGTGTATTGCTAGGATCCTAAGCACATTCCTTTCCTTTCCCTCAGACTTTAGATGTGACAGTTATCCTGAATTTGGTATATATCATGCTGTGTGTGTTTATACTTTTACTATTTGTGTATGTACCCCTAACTTGTTTGAATTTTCTGCACACTTTTCATCTCTACGTGTTTGGAAGTACATATTATTTGTATGTACATTGCTACATGTTTGAAAGTACATACTATTTGTATGATTTTAGTAGGCACTCTTAAAACTGTAGCATATCTACCTGACTTAAAGTATACAATGCCTCAATATTTCTACCCTCAAATATTAAGAGGATCTTAGAATCAGTTTCCTTTGGACTGAAAATCATCATTTCCTGGTTCTTTCAATGAGTGGTAAACTCTGTGTCTTGGAAATATCTTTATTTTCTCTTCATTATTGCATAATTGTTTACCTAGGTAGAGAATCCTAAGACTACAGTTGTGTTTTATTAAAACTTGAAAGGTATTTTATTGTCTTAGAGTCTCTGTTGTTGCTGCTATCTTCGGTCAGCCAAATTCTAATTCCTTTACAAATAAATTGTCTTATCTTTTTTTTTTTTAATTCTCCTAAGATCTTTTTGCCCATGGTATTCTGCAGTCTTACTATTTTATGTATTTGGTATAGACTTATTTACTTATTCTGCTTGGTTCTCTTTGTGATTCTTTATTCCTAGGATTCCAGTTCTAGAAGATTTTTTAGTCATTATATAGCATCTCAAATTGCTTCTCTCTATTCTCTCCTTAGTCAACCACAAAAACTGTGGCTAACCTGTTGGAATTTCTCATCCCGTCCTTAATGTAATTTCGTAGCTTTTTAGTACCTTTTATCTTTTCATCCTCTGCACTGCATTCTCTGTGATTTCCCTAGTCTGCTCTCCCAGTTTCCTTTTTTTTTTTTTTTTTTTTTTTAAGATGGAGTTTTGCTCTTGTCACCCAGGCTGGAGTGCAATGGTGTGATCTTGGCTCACTGCAACTTCCGCCTCCTGAGTTCAAGTGATTCTCCTTCCTCAGCCTCCCAAGTAGCTGAGGTTACAGGCACCTGCCACCATCCCTAGCTAATTTTTGTATTTTTACTAGAGATGGGGTTTTACCACGTTGGCTAGGCTAGTCATGAACTCCTGACCTCAGGTGATCCACACACCTCGACCTCCCAAAGTGCTGAGATTACAGGCGTGAGCCACCGCACCTGGCCTACTCATCCTACCTGCGCCTCACTTAAAACCTGTCTATTAAAATTTTATAGCAAAGGCTATTATATTTTAATACTATTATTTTTATTTCCGGAAGTAATTTTTTGTTTTCCATTTTCTTTTTTCTTTTCTTTTCTTTTCTTTTTTTTTTTTTTTTTTTTTTGAGATACAGTTTTGCTCTTGTTGCCCAGGCTGGAGTGCAATGGCGCGATCTCAGCTCACTTCAACCTCCGCCTCCCAGATTCAAGTGATTCTCCTGCCTCAGGCTCCTGAGTAGCTGGGACTCTAGGCACCCACCACCACACCTGGCTAATTTTTTTGTATTTTTAGTAGAGATGAGGTTTTACCATGCTGGGCAGACTGGTCTCGAACTCCTGACATCAAGTGATTCACCCACCTCAGTCTCCCAAAATGCTGGGATTACATACATGAGCCACCATGCCGGGCCTGTTTTCTATTTTCGTGTATGTGTGTGTGTGTTTAAATAATTTAAAACATTTTATAAGTGCTTTCAATTGTTCTCTTAAGTTTTGGTTGTACCAGTCTTTCTGTCTATTATTTTTGTAGACTCTTGCTCATAAACATTTCCTTGAGTGTTTTTTAATTATTGGTTTTGAGTTATCTAAATGGGGATTGCACATAATTTGGGTTGTGAAAGTTTTCCTGCAGAACAGTCTTTTGTTTACATTTTCCATATGCCTCGGAGGAATCTTCAACCCAGGGCCAATTTTTCAGTTTTAATTCCTTAGGCTAGCACTCATATGTTATGCGGGCAGTGTTCCTTTTTACCCCTAACCAGTACACAATGGAGGAGTCCTTGTCAAAAGTATGTTTCTTATCATCTCCCTAGATCAGGGAAGATAATTTTTAGGACCCTTTTCACTAATGATGCAGCCTTTAGCTAGCGCAACACTGTTCACAGTTTGGTTTATGGACCAGTAGCATCAGCAGTACCTGGGAATGTACTAGAGATACAAATACCCAGATCTGCTAGGTCAGAATCTCTGGGGCTAGATTGAGGAACCTGGGTTTTAACAGGCCCTCCAAGAGATTCTTATGGTTGCTAAAGTTTGGGTACTATGGCTTTAGAGAGGGTCCCGGCTTCATATAGAAATCTTGGTTCCAGTGTCCTGTCTCATTCAAAAGGAATGCAAGCCCTTATTTTCTGTCACTAAGTGGATATTACAATCTAAAAGTCTAGCAGTTATGGCCTGTCTTTACATTTCATAGTTCTCTTCCCCAGTCCTGTTTCCATTCACAGTCTGCTGCAACAATAACTTGTTTGTGCATTTTCATTTGACTGTTTGAGCATCCAGGAACCTCCCTTTTTCTTGTGAATTCAACTATGTATTTGTTTTATCCCACATTTCAAGACATATACTGTAAGAAGCCTTCTGGCATAGAACCATGTCGTTGCCAGAAGGCCTTAGCTAAATTGTTCATGTTGTGTGTTGATATTATCTTGAATAGTGAATGTACATTGAGATTTGTTTTAATTTGAAAATAAGATCGAGAACGATGTGTAGCTTTCTGTTTTCTTTATATTATGATAGATTGTTTGTTGTAACATCTACCATGATTGCTTGATGATCACAGGTTCTTTAAATCTTCAAAAAATGATATGGAATAAAATTGATGGAAAGGTAATTGAACTAAAAATATTGAAGCAAAGGTATTGACATAGTATCTTATACAGATATAAAATAAATGGGAATGTTGCATGCTTATGTTTCTTGCATGTTACAGAATGGAATCAAGATAATTCTCCTTAAGAATGTTCACCATGTCTTCGAATGTAAGCTAAGTGTTTTACATGCGTTACCTAATTAAATCCTTTAAAATAGTCCATCCCCATTTTATAGATGAAAAAGCTATAGTGCAGAGAAGTTAAGTAATTCCCTAACTTACAAGGTTATTAAGTGAAGTGGGATTTGAACCCATGCAGCCTAGTAGAACTAATACTTTAATCAAGTACACTACATGTTTCCTTTTAGAAAAGGAAAACAAGCTTTTTTTTTTTTTGTTTATTTTTTATTTTTGTGGAGACAGGGTCTCGCCATGTTGCCCAGGCTGGTCTCGAACTCCTGGGCTCAAGAGATCCATCTGCCTCCGTCTCCCCAGGTGCTGGGTTAACAGGCATGAGCCAATGCTCCCAGCCAAAAACAAGCATTTTGTGTCACACTAGGCACTTTCACCTATTTTCTACTTAATGCTTACAACAATCTTGTGAGTAGTTATTACCAGTCCACCCCCAGCGTTATATTCTTTAAAAGATGATATTCACGGCTGGGCACCGTGGCTCACGCCTGTAATCCCTGCACTTTGGGAGGCCGAGGCAGGTGGATCATGAGGTCAGGAGATCGAGACCATCCTGGCTAACATGGTGAAACCCCATCTCTACTAAAAAAAAAAAAAAAAAAAATTAGCCAGGGGTGGCGGCATGTGCCTGTAGTCACAGCTGCTGGGGAGGCTGAAGCAGGAGAATGGTGTGAACCTGGGGGGCGGAGCTTGCAATGAGCCAAGATCTTGCCACTGCATTCCAGCCTGGGTGACAGAGCAAGACTCCGTCTCGAAAAAAAGAGAATGATATTCACGTATGTTAAGTGATTTGCCCCAATGGATCAGAGAGTAGAACTTAAACCCAAGTCTGCAATTTGCCAAATCATCCTTTGTATGGCAACTGGGCTGGTTTACTTAGTTCCAAATGTTTTCCTCTGTGGTTATAATACAGTTTATTGCTTGCAGAATTGCCAGCCCAACTATCAGAAGTTTTTTTCTTTAGAGAACTGAGTAATTTCCACTGGGACCATGTGATATAAGAGAAAGAATCATTGGCTTATGGTCTACTTAGTATCAGTAGTTTTTGTTCCGTGATTGACTAGACAGTGGGGACTTCTGTTATATCATTTCTGTTCCCTGCATTTCAGCTTTCTCTTTTTTGTTTTTAAACTACATGATTTCTAAATGTCCTTATAGCTCTGCTATTCTAATTCAATACCAGTAGTCATAATGGTTTATTTTTTAAAACTAAAGTTTAAAAATTTTTTACTTTTCCCAGATTGAGACTCCATGTCCTACTTTCTGAAGTATGGCAAGGCAAATTTGAAACATCACTACTGATGTTGGGAGAACTAAAGTAAATTTGGAGATATTTCATGACCCTCCTGCTATTTGCTTCTTAAGAATCTTATTAACATCCTTCATCATGACTAGAAATGGGAACACTTGATTTAAAAAATTCACATATCAAAAAAATAGTTGAATTTGGGTAATTTAGCATAACCAAGAAAAGTACAGGTTCTGAAGTCAGACCTGGATTAGATGTCCAACTTTGCTATTTCCCAGTGGTAAAAACAGTCTCTCTCAGCTTGCCTCCTCCCCTGTAAAATGGGAAAAATAATCATCTCTATATAATTACATGAAGATTAAATGAGAAAACGCATGAACACCTTTCGCACAGTGACTGGAGGTACGCTAAGCACTCATACATTTTAGCTGTTATTATTGTCATTGTCACTATGATGATTCCTCTTAAGGATCTTTCCTCTGTATTATAGCTCTCACTGAATCAACTATCAAGCAAGTAAAAATGTAATATTGAAATGGAATGCAAATTGTTAAGTTTTGTTAAATAATTATATGAGAGACGCAGCTCCCTATCAGTAAGAGTGAGATCGGACAGTCCACTGGAGACCTTTAGCCTTTTCTAAGTAAAGTGCAGATGTGGTTTTAGTTTCACTGGTTAGCAGCTGCTGCTATTGCTTAGATAGTCTTTCTGTATTTGACCTTCTGCTGTTTAGCCTCCCAGGCCACAGACTGTGCTGATATAAATCGAAATAATCTATTTCTCAATCTTGTACACTGGTGGACTTTTGTGCTGCTGTCTTTTTTTTTTTTTTTGAGATGGAGTTTTACTCTTGTTGCCCAGGCTGGAGTTCAATGGTACGATCTTGGCTCAGTGCAACGCCACCTCCCAGGTTCAAGTGGTTCTCCTGTCTCAGCCTCCTGAATAGCTCAGATTACAGGTGCATGCCACCACGCCAAGCTACTTTTTGTATTTTTGGTAGAGATGGGGTTTCGCCACGTTGGCTAGGCTGGTCTTGAACTCCTGACTTCAGGTGATCCACCCACCTCGGCCTCCCAATACCATCACTTCTTAGCAATTTATTCTTGGAGTTGTGTTGTCTGTGGCCTTGTAGCCTTTTCCCTGCCCCCTACCCACCCCCGGATTACAGTCTTCCACAACCATTCACCATGAGGCAGATTTGTAGCTGTTCCATTTGCATCAGTCCTTTTCACATGTTCACTGCTAAGAAACTGAGTTGCTTAGCTGCTGATAGACTGACTCTCTATGGGTTTTACTTTTGGAGATACTCTACCGCCATCTCATGTTAACTGGGTAGCCAAGAGGATCATCTGCTGGCAAAATTAATACCATGTAGTGGACCCTTATCATTCTCTGGGTTTTAACGCCAAGCTCTCTCTATTTTTGGTTTCCTAGCAAGATTGTTATTTAATGTCATATTTTTTATTGCAAATTTCATTTCTACACTGTCACTAGTTTGTATGACTATAGAGTTTCCCCATTATAAGTGATATTTGATCTTGGTGTCTAAAATCTGGTTTTTGGATCATAGCACTGAGCTGATTTGTTGCAATGATTAACATATTCCAAACCCAATTAATACCATTTGTTACTATTTGTCATATATTTATTAAGTGTTTATTATATGTGAGTCACTGATGACACAAAGTCAAATAAGATACAGTTTTTCTGGGACTAGTTACACAGGTATATATTTGGTGATAATTCATTGAGCTGTACATTTGATAACCTTTGCTATATGTGTTTTATAATTCTTAGGGAAAGAAAAGATGTGGTCTGACCTGGAGTTATAGTCTGGTATGAAAGCAGACATGTAAATTAGTGATTTCAAAGCAAGACGATGAATGCTTTTTTTTTTTTTTTTTGGAGATGGAGTCTCGCTCTATCTCCTGGGCTGGAGTGCAGTGGCCGGATCTCAGCTCACTGCAAGCTCCGCCTCCCGGGTTCCTGCCATTCTCCTGCCTCAGCCTCCTGAGTAGCTGGGACTACAGGCGCCCGCCACCTCGCCCGGCTAGTTTTTGTATTTTTTTAGTAGAGACGGGGTTTCACCGTGTTAGCCAGGATGGTCTCGATCTCCTGACCTCGTGATCCGCCCGTCTCGGCCTCCCAAAGTGCTGGGATACATGAGCAGATTTCTGGAGAAGCACAGAGAAAAGTCATCGTACACTCGGAATTTATGAAAAAATATTTAGAGGAGATGACCCTATATTTGAATTTCAAAGGTTTAGTAGAAGGTATCCGGGCAAAGAAAGACATTCAGAAAAGAAAGAGCAGCACTATGAAAATAGAGTCTCATAAAGCAGGCTACCTAGGTGGGACAGGGTTTTGTATGGTTGGAGGTAGGACATGAGAGCAGAAATTAGGCAATTTATATTCTGAAACCAAATCTACAGAGACGCTAGATGTTAAACTGAAAAGTTAAAGGACAGAACCCAAGATATATTCATAGAAATATTGGAGATTTAGCCATAGAAGGGGAATTCTCAAAAGACACTGAGAAGGAATGATAAAAAGAATAGGAGGGACTTCTAGAGAGTGTTGTCACATGAGCCAAAGGAAGGGGGTAAGCCTCGAGTATAGGAATGTAGTCAGCAGTGTCAAATGCTTCTGAGATCCCAAATAAGACACAAATAGAAGAGTGCCCACTGGCTCCAACAATATGGAAGTTATGTAATGATAATGATAATTCTGTGAAACAAAATGAGCTATAATACTTCTAAGTCATTTTATCATTTAGAAGTCGGTGCCCTTTTTTTCATTCTTTTTTAACCACCTCAATTTTTTTCTTCCAATTGTATGTATATTTTGTGTATCTTGCTTGTTTAATTTTTATATCTCATTCTCTTTGTCCCTGACTCCCCTCTGTTATTTAAAATCTAGTCTTGTCAAATATGAAAAGATAATTTTATTATGCAAAATTATGCATAAAATATTTTGTAATCACCTATTCTTTATTAAATGGTATTATCTTTTTACATAAATCATTAAATGTCTTTCTTTACAATTTCCTTATTATGATGAGTAAATAGACATATTTATATTTCCATATAACCTGGCCATCATAAAGAACTCTATTTCCTGAAAGCCCTATTTGCTGTCTTCTACCCCTTGTTTCACTGTAGTCTTTTCTCTTGGTAGCTTGCTATCTTAATTCATAATGACTCTTCATCAAAATTAGAGTCAAAGTTAGAATTTACATTTAGAAATACAAATAGCATATGTACATATAGGGAGATGGGGAAAAGGCCATCTCTTACAAAGCGTCATTTGGATGATAATTTTGGAAATATAATTTTGCATTTAAAAAATGCTTTCCATTGTTTGAGTTTTGAGCAGATGGCAGTTGTTGTATATTTGTCCTACACATAACTATGAGATCAAAACCATCATTACCTAGCAAGTACTTTTATTTCTAAACTTTTGGAATAACAATGGGGGCCAGGCGCAGTGGCTCACGCCTGTAATCCTAGCACTTTGGGAGGCTGTGGTGGGCAGATTGCCTGAGCTCAGGAGTTCGAGAACAGCCTGGGCAACATGGTGAAACGCCGTCTCTACTAAAATACAAAACAAAAAAAAAAAAAAAAAAAAAATTAACCGGGCATGGCGTCATGCACCTGTCGTCCCTGCTACTCAGGAGGCTGAGGCAGGAGAATTGCTTCAACCCGGGAGGTGGAGATTGCAGTGAGCCAAGATGGTGCCACTGCATTCCAGCCTGGCGACAGAGCGAGATGAAAACAAAAACAAAAAAACTAAAACAAAACAAAACAAAACACTGTTTCTGGTTTCTGAGATCTTTAAGGATTTTAGAAATTACTTTAAAATGTAATTGGACCTATTGGAGATTTAGCCTGGAGGATTCAGTTTAATTGAATATTGTCAACTATAACTCAGAATGTGTTGTTATTTTAAATTTCACTAATATTATTGCTAAGTCTATTTTCCCTCTTCAGATTAGTTTTGATTACTAGCATTTTGATACGCCTGTTTTCTTTCAGTTACCAAGATGTAGTATTATTAAGTAATTCATTTACTCACAAATAATGTGATTATCCTTTGATATTCTTGAATTGAAATTCTGGTTAACTTTGAATTGAAAATTCATAGTATTTTCAAGTGAATAAGAATTATAATGTTCTGATCTGATAAGATCTAATGGAATAAACAAGAATCTCTATATAAGAATATGTTGGTCAGATTAACACGATCATTGTATTTGTTCATACTATTCCTAATATTAGAATATAATTAGAATCCTTCATTTTCATCCTTTCATTGTATATCTATCTACATTCTTTTCTCTTTCACCCCTTTTACCAAATCATTTTGAGATTTCTGAGATGATTTTAACATAATTTCATCAGAGACAATGAAAGAACTCTGAATCTATCAAGAATATTTGACAAAAAACACTATGTTTCAGAATAATTAAAAAGTAAACTATATTTTTGTTTCTCGTACCACATACATGCTTTACTATTACAGCATTGCTATCCTATTAGCAGGTACTCGTATATCTAAGGTTTTGTTTTGAGACAGAGTCTTGCTCTGCCACCCAGGCTGGAGTGCAGTGGCGGGATCTTGGCTCACTGAACCTTCAGCCTCCCGCATTCAAACAATTCTCCTGCCTCAGCCTCCTGAGTAGCTGGGATTACAGGCACAGGCCACCATGGCTGGCTTATTTTTTAATTTTTAATAGTGACAGGGTTTCACCATGTTGGCCAGGCTGGTCTCGAACTCCTGACCTTGTGGTCTGCCCACCTCAGCCTCCCAAAGTGCTGGGATTACAGGTGTAAGTCACCACACCTGGCCTATCTAAGTTTTTAAGAACAATATTTACTGGTTTATCTTATGTTTAACATGTTTAATATTCTTTATCATTTAACTTTGGGAAGTACTTAGAGTGAAGCTATAATTTTTAATCCTCACTGATTTAAATTTAAGAAGATCCCTGTAGCCTTTGACACTGCTATCCACATTCCTATACTGGAGGCTTAACTTTTTCTTTGGCTTGTGTGATGATACTCTGTAGAGTTCCCTCCTATCCTTTTCATCTCTTTTACTTTCGAAGAGCCATAATCTAAGATTTGTGGTATTTGCGATATCGTAACACATTTGTGTTAAATTGAATTATCTGTGTAGTTCATTGAGGTATCTTTTGCTAGATTTTACTGCTGATTTCAAGTTGGCCATCATCTATAGTACATGAATTGTTTTTTCTCATTCCAAACTCAAAATGACCTTAGATTTTTTTTAATCACTTTTTTTGTTATTTGATGCTGGTATCTAGTTTGCTTTTTTTTGCTTCAATAATTCATGACAATGTGAGGTTCTTAATATTTTCTCTTTAGTCTTTGAATGTTTAATAAAGCTTAATTGAATAATTTAAAACAAAAGTGAAATCTCCTTCTCTTATAGTTTTTCAAACATAATAGGTTCTCAATAAATATGTTTTACCGTTAATCCCGATTTAAAACTAAAATGATGCATTAAAAGATTTACTGAAAATAAATAGAACTTTCAGTTCTATTCCTTTGCTGTACTGTTGCATGCTCTTATTTTTATATGTATCCTTCCAGGAGTAACTTGTACATATTTGAGTAAATAAGAATACATTTTTTTCCTGTTCATTTTTACCTAGATGATGGCATACCACCCACTGTTCGATATCTTGGTTTTTACTTACCATTTCTTAGAGATTTCTCTATATTAATGTATAATGAACTTCCTCGTTCTTTTTTAATAACTATGTAGAAACTCCATTGTATGAATATACTATAATTTATTTAACAAGTTCTCCTACTGATTTAAATTTAAGATGCCTTCAGTTTTTGCTGTAACACTGCAGTGAATAATAACATACATAAGTCATTTTGCACTAGTGAAAGTATGGCTATGGAATAAATTCCTAGAAGTAGAATTGGTAAGTCAGAGAGTACACAGATTGTTAATTTTGGTAGGGTTTGTGTAATGTTCTCCCATGAGATACTGATTTATGCTCCTACTAAGAGTGAATGAAAATAATGTTTTCCCATATAATACCAATATTGTCGTCATGCTTTTTACTTGATTGTTAAGCCAAAGGTTTGATCCTCACATTAAGTGCTAATATTTAAGGTTCAATATTGATGAAAATACCCTGTGAATTATAGTTTTTAGTATTTATAAAACAGTACCACACTTAGCAATCTATGTCACTTACTACATGATATGTTACTGTTTATACCTCTTCTAAATTATCAAAACATAAAACAATGTTAAATTAGTGATAGTATTAAATGACCAGAAAACAGATTATAAAACAGTAGCATTCCTGGATATATACTCAAACATATACAGAGCTTAGTTCCCAGTAAGATTTTATTTCAAATAAGTTGGAGAAAGATTGATAATTCTATACATGGTTTTGACCAATAGACATTTATTTGGAAAAAAAAAAAAAGATAAAGTATTATTCATACTGTGCTGCTTTCAGCAGAATAAATTTCAGATGAAAGTTTTATACATTATTTTTAAAAATAGGTATATAACTTGCTACCATTTGTTAAAAGAAAGGGAGATGACTGCATGCATGCACACACACATAGCATAATCATAAACAAATACACTGAGATGGAAATAAAATTTAGATAGTGGTAATAGAGATTGACTCTTGAAGGTACCTGAAACATGGGCAGCCAGTGTTGAGTACTGGAGAGTGAAGAATGTTTTTCACTGTGAACATTTTTTTCCAACGGTTTGATATTTTTCTGACTCACATACATATATAATTTTTTTAAAAAAGAAACTAATACTTGTATCTCCTTTCAGTCCAAAATAAATGAGTTCAGGTGTTTCCTTCTTATTGCATTCTTTCCAAATGGACTGATTTCTCCAAAAGATGGAGTGTCTTGCTATTTTTGCCTGCTATTTACGTTGAGGTTAACTCTGTTGGTTATAGTGTACTGGTAATGACACCAATGACATGGGTTTTATTTCCATGTGGTTCAGTTAACTTTGGTTTTCCACTGCCACAGACTGCTCCAATAATTATGGCTAAAATGTGTTCTTGGCCCAAGGGAGACCTGATGAAGCAAAGTGCAAATCCATTACCATGTGGGAAAATGGACACCCAAATGCCCAGTGGATGGGGGTGGGGGCCAGAGGGAACTATAATAATGGGATCCCTAAATTCACATCTTAATAATATAAAATTCCTTATATATGTGCAGAAAGTTCAAGATATCTAATTTAATGTTTTGGTTTTAAAAGGTTCAAAGTCAGTTACAGACAAGGAGGCTCAGTTTATAGGCAAATCTTGAAATATTAACCAAGGTTACTTTTTGGAAAAAAAAAATGAGTCATGCCTAGCCCTTCCCAATTACATAATATTTACTTATCCAAATGCTTTTACTGAGTTTAAAATATCTCAGCTTTATATTTGAAATTACATATAACAAATATTTGATTATGTGGTTTATTGAAAATGAAAGCTCTACTGTAGAAATGTATAATCTTAGTCTTTGCAATATCATTAGTATGTCTCTAATAGTCCCAAGTCATGGTTCAGAAATCTCTCAAATCTCAAAAAATGTCATATACTTCAATCTTTAATATACATTTTTAATATGCATTCCTATAGTCAATGTTTATTAAGTGTTTACTAGTTCCAGGTACTGTGTTGAATATGTGCAAAGAGATGCCTGGTGGTTCCCAAAGAGCTCTCAATTAATAGGGGAGGGAGATCAGGTACATAAGGAAACCATTATTATTTTTAGAAATAGTGTGACAGTGCTGCGTTAAAGCAAGGCACAGGGTACTGACCGTGAGAGCAGTTACTAACAATATTTAACCCCACGTGGGAAAGCTTTGCTGGATCCTGAAGGACAAGTAAGAGTTAGCCAGGGTAAATAGAGTAGGCAGGGCATTCCAGGCAGAAGAAACAGATGTAGATTTAGAGGTTCAAGAGAGCATGATATGTTTAAGAGCTGCAAATAGTTTAGTATGATCAGAATTTAGAATATGGGAAAGGGATGGTGAAAGGTGAGACTGGAAAATTAAACAGAGTTGAATCCATGAAAAGCTTTTTGGGTCCTGCTGGGAATGTAGATTATAGTCTAAAAGCAGTGGGAAATGATTGATTTTAAGCAAGACTAGCTTGGTGTTAGAGGACAGTGAGGATATAAAATGAGATGTGGTCTGTGTTGTATAAAGTTCAATTTTACATTAGCAGGAATAATAGAATTTGAGTCATTTATTCAACATGTATTACTGAGCACTTCCTATGTGCCTAGCACTTTTCTAGGTGCCTGAGATATTTAGTTCTTGAACAAGTATCTCAATAACATTATGGTGCTTACATCCTAGTGGAGGTGAAAAGACAAAACAATTAAACAAATATATAGATAATGTTCTTCACGTCAAAAAGTACTATGAAGAAAATCAAAGCAGAGTAAGGTAGAAGGGACCCATGTGGGTGCTGGTGCTGACTTCAGATCATTTTAGATCAAGGAAGTCCTTTCTGATAGATGGCCTTTGAGCAGATACATAAATGAAGTGAAGGATTAAATGAAAAGTGTGTTCTAAGCAGAAGAACTAGTCACAGCAAAGGCCCTGAGGCAATGTTAATGACAGGCTCTTGGAAGAGCAGAAAGCCAGCAGGACTGGAGCTGAGACTGCACGGAGGAGAGTTGTAATAGGTGACAGCAGAGAGAGTACTACTGGTGGTATGGAAAGATTGGTTGGATATCTGAGGGTAGGACTTAAAACTGAAATCAACTTTAGGAGAAGGTGGGGGAAGCTATTGTATAATCTATAAAAAGTAATGGTGTTGAAAGTCTATTAGTTAAAAAGTTAGTTGATGCTCCATAGCCTTTTCTACCAGTAAATTTGAGAAGAAGCTAGGCCAGTGAAAGAGTCTTCCTTTCTTTTCAAACTTGCTTGCTCCTGTCATACTAGACCTAAGTTGTTCTTACACTGAAGTTCCTGAAAGCTTTTTGGAACTATGCCCAACATGGTTAAGTTGCAGAATGCTTCTCTGAAAGATTAACAGTATCTTGATCCATGTAGAATTTGGTGAAGGAACTTGCAAGACTTTACATTTATTGTAACACACCTAGGGTAGTTGGTCAGACCAGCTTTGTGCATGTGAACACTTTGAACTCTTCCCTTGAAAGATGAAAGGTTATAAATTGTGTCCAAAAAGGGTCTTTCTCTTGGAATTCAGCCTATATTTTCTTTTGAATTCTTCTTATTAATTTTACATTTGCTTTTGTTTCTCAGCCTATCTCGTTCCTCTCTCTTTTTTGTGTGCTTTGGTTACCCACTAATTGGTCATATTTATTATGTAACTTCAGTCTTTGTTAATTTATACCTATTTAGAGTACATACTTATTTTGAAAATGAGTTACATGTATTTGTCTTTAGACATGTCTATATAGATATTGATTTATGTAAATATGTACCTAACACATATATCAACAATATCAAAGCCTTTCTCTAAAGATAAACACGTTTAGCTCATTTTCATACATATATTTATATAACACATACATTTGATGCACACATATATGTACATATATGTATATATGTGTGTCATATATGTGTTATATAAATATATGTATGAAGATATATGTACATGTATGTGTATATATGTATATATGTGTGTATCAAAACGAGGTAATAGTTTAGAGAGTAATAATGAAAGGGAAGAGTATGTGTCTTAGATCATTTTAGATCAGGGAAGTCCTTTTGGGTAGAGTGATATTTGAGCTTATATTGTATATATTACCTATATATGATATAACATGTTGTTCAGGATCCAGGCTTTTCTGCTGTCTACACACACGCACACATTTGAAAGTGCTGGGAAAAGAGGTCATTGTTTGATAGAACCTTTGAGGTCTGTTCTAAACTTGTAGACCTTCCTAAACCTTAGGGATTAGACAGCAAGTACAGTACATTCTGTTTCCCAAAGATAACATTTTCTACTTTAGGGAATCTAAACAATGAGCATTTTCCTGTGCTTTCTCTGTTTCATAAGCCTAAACTCCCTTTAGCCTGTCAGTTATGATTATATGTACTGTTCCCAGCTAATACAAATAAGAGACGCTGCTGATGGAAATTTTAGAGACTTCCAGAAGTATCGTGGCAACGTGAAATTGATTCAATCAATGTGCTGGTAGTGTTTATGGAGCCTGGTTTCTTTGATTGTATCATCTGCAAGTCTCACCACCATCTAATTTGGTATCTATATTTTTTGCATTTTCTGAATCTCTTTTTCAGTCAAAATGCTGCATATCCAGAAGCAAAAAAGGCAAAATGCCTTTGTTGCTGCTTAATGGTCAACTCTAATAGGAAAGGAAAAGTTAATTAAAATCTATGAAAATGAAACAAGTAGACTTTAAAGATAGGCTGTACAATGTGGCCAGTGTTAATATGACAATTTGTTAATGGACTAGGCAGTTGTAATCAGTGTTAAAAATTACTTGAGAATTTTTTTATGTTTAGCAAAAGCTACTAATTAAAAGAAGCAATGACCTATGAGATTATCCATGAAAACCATTTGCCATTGGAACATAACACCAAAGAAAACACTCATTTAAAATTTTCATAGTTTATAAAGATAAAATTATAATAAAAAATAATTTTTTAA
>NW_016805866.1:1243589-1249778 GCF_001698545.2 Rhinopithecus bieti | reverse complement strand
AGTAAGGGATTAAAACCACTAAAATCCCAAACCTTCATATTCATGAACTGGATTTAATATGCTTGACTGCCCTTTGGAAGGTCTGTCTGATGTCTGGTTTGGGGAAAAGCTGTCTTTTGGAAGACATTCTTGGCCTTTTTTTGCCTTGACACTGACAGGAAAAGAAAGTGATCTGACAAATGAAAATATTCATGTTATATAATCCATTTGTGAAAAAATCCACTTTGTTCTGTTTTCTACTTCCAGATGATAGAGTAATTTAATTTGTTCTTGGAATTTAAAAAGAGTCTGAATAAGAAGATATAGAAGAATTACTGTAATTGTAAGGATTTGAAGAACAAAAAGGGAAGATTTGCAATTATCTAAAGTGTATTTATCCTGGATGTAAAAGAAAACAGATAGATTTTCGAGGTGAACGAGAATAAATTTGTTACGTCTTCATTATCTATAAACAGTCCTAAAAATGAGAATAATTACTTAAAAATCTGTTTAGATTCCTAAAAAATTTTAGGGAGATAATTGTTATACATATTAATTCTGAATAATTATTACTCATACACATTGAGCCATTCAACTAAGAGACAACAAGTAACACTTAGAGACCTTGCAGCAACCTACAAAAATACAGTGCCTAAAATTTCAGAGCTAGGGAGATCTTTGCAATAATTTAGCAGATAATAGAACCTCACTTTTTATTGATATGATCGTTATGGCCAAGAAAGATTAAGCTTCCATCTTTGAAAATCTACTTAGCTAACTAAAAGCAGAGAAAGAACGAGAACCCAGGTCTCCCAACTTCCATTCTGGTATTTTTTCACCATATTGTATACTTTGGATGGGCATGGTAGAAACTTGTCCAGAAACTTGAGTATTACTGACTGGTTTGTGTAGCCATGAGTTTTGTCTTTTTTGTCCTAATTGTCAACTTAATCTGAATTTCAGTTCTGTCTAGAGTCTTCTGACTTTTGCCAGAAAATAACTACTTTTGAAACAGAAGTCCTAACCTTTCAGAAAAAGTATATACAATATTCTGAACTAGAATCTCCTGAACATGGTACTTACCTAATAGTTTGAATATAGTGGTAGATCCAAATGCATAACAATGAAGTATAATAGAATAAATACTGTAATAAAAGTAGAAACAAAGTGATCTGGAAACACAGAAGAAGCAGCAATATCTCCAGGAATATGAGTGGTGTTTGGGCGTGGGATGGTTTGTAAAAGCTAACTGAGGATACATTTTAAGCTGAGATTTGAATAATGTTAGATATTGTCTAGGTAGTGAAGGTCAGGAAGGACATTGCAGATAATGCTAGGAGATGTTGCAATGATAACAGAAAATAACACTCTTGGAAGTAAATTTGTTGACAAATCCTTTTTAAAGCATGTGCTAAGGAGTTTGACCTTTATCTCAGCATGGGAAACACTAGCTACATTTCAGTCTTCTCCTCTATTCCCATATCCATCGAGGATATTAAAACTGAATTCAAGAACGTCTTTTCATTCAGCTCAGGCATATCCCTAGAATACTTGACCATATACACTTCAGCAAACCGTGACCAATCAATCACTTGTATCAACACAGATGGAATCCATTTCTATAAGCAGTTCAAAGTCACAGAATGTCTTTGAACAAAGAGGGACATGAGCAGATCTATTTTAGATTCATGACTCTGGGCACTGTAAGGGAAACATTGGTAGGAAGCACCAACAGGATGCTGTTATAATAATTTGGTGGAGAATTTCAAGAGATGTTTTAGAAGTAGAAGGTATAGAACTAGAAAATACTGCTTTTTTGAAAGTTTTAGTAGTAACTTTCTGTTTTTACCTGTAACATTCATTTTGAGATATAACAAAAGCATCATTTCACAACATTTCACTGAATTGATTCCTAAATATTCAAATTAGCAAGAGAGGACTTAATTTCCACTTTATAAGGTATAGGGAGGGAGAAGCAATATTACTATAGAATCTCATTTTTTGGAACAGAAGACAATGCCTGAGAGAATATTGATGTTCTTTATCCTAGCAGTATGGGATTCTACTCAATTATTATCTCTCTTGGCAAGCAGGGCTCTCTAATCATCAACATATAATTTGTATTCATAATTGATAATAATTACAGTATCTTTTTACAGGCATGATGAAATAATAATGATGAAAATTGCTATTAATTGAGAGATTGCTATTAATTGTGTCTATTTTAGAGTGGAGGAAGGAGGAGTACATGGACAAGATTGTGACCCATGTGACTGATCCCAGAGTCCATGCTCTGTATTCCATTTATTAGAGGAATAGTGGTCTTCCCATGTTTTCTAAATAAACTGAGATAGGATTTACATAAAATAAAATTCAGCCTTTTAAAGTGTACGTTTTAGTGTATTCATTCGCAAGGTCATGCAGCTATCACTGTCTAATTCCAGAACATTTTTATCAGCCCTGAAAGAAACCTCATAACTATTAACAGTTAACTTCCATATCCCTCCCTCCAGCCTCTGGCAACCACAAATCCGCTTTTGTCTCTATGGGTTTGCCTGTTCTGACCATTTCATATAATAAAATGATATAATATAGTATAGAAATACCACATTTTATTTATCTATTCATCATTTGATGGACAGTTGGGTTGTTTCCATCTTTTAGCTATCATGAATAATGCTGCTGGCCAGAAAGGCCATTGTCTCATTTGCTGAGGCCACACTCCAGAGCCAGGACAAATGAAAGGCCTCATTCAGAAATGGCAGAATTGCTTCCTCCCATTAAGTTTAAAAGACCTTTGGAAAGTGAAGTTTCTGGTCCTCCTTAATAAGCACACTGTATCCCATACATTTTAGTATGTCGTGTTTTGTTTTCATTTTTCTCATAGTTCTAATTTCACTTTTGATTTCTTCTTTGACCATGGGATTTTTAGGAGTGTGTTTTTTAATTTCTATGCATTTGTGAATTCCCCATATTTCCTTCTGTTACTACTTTCTAAAATCATTTTGTTGTGTTGAGGATATATTTTGTATACTTTCATTCTTTTTCATTTATTTTATTTTATTTATTTTTTTTGAGACGGAGTCTTGCTCTGTCACCCAGGCTGGAATGCAGTGGCACGATCTCAGCTCACTGCAACCTCTGCCTCTCAGTTCAAGCAATTCTCCTGTCTCAGCCTCCCAAGTAGCTGGGACTGCAGGTGCATGTCACCATGTCTGGCTAATTTTTTTTTTGTATTTTTAGTAGAGATGGAGTTTCACTGTGTTAAACAGGATGGTCTCAATCTCCTGACCGTGTGATCCACCTGCCTCGGCCTCCCAAAGTGCTAGGATTACAAGCATAAGCCACCGCGGCCAGCCTCCTTTTTGTTTATTTAGACATTATTTATGGCCATCATATGGCCTGTCTTGGAGAATGCATGCCTTTGGGGAGAATGTGTGTTCTGCTGTTGTTGAATCAAGTGTTCTATAGATGACTATTAGGTCTAGTTGGTTTAGACTGTTCTTCAGGCTTCTCATTCCTTCGTGATCTTTCTTCAAATGTTTATTTGTTCTATCCTATATTGAAAATTGGGTATTATTGAAGGTGGGGTATTGTTACAGTCTCCAGCTATTATTTTTGTGTTCTTTACCCTCAATTCTGTTCATTTTTCTGTCATGTATTTTGAGACTCTATTGTTATTTGCATATATACTTATAATTGTTATATAGTCCTGATTGATTGATCCTTTTATATTTTATATCCTTTGTCTCAGAACAAGTTTTCTCTAAAAGTCTCTGTTGTTTGATATTAGTATAACTGTTCTAGCTCTCTTTGTTTACTGTTTTCATCCTTTTTTTAACTTACTTTTGTATTTGAATCTATACGGTTTCTCTTATAGATAGCATAAAGTTGAATTATATGGATGTATAAATCTTTCAATCTCCTCTTTTTAATTGGAGAGTTTATTTATATTTAATGTAATTATAGTCATGTACCACTTAACAATGTTTTGGTTAGTGACAGACTGCATATATGTCAGTGTCCCCATAAGCTAATGATAGAGTTGAAAAATTTCTATTGCCTAGTGATGTCATAACCATCATAATGTCATAGCACAATGCACTATCTTGTCTATGTTTAGATATTTGTAAATATACAAATACTTGCCATTGTGTTACATTTGCTTATCGTATTCAATATAGTAACATGCTGTACAGTAACATGCTGTACAAACATGTTCGTTGCCTAGGAACAATAGGCTATACTATACAGTCTAGGAGTACAGTAGGCTATACAATCTAGGTTTGTGTAAATATACTCCATTGCAAGCTTGTCCAACCTGTGGCCCCGGACGTCTTTGGATGTGGTCCCCCCAAAATTTGTAAACTTTCTTAAAACATTATGAAATTTTTTTGTGTGATTTTTGTTTTGTTTTGTTTCAGCTGTCATTAGTGTTAATTTTACGTGTAACCCACGAAAATTCTTCCACTGGGGCCCAGGGAAGCCAAAAGATTGGACACCCCTGCTCTACGATGTTTGTAAAATGATGAAATTGCCTAAAAATGCATTTCTCAGAATACCACATTTCTCAGAACACATCCCTATCATTAAGCAATGCACGACTTATACACTTACAAGGAAACACATCTGCCATTTTGCTAGTTGTTTGTATTTGTTTTATGTCTTTTTTCCCTCGATTTCTTTATAATTGCCTTCTCTTTTGTTAAATACATATTTAGATATTAAGTATGTAGATATTTAATAGAGATTTCCCGGTATGCTGTTGTCTTTTTTTTTATTTTTGAGTTTGTTCTCAATGATTGCCCTAGGATTGCCTTAATGATTTTCCTTCGTGTATCTTCTTCATGTATATTCTGCAGTTTTCTTCTTCATGTATAAAATGCTAGTTTGGATTAATATCAACTTAATTTCAATAGCATACAGTTTTTTTTGCTCTTCCATGACTCTATTACCTTACATTTCCTTTGTATTGTTATTGTGATACAGATTATATCATACACGGTATATTTATCAACTCAGACTTATAATTATTGCTTTAAATAGTTGGCTTGTACATCAGGTAGGGAAATAAAAGGAGTTACAAAGAAAAAAATAAATTTTGTCTATGTTTAGGTATTTGTAAATATCTAAAATAAACAAAGAAAAAAATACATTTACACTGTTTTTAAAATATTTATCTATATAGTTACCTTCACTGTTACTATTTATTTCTTTCTATGGACTTAACTTATTATCTGGTGTACTTTCATTTCACTGTGAAGGACCCTGGGAATGTCTTAATATCTCTGTTATTTTGAATGACAGTTTTGCTGCATGTAAAGTTCTTCACTGACAGTTTCTTTTCTCTCTCTTTTTTCTGTTTATCCCTTCGAATATGTAAACCACTGCCTTCTAGCCTTGATTTCTGATACAAAACGCTTCTATGTGATAAGTCACTTCTCTCTCACTGCTTTCAAAATTTTCTCTTTTTCTCTCGCTTTTGAGAATTTGATTACGATGTATCTCGGTGTGAATGTCTTTGAATTTATCCTGTTTGAAATTCATTGAACTTATCAGTTATGCAAATTAATGTTTTTAATCAAATTTGGGGATTTTTACCTTTCAAATAGTTCCTTTAAATATTTTTCTTCCCCACTTTCTTTTTCCTCTCCTTATGGGAGTCTCATTATGCATATGTTGGTATACTTGAAGGTGTCCCACTGCTGTCTAAGTCTGTTCATTTTTCTTCAGTCTCCTGTCTTCTGAGGATGACATGATAACAAAAAAGAATGCATCTGGGGTGCTAATGACATCATGGAGTCTCTGCTCCACCCCTGTAGCTCCTACCTCTGTATTTCATGCTGTGTGAAAGAAGACACACATATCTTCAGGCTTTTTCTTCTGCCTGCTCAAATCTGCTACCTAGCCCCTTTAATTATTTTAAATTTCAGTTTCTCTACTTTTGATCCAGTATTTTTTTTTTTTTTTTTTTTTTTTTTTTTTTTTTAGTAGAGACGGGGTTTCACCGTGTTAGCCAGGATGGTCTCAATCTCCTGACCTCGTGATCCACCTGTCTCAGCCTCCCAAAGTGCTGGGATTACAGGCTTGAGCCACCGCACCCGGCCTTGATCCAGTATTTCTACTTGGTTACTTTTAGATCTCTTTATTAAAATCTCTATTTTGCAAGACATCATTCTCATACTTTTCCTCAGTTTTAAGGTCTGATTT
>NW_016805866.1:1239466-1243566 GCF_001698545.2 Rhinopithecus bieti | reverse complement strand
GAACACTTTCTTTTTTTTTTTTTTTTTTTTGAGATGGAGTCTTGCTCTGTCACTCAGGCTGGAGTGCAGTGGCGAGATCTCGGCTAACTGCAAGCTCTGCCTCCTGGGTTCATGCCATTCTCAGGCCACAGCCTCCCGAGTAGCTGGGACTACAGGCGCCCGCCACCAAGCCCGGCTAATTTTTTTATATTTTTAGTAGAGATGGGGTTTCACCGTGTTAGCCAGGATGGTCTCAATCTCCTGACCTCGTGATCCACCTGTCTCAGCCTCCCAAAGTGCTGGGATTACAGGCTTGAGCCACCGCACCCGGCCTTGATCCAGTATTTCTACTTGGTTACTTTTTAGATCTCTTTATTAAAAATCTCTATTTTGCAAGACATCATTCTCATACTTTTCCTCAGTTTTTAAGGTCTGATTTCCTTTAGGTTTTTTTGTAGATATTTAAAATAAACTATTTAAGGTGTTTGAGTATTAATTCTAACATCGGGGCTTTCTAGTGTGACCAAGTTTTTTTCTTTCTTTCTTTTTTAAAGTAGTATAGTGTCTAACTATGTATTTTGCTTTAGAAATATGGATAACTGCAGCAGTCTAGAAAAAAGAATATGACTCGGCCGGGCGCGGTGGCTTATGCCTGTAATCCCAGGACTTTGAGAGGCCGAGGCGGGCGGATCATGAGGTCAGGAGATCGAGACCATCCTGGCTAACAAGGTGAAACCCCGTCTCTACTAAAAATACAAAAAAAATTAGCCGGGCATGGTGGCGGGCGCCTGTCATCCCAGCTACTCAGGAGGCTGAGGCAGAAGAATGGCTTGAACCCAGGAGGCTGAGCTTGCAGTGAGCTGAGATTGGGCCACTGCGCTCCAGCCTGGGTGACAGCGCGAGACTCCGTCTCAAAAAAAAAAAAAAAAAAAGACTCTATACTAGGGTAGTTGCAGTGGACTGCACAAGGAAGGGCAAGTGCTGAGGTGTTAACCTCAAAGGGTAATTAATTAAAATTAATTAACCAATTAAAATTTAAGATTCATTATCTGTCGTTGTGCCTAAAATACTTATGAAGTTTTAAATTAAACTTGTGAAGTTGTTGTTAGATTCACATGAAGTAAGAAATAATAGGAAAGATCGTATAATACATAAAGATCCTTTTACCTATTCTCCTTCAGTGGAAATATCTTATAAAATCCTTGTACATTATCACAACCAGGGTATTGGCATTGATATTGTCAAGATATAGAACATTTCCATCAACGTGAATATCTACCATGTTTTTATGTTTTTTTATAGCTACATCCACTTCTCTTCTACCTTCATTACATTCTTAAACCTTGGCAGTCACTCATCTGTTCTCCATTTCTATAATTTGGATTTTCTGTTCCATTCAATTACTTTTCTATTCTGTTCTATTGACCTATGAGCATATCCCTCCACCAAAACCACAGTCATGATACTCTAACTTCATAATAAGTCTAGAAATTGGGTATACTTATTTCTTCCAATTTATTCTTAATTTTTAAAAATTGTTTTACTTATTCGAGTTCCTTTTCCTTTCCATAGAGATTTAAGAGTAATCTTGTTGTTAGCTACAAAAAATTAGTGCTGGTATTTTGATAGAAGTTGTTTGGAACTTGCATATTAATTTGGACAGAACTGATGTCTTTACTATGTGAGTCTTCCAATCCATGAATCCAGTATGTCTTAGGATTTGTTTATGTCTCCTTTAATTTCTTTCATGACAGTGTTTTGTTTTCTGCAAACAAATTCTTTACATGTTTTGTTAAATTTATACTTATATATTTCATTTTTGAGTCATTTCAAATGGAGTGATTTTAAATGGTATAATTTTAAATTTTGATGTCTACATGTCCACTTCTAATATATAGAAATGTCATAGATTTTTGTATGTTTAGCTTGTATTTTGTGACCTTGCTGAACTCACTTATTGGTTGTTAGAGGTGGTGTTTTATTGTCGTTTTGTTTTGTAGGTTCTTTGGGATTTTTTTTTAATGGTGACAACCATGCTATCTGCAAATAGGGACACTTTTTTTCTTTGCTTTTCATTGTATTATAGAACTTCCTGTACTATGATGAATAAGAATTGTGAGAGTAGGTATTCTTGTTTTATTTCTCATTTTAAGTGGAAAACATTTCAGTCTTTCACCATTTAGTATAATGGTAGTATATAGGATTTTTGGTAGTATATAGGGTTTTTTTTCTTTTCTTTTCTTTTTTTTTTTTTGTAGCTGAGGAATTCCCTTCTGTTTCCTTTTCCTGAGTTTATTTTTATCATAAATGGTCAATGAATTTTGTCAAATACTTGTTATTCATTAATTGATATGATCCTGTGATTTTTTTTTTTTTAATCTTCAGCCTGTTAAGATGATGGATTACATTGATTTTCAAATACTGAACAAACTTTGTGTCCCTAGAATAAATGCAGCATGGTCATGTTACGTAATTCTTGTTTTAAGTTGCTAAATTCTATTTGTTAATCATTAAAAAAAGATGTTTTTTCTAAGCTCAGGAGAAAGCTGCAGTTTTTTTCTTTTCTTTATTTGTTTTTTTGTGGGACAATTGTCTATATGTTTTGGTATCAGTGAAATAGGCTAAATAAAATAAATGGAAAATAGTTCATTTTCTTCTGTTTTCTGAAAGAAATTGTATAAACTGCTACCAATTCTTCTTTAAACATTTGGCAAAAGTTACTAGTGAAACCATCAGACCTGGAGATTTTTGTTCTGCAAGTTGTAAAATTATACATCTATTGTTCTAAATAGTTACAAGGCTATGTAAATTAGGTATTTTACATTGGGTAAGTTATGTTACTTTGTGTTCCATATCTTCTAAATTATCAAATTTATGTTTGTAAAGTTGTTTGCAGTCTTCCCTTAAAATCCTTCTCCTATCAGCAGGACCTGTAGGAATGTCTTCATTCCTGACTTTGGCAATTGTGTTCTCTCTTCACTCTCCATTGTTCCCTGCCCCTCTCTCTTTCTCTGTCAATCTTGGTTAAAGGTTTGTCAATTTTATTGAACTATGTAAGGGGCCAGCTCATTGTTTCATTGACTTTTTTCCTCTTGTTCTCTATTATTTCCTGTTTTCAATTTCATTGATTTTTGTTCTTATCTTTATGACTTTTGTTTGCTGGTTTTTTGTTTTGTTTTGTTTTGATTTGTTTTTTAAGGTTCTTGAGATAGGAGCATAGAGTATTCATTTAAGACTTTTCCTCTTTTCAAATGCATGCATTTAGTTTCATAAATTTTCCTCTCAGAACTGCATCAACTTTGTCCTACATATTTTGATATGTGCTATTTTTGTGATATTTTCTTTTCCTTTTTTTTTTTTTTTTTTTTTTTTTGTGACAATGTCCCACTGTTACTCAGACTAGAGTGCAATGGCCCAACCAGCTCACTGAGGATCATAGCTACCAACTCCTGGGCTCAAGTGATCCTTCTGCCTCAGCCTCCCAAGTAGCTAGGACTAGACTCTAAGTGCAAGCCACTACACGCAGCTAATCATTTTTACAATTTTGTATAGAGAAGGGATCTCACGGTGTTGCCCAGGCTGGTCTCAACCTTCTGGGCTCAAGTGATCCTCTTGCCTCAGCCTCCCAAAGCTCTGAGATCACAGGCATGAGCCACTGTGCCTAGCTGTTTTCATTTTTATCCAATTTGTGATATTTTTAAACCTCCCTTGAGACCTTTTCTTTGACTCATGGATTATTTAGAAGGGTTTATTTAGTTTCTGACTATTTATAGGTTTTTTGGTTATATTTATGCTTCTACATATTCTTGATGGTTTTCTGTCGAGTTTTCTGTCAATTTTTGAGAGAGTAATATTGAAATTTCCAACTCTAATTTTGAATTTGATCTAATATTTACACGATTTATTTTTACTTTCATGATATAATAACCATATCATTACACTCTAGGTGAGTTTTCTGTAGATAGCATAAAATAGGGGCATGTTCTTTTTTTTTTTTTTTTTTTGAGTCGGAGTCTCGCTCTGTCGCCCGGACTGGAGTGCAGTGGCCGGATCTCAGCTCACTGCAAGCTCCAAGCTCCGCCTCCCGGGTTTACGCCATTCTCCTGCCTCAGCCTCCCGAG
>NW_016805866.1:1234341-1237074 GCF_001698545.2 Rhinopithecus bieti | reverse complement strand
GCCTCCCACTTTGTTCTTTTGTTTAGGATTGTCTTGGGTATATGGGCTATATTTTGGTTCCACATGAAATTTAAAATAGTTTTTTTCTAATTCTGTGAAGAAAGTCAATAGTAGCATGATGGGTGTAGCATTGAATTTATAAATTACTTTGGGCAGTATGGCTGTTTTCACGATATTGATTCTTCCTATTCATGAGCATGGAATGTTTTTCCATTTGTTTGTGTGCTCTCTTATTTCCTTGAGCAGTGGTTTGTAGCTCTCCTTGAAGAGGTCCTTCACATCCCTTATAAGTTTTATTCCTGGGTATTTTATTCTCTTTGTAGCAATTGAGAATGAGAATTCTCTCATGATTTGGCTCTCTGTTTGTCTATTATTGGTGTATAGGAATGTTTGTGATTTCTGCACATTGATTTTGTATCCTGAGACTTTGCTGAAGCTGCTTATTGGCTTAAGGAGATTTGGGGCTGAGATGTCGGGGTTTTCTTTTTTTTCTTTTTCTTTTTTTTTTTCTTTTTTTTTTTGAGATGGAATCTTGCTCTGTCACTTAGGCTGAAGTGCAAGTGCAGTGGTGCGATCTTGGCTCACTGCAAGCTCTGCCTCCTGGGTTCATGCCAGTCTCCTGCCTCAGCCTCCCAAGTAGCTGAGACTACAGGTGCCCGCCACCATGCCTGGCTAGTTTGTTTGTATTTTCTTTAGTAGAGACGGGGTTTCACTGTGTTAGCCAAGATGGTCTCGATCTCCTGACCTCGTGATCCACCCATCTTGGCCTCCCAAAGTGCTGGGATTACAGGTGTGAGCCACCTCGCCTGGCTGACGATGGGGTTTTCTAAATAAACAATCATGTCATCTGCAAACAGAGACAATTTGACTTCCTCTCTTCCTGTTTGAATACTATTTATTTCTGGAATTCTCTTGCCTGATTTCCCTAGCCAGAACTTCCAATACTATGTTGAACAGGAGTGGTGAGGGAGGGCTTCCTTGTCTTGTGCTGGTTTTCAAGGGGAATGCTTCCAGTTTTTGCCCATTCAGTATGATATTGGTTGTGGGTTTGTCATAAATAGTTCTTATCATTTTGAGATGTGTTACCTCAATACCTAGTTTATTGAGAGTTTTTAGCATGAAGGGCTGTTGAATTTTGTCGAAGACCTTTTCTGCATCTATTGAGATAATTATGTGGCTTTTGTCATTGATTCTGTTTACATGATGATTACGTTTATTGATCTGTGTATGCTGAACAAGTCTTGCATCCCAGGGGTGAAGCTGACTTGATCATTATGGATAAACTTATTGATGTGCTGCTGGATTCGGTTTGCCAGTATTTTATTTAGGATTTTTGCAGTGTTCATCAGAGATATTGGCCTGAAATTTTCTTTCTTTGTTGTGTCTCCGCCTGATTTTGGTATCAGGATGGTGCTGGCCTCATAAAATGACTTAGGGAGGATTCCCTATTTTTCTATTGTTTGGAATAGTTTCAGAAGGAGTGGTACCAGTCCCTCCTTGTACCTCTGGTAGAATTTGGCTGTGAATCCATGTGGTCCTGAACTTTTTTTGGTTGGTAGGCTATTAATTACTACCTCAATTTCAGAACTTGTTATTGGTCTCTTCAGGGATTCGGCTTCTTCCTAGTTTATTCTTGGGAGGGTGTATGTGTCCAGGGATTTATCCATTGCTTCTAGATTTTCTAGTTTATTTGTGTAGAGGTGTTTATAGTATTCTCTGATGGTAGTTTGCATTTCTGTGGGCTAAGTGATGGTATCCCCTTCACCATTTTTTATTGTGTCTATTTGATTCTTCTCTCTTTTCTTCTTTATTAGTCTGGATAGTGGTCTATTTTGTTAATATTTTCAAAAAGCAGCTCCTGGATTCATTGATGTTTTGAAGGGTTTTTCGTGTCTCTGTCTCCTTCAGTTTTGCTCTGATCTTAGTTATTTCTTGTCTTCTGCTAGCTTTTGATTTTGTTTGCTCTGGTTTCTCTATTTCTTTTAATTGTGATGTTAGGGTGTCGATTTTAGATCTTTCCCACTTTGTCCTGTGGGCATTTAGCACTATAAATTTCCCTTTAAACACTGCTTATCTGTGTCCCAGAGATTCTGGTGTGTTGTGTCTTTGTTCTCATTGATTTCAAATAACTTATTTATTTCAGCCTTAATTTCATTATTTACCCAGTAGTCATTCAGGAGCCAGTTGTTCAGTTTCCATGTAGTTGTACGGTTTTGAGTGAGTTTCTTAATCCTGAGTTCTAATTTGATTGCACTGTGGTTTGAGAAACTGTTTGTTATGATTGCCATGATTTTGCGTTTGCTGAGGAGTGTTTTACTTCCAATTATGTGGTCAGTTTTAGAATAAGTGCGATGTGGTGCTGAGAAGAATGTACGTTTTGTTGATTTGGGGTGGAGAGTTCTGTAGAGGTCTGTAAGGTCTGCTTGGTCCAGAGCTGAGTTCAAGTCCTGAATATCCTTGTTAATTTTCTGTCTCATTGATCTGTATAACATTGCCAGTGGGGTGTTAAAATCTCCCACTGTAGTTGTGTGGGAGTCTATGTCTCTCTGTAGGTCTCAAAGAATTTGCTTTATGAATCTGGGTGCTCCTGTATTGGGTACATATATAATTAGGATAGTTAGCTCTTGTTGCATTGATTCCGTTACCATTATGTAGTGCCCTTCTTTGTCTTTTGGAGCTTTGTTGGTGTAAAGTCTGTTTTATCAGAGACTAGGATTGCAATCCCTGATTTTT
>NW_016805866.1:1193080-1234064 GCF_001698545.2 Rhinopithecus bieti | reverse complement strand
CTTTCCATTTGCTTGGTAAATATTCCTCCGTCCCTTTATTTTGAGCCTATGTGTGTCTTTGTACGTGAGATGGGTCTCCTGAATACAGCACACCAATGGGTCTTGACTCTTTATCCAATTTTCCAGTCTGTGTCTTTTAATTGGGGCATTTGGTCCATTTACATTTAAGGTTAATATTGTTATGTGTGAATTTGATCCTGTCATTATGATGCTAGCTGTATTTTGCCTGTTAGTTGATACAGTTTCTTCCTAGTGTCTTTACAATTTGGTATGTTTTGCAGTGGCTGGTACTAGTTTTCCTTTCCATATTTAGTGTGTCCTTCAGGAGCTCTTGCAAGGCTGGCCTGGTGGTGACAAAATCTCTCAGCATTTGCTTGCCTATAAAGGATTTTATTTCTCCTTCGCTTATGAAGCTTAGTTTGGCTGAATATGAAATTCTGGGTTGAAAATTCTTTTCTTTAAGAATGTTGAATATTGGCCCCACTTTCTTCTGGCTTGTAGGGTTTCTGCCAAGAGATCCGCTGTTAGTCTTAAATGTTCCCTCTAAATACTTTTAGAACCACATAAGATATTGTTACAATTTTTGCTTCAACCATCAAACATAATCTAGAATCTTCAAAAGATTTCTATTGTATGTACCTATATTTTTGTTTGTGTTCCTTCTTTTTTTTCTCCTTTTCTAAAATTCCTTCTCTTATCATGTCTTTTCTTTTTAGAGAATTTCTTTTAGTCATTCTTTAGGATAGGTCTGCTGGCCATAAATTATCTTAATTTTTCTTCCTAGGAATGTCTTGCCTTCACCTTTGTTCCTAAATGGTGTTTTCACTAGATAGAGAATTCTGGGTTGTCAGTTTTGTTTTTTAGCATTTTTTAAAAATGTGACTTTTTTAATGGCCTCTGTGATTTCTAATGAGAATTTCATTATTATTCTAATTGTTTGCCCCTATAACTAAGATGTTGTTTCTGTCTTACTGCTTTCAAGACTTGTTCTTTGCCTTTGGATTTTAGAACTCTATGAAGTATCTTCATGTGGATTTCCTTATGTTTATCTTCTTTCAGGTTCACATAGGTTCTTCAATCCAAGAGTTATGTCTCTTATCAAAATTTGGAAATTATCAGGTGTGTAAACACATGCTTGCCATTTCAAGATGAATACCCAGTTCTGTGAGGATTCATGTCGTTGCTTCAGTACAACACAGATTTACTCTAAGTCATGCTGCAGCTGATCATTCTTGTGTCTCATTACTGCCTACTCACTGGGTATCATCCTGGACTTGCTCTTTATATGTGAAGCAGATTCCTGAATTCTCATTCTTTTCCACTGTGTGAAGGAAAATTGTAAAATGCTTGTTACCTGAATTTTCAAATTCAGTCCAGAAAAAAAAATTTAATAAGGGTTAATATTAAACTAATTTATTGGCATCTACAATCTGGTAGATGACATCATATTGCATGTCAGACAGTTATTAACTAGTTTCTTATAGATATTGTCATTATTTTAAAAATACTTAGAGAAATAGTATTTGCCAGGCACTGAGGATATAGTGGTAAACAGTTCTTATCCTTGGGTATTGCATACCAAACTGTACCTTGAATGTTAATATCAGCACATGCCTTTTATAGGGATGACTAAACTTCACAGCTTGGTCTACATAATTACACTCCAACCTAGGTGCAGAAGTCGGGATAATTTTAAGCAACTCAGTAAGAAATTCTTGAGGAGCTAAATACAGGTGTGCATGACTCTTTCACTGAGGAAACTAACAATTTTGGAGTCACAGCTTATAACATGTTACATTCAAGTTTTGCCATGAAAGACCTCCTCTTCACTGTTCCTACCTAATCACAGGCTTCTTCACAAGGCTTTCACTGAATGTGGCATGCCATATACCATGTATAGTACATTTTGATTACCAGATACCAGAATTGAGGGTAGATGTTGTGAACCCTTAAATTTGCTTAGAGTTGAATTTATCAGTTAATGAAAGTTCTGAGGTGTGTTAGTTTTCTATAATGAATTACTACAAATTTAGTGGCTTAAAATAACATACCTCTGGAGGTCAGAAGTCAAAATGGATCTCACTGTGCTAAAATCAAGATGTCAGCAGGCTGCCTTATTCTCTGAAGGCTCTTGAAGAGTCTGTTTTCTTGCCTTTTCCAGCTTCTGGAGGTTTCCTTCATCCCTTGGCTCATGCCCCCTTCCTCCATATTCAAAATCAGTAAGGACCAGTTGAGTCTTTTTCACAGTATCTTTTTATTACATTGGACCCACATGTGTAATTAAGGATAATCTTTATATTACAGATATCTGATTAACTACCTTAATTCCCACTTTCTTTCTTATCCCGTTTTCTTCCTCATGGCTACTTCATGAAGTGAGATAAGACTTAATGTGTTTTGAAGCTTTATGGATGAGGAGACTGAGACAAAGAGGATTTAAGTCATTTGCCCACCTGGAGGTATAGCAAAAATACTTCTAAAATTTAGTAAAAGTCCCATGCTTTTTTTTTTGAAAGCTCACTGAATGAAAACATAATATTTTATGTAAAATATTAACATTAAGTTTTAAGGAAAGGATTTTGTAAGATACAAACACTTTGAATAGAACTGAGCTGTAATAATTGATCTTTTAAATGGCCTCAAAGCAGGGAGGGGATGGGGCAACTATTAAACACCATATATCTGAACTTGGACTTCTTTTAGTAGTTTAAGATTTGTTGACCAATCAGGTTTAAAACTGAAGATGTAAATTTCAGAATTTTTCAAAATTTTCAGTTGTATCTCCTTTACTGTCAAATGTTTTGTATATATGTCATATACACCTTAAAACTCTTTAATCATTTACTTCCCTGAGGGAATATATCAATATACTAGGCCAAATTTGGTAGGAAATACTGATATTTATGAGGAATAAGCTAAAATAAATTGTCTCTATTTAAGCCCAGGATATGTTTACATTGTGATGTACCAGATATAAATACATGGGTACATACTGTCTGTGTGTGAATTGCCAGAGGAAACAGTTGGTGTTTGACATTGAGCTGTACTCTGTAACTAAGTGCACATCACTGATATATATCATGCCATTATTCCACTTCTGAGGTCTGCTTTACTCCTAGAATGTAAGAATTACAGAAACTAGAAAAAAAAAATCACTAAAAATTTCAAATTTCGTTTTGATCTAGAGTAGACCCAGGAATCTATAAGGCCTGAGAAGCCTAGATCTGGTTCAGTAGGTACCTCAAAAAACCAGCACAAACTTTTGTAGCTTCTGTAAAGAAGAGGTGATCAAAGAGTAAGTCAAATACCCAGCACTTCTGTGAACCCCAAAATGTATACCCGGTTGACCTTATGAATCTAGAACAAGAACAGAGCATAGGATAAACTTTCTCCCAGCCCAAGTAATTTAAATGAAAACAAACTTCCCATTATGTGAACATAATGCAGAGTACGTGTGGGAAGAAAAATGATTTTATGCCTGGATTTCAGCATATGAAACTTATTCTTGAAATAATGTTTATAATAGATCATAAACTTCTCTTGCTCATTTTGGCCAAGACAGCCCATAGGCCGATTTAGAACAGTGATGTGTTTCTTGATGAATATATTCTTACTTTCTCTGCTCATGTTACCGATAGAAATGACAAAAATCTTAGTAGTTGACTGAGTCAGAATTTTCATTCAATATCTGGGTGTTTCTCAGTGCCAGACTCAAGAATGAGGTGGAATGGGGTAGATTATTGTGCTATTTTCTGTACTGTAGCAGTTTTGTGGCAAGAGGTTTTAAATCTCTAAGGTTGTCGAAGTGGAAAGTTTCACCAGAAATGAATTAACATCAAAGAAAAACATGAGTACCTGTATTTGGATGTTTTACCACATACCCAAGACAGACAGTGGACTATAAACCTTTCATTTATTGGACCAATTGGGCTCCATCTGTAGACCAGCATGTTGTTTCAGTGTCTGAGACAAACCGCAAGGGATAGCCATACTTTTTGAATGTTGTTTTTCATTTTAACCTGTGTGTTTTCTGTGGTAAGGTTGGATGAGAAAACTCTTAACTCATTGTGGTATATCCAGATATGTACCAGTGGGTGGCAGTAGATATGGCAGAGTTCTAAATAATGTAGCTACTTATAATGGATGACGTCTAAAAGAAGTTTACTAATAGGCCTTTTTTGCTTGTTTGTTTTAAATTACAACTGTTTCGCACATTTTCCCGATTTTAGCTGAGATATTTAAAGGTGATTTAAAAAAAATAATGAGAGCAAATACATATATAATGCTTCTTATATACTAAGCACTATTTTAAGTGTTTTACTTATATTAACTGAAAGCCCAACACATTTGATTGTTGTTTAGGTATTTGAGCTAATATAGTCATATTGTTATGCCTTTATTCTATTTTTCTTTACTAATACAATAAAATAGGAAAAACGTTTGCTGGCAAATGTTGTATTAAGCTGAGAAACTGTCATTCATTGAAACAGATTTTGTGCTGCTGTTTGATTTTGTGAAATCTTCTGTATGCTGTATATTGAATATATCTTGCTGAAACAACTGTCTTCTTAAGTGTCTAGGTGTTTGCTTTCCATCATAGCCATATTTTTAGATGCTGTCTTCGAAAACTGAGGAATTTTAACATGGACAGTTGGTAACTGTAGATCTTCCCACAGATTGTCGATGTTACACAAGTGCTTTAATGAAGTTTTCTTTTGTTTCTGTTTGGAGAGGCATTAGAAAATACATAGGCATTGGAATACTGTGTCATTTCAATACAAATCTTGAGAGTCAAAGCACAGCAGTCACTTTTGTGTAAAGAAAAAAAAAAAGTACTGGACCCTGGTCCAATTCAAAAGCCCTGGGCTCAGATTGATGCACCATTAACTAGCTATGTGACATTGACAGAGACATTTGATCTCCGAACTCAGTCCTCCACTGTGTAACCCCGGGACACTAGATTAGATCAGTAGCTTTCAGTCAGGATAATTTGGAGCTTTGCGGCTTCACCATGCCACCACAGGGGTCTACCTAAGGATAGGAAGGAGCTTGGCAGGCTGGCCCCCAGGCCCTCCACTTCGGTTTCCTTGAAAGCAGCTCCTTCTCGACTTTTTAAATTACCTATTTATAATTTACATTAGAAAGTATATATGATTTCACTTATAAGATAGAATTGTACTTCTTCAGGGGAAAAAGAAGGAACCCTACGATTAGATTATTTCTGTGTTCTCTTGTTTCTAAAATGCCAATAATTCCAATAACTGGGTAGCTAAGGAAGAAAAAGAGAAACTGACCATTATCTTTGACATGTAGCTAATGTCTTGAGTATCTGGAATGGAATGGTAGAAGGCTAAGTCCGTCATTTATAGGCTCGTAAGGGTTGTATGTGCTGCTTTGTTTGATGAATTTCATTATATGAAATTATATGACTGCCACTCACAAGTAGAAATAGCATAAATTTACTTTTTAATAAAATATTGAATTATTTTGAGAATTTGCATTATCTACTGTGTTTGGTAATTTCCGTGACACATAGAATAACGCTGGACAGGAGCACTGAATTACAGTAAGTTACAAGAGCCATGCTTTTCTCTAAACTGCAATCAGTAACTCAACATATTCTGCTGCCAATGTTACTCTGTCCAGTGTTGTTGTTATAAATGTTGCTGTGTCAGAAGCCCCTGTTTCTATAACTTTCTCTCCATTATCAACTGGGCTGAGTTATAATATGGATGAGACATTTTATAGGAATGGTTAAAGAAAAAAATAGTCATTTCCCAGTTTGATCTTCATTCTTCCTAGGAAGGTTCAAGTTACTAGATGGGTGAGTTGCTCATACACACCTGGACATGACTCACCTTTTAAAAATAAACAAACAATCTATCTGCTTCTTGGTTACCAGAAACCAAAATCAACACTACAAAGTGTCAAACCTCCTTTAACAGCCAGATCACTGGTTGCAAAGACTGCAGAGGAAGAGATATAAAAGTATCTTAGCCAAAAACATGGTTGTGATATATTAACCCTAAGTGTGCCAGAGAAATGTAAAGCAGAAACAAGAGAAAACAGGACAGCTGGATTATCCAATTCTCATTCATGATGTTCTGCTTTTTTATATGGCTTTTTCTTCCTCTAATGACTTTATGTCATAATAAGTGAGTATCAGCTCATTTAAAAAATTGGGGCCAGGTGCGGTGGCTCATGCCTGTAATCCCAGCACTTTGGGAGGCCGAGGCGGGCAGATCACAAGGTCAGGAGATCGAGACCATCATGGCTAACACGGTGAAACCCTGTCTCTACTAAAAATACAAAAAATTAGCCGGGCATGGTGGTGGGCACCTGTAGTCCCAGCTACTCGGGAGGCTGAGGCCAGAGAATGATGTGAACCTGGGAGGTGGAGATTGCAGTGAGCCGAGATTGCGCCACTGCACTCCAGCCTGGGCGACAGAGCAAGACTCTGTCTCAAAAAAAAAAAAAAAAAAAAAAAGGAAAAGGAACCAATCCGAGGAAAATACACAGGACTGCTGTCCTTTTTACCAAAGATCTTTCATTAACTAGTGTGGATGGAAGCAAATTTCACCACAGCAACTTGCATGGTAGTTGAGTTGCTATTTGTATGGAACAGCAAACCAGAGAATAATAAAAGAAAACACGAACATGTCAGTGGTGAGCAAGGGAGCAGAGCAGCCATTCAGCTCTTTCCATGCTGATAAGAACAAACAACAAGATTGTTCATTATAATGAGGGATACTAATCACACTCAGTTATCACAGTATTAACTCTCTAGGGGTCTCACCTATATTCTCTCGTGTTTTGTCTGTTTGCAGTAGAGTGGTTCTTCTCAGCAATGCCCAGTAGCCATATTTCATCAGCACAGGTTAATAACCCTGTTCATCATTCCAAATGCATGTGCTTGAACAATGCACCTAACAAGTGAGCAGTGGCATACAACAGTGGTGTAGGTGGAGTGAGCAATTTTGGGGATATAAGTTAAATATCAAACATAGAAAGACAGTAATTAAGGAGAACATGGATGTAAAATATGGATGGGCCAGAGGCAGTGGCTCACACCTGTAATCTCGGCACTTTGGGAGGCCGAGGCGGGCGGATCACTTGAGATCAGGAGTTCAAGACCAGCCCATCCAACATGGTGAAACCCCGCCTCTACTAAAAATATAAAAAGTAGCAAAGCGTGCTGGCTGTGGTGCCTGTAATCCCAGCTACTCAGGAGGCTGAGGCAGGAGAATCACTTGAACCCAGGAGGTGGAGGTTGCAGTGAGCAGAGATTACGCCACTACACTCCAGCCTGGGCATCAGAGGAGACACTATCTGAAGAAAGAAAAAAACAAAAAAAAGTCATGGACGCCCTGATTGTTGACTTGACATCAGAGAACTTTTAAAGCAGGTCAGAAGAATACAGACAAGTGTGTATTTTATTTTTAAGTCAGTATGAAGAAGGGTGCAATTAAGTATTGAGAGGTACAAATGAGAGCATGATTAAACAGAGCAGGATGATAGAAGAGCAAAGCTCTGAAAGTGGCTTTGTACTAACTAGGTGATCTCAGCCAAACCACCTGCATTTCTTTGAGTCTCATGTCTTCATTTATTTGTTGTAGGATGAAACATTTTAAGGTGGACTGGAAAGTTCTTCTCAATTCTTAAGTTCTCTAGGCTTCTGAATAGAGATAAGAAGGTTCAATACAACCACATCCCTAGAGACTTTAAAAAATGGCAGTAATCCAACAAAAGCTAATTTAAGAAAACGAATAGAAGAAGAATTATGTATTGGAAGTCCAGGAGGTTTGGGGTCTTTAGTCGACGGTGGATGTAGTCCTCAAGCAATTCTGTTTCTTGGTTCTCATTTCTTCTTTGCCGGCCTCATTGCCTAATAAGTTTCTTCAACATAGTAGAAAATACAGACTTCGAAACGCCAGGCTAATATAAGCTGTGGCTTCAGAAGGAAAAAATTTCTCTCCGGGCATCCATATTAATCCTCTAAAAGGACACCTCTGGTATTGCTTAGCTCATATGTTCAGGGAGATAAGATGCTCTGACTTGCTAACCTGGGCCATGACCTACTTTTGCAGCAGGAAAGGTTAGTTAGACCTCTTGACCAAAAGTTTCATGGAAATCACATGGAAGAGAAGAACAGGAGTTCTCAAAGGGAAGATATGTGGCACAAACTACAAAAAAAAAAAAAAAAAAAAAACCCAAAACAGGTGTCTGCTTATACCCTTTATACAAGATGGTCAGTCAGGGAGAATATTTATATAAAATTTAAAATGCCAATTCTAGGAATTCTTTGGTTGTTTTTATTCAGCTATCCCAAATCAAGCATTGTCATTGGCATCAGATTTGTCGGAAGAGTAGTATGACCCGTATGTATTTGGAGAAAACTGAGAACATAATTTTTAAGTTCCTATAATTTTATGAAGTTCTGTGAGTAGACTGGACTTCTTTCCATCTATATTTTATCAGATGAGTGAGTTGTGTTTGGCTGCATAAAAGATCTGATACTCATTATTGATCCAGTAAGTTTTATCTAAGGTGTTTGGAGTTGCCATACTAAGTTGACTCTGGAGAAACAAGATTAGTTTTTTTTTTTGTGATTGATGAACCCCACTATATATTACTCCAGTTACACTGCACCATTAACCAATGTAATTCATTACAAAGGGCTCAGCTCTGAGAACCTCCTAATATCCAGAAATAATGGAACTAAGTAGCCACATCCTCATAGGAACACAGCAGTGATCTTATATCTCACAAATATTGAAGAGAGTTGGGGTGAGGACACAGTTTACTGAAACCAGGTGGTGTAGAAATCTGTTGTGTTGGCCTGCCTGATGTCCGTTGTTCCTTCTCCTGTTACAGAACCCTAATTTTGCATTTGGAAACTATTCTTTCTATTCTTAGTCCACTCCTTTTGGGATTATCAGTGAAAGTACTCCATACTTTCCCCTAGCCAAGCAGTAGGCAAGAGATCTAAGCTAGGCTCAGTAGCTGTTCTCTTTATGCACTTTCATCTTGAGTAGAATGACATAAAGTTTAGAGGAACCCAGAATAAAGTGCTCATTAGCTCATCAGCTCATCAGCTCATCAGCTCATCCTACCCACATCTCGACCCAGCCAGACCTGCTGTAGTTGTTACTCCCTTCAGATTTGGGATCCTCTTTTCCAGTATATCTATTTGTTACCTTCTAATAACTTCTAAGTACATGTTATTCAGTTAGCAACTCATTGCTATCAGATGGCAAGTACCAGGTGCCAAACCACTCCAGAATTCCATTTATTTAGCTCCTGGTTCTGTGAGTTAGAGTTGACACTGGGCTCGGCTGTTTCCATCTCAGTCATCTGTAGTCATCCTGAGATTGACTGGGCAACTCTGCTTCTGGGCATTTGCTGGCTGGCAGCTGGGGCAACCTGCAGGGTGACAGAGGTGGGAAGAGTCCTAGACCATGTGTCTGTTGTCATCTAGCAGATTGGCCTGGGCCTATTCAGATGTCAGTGACAGGGTTCCAAGTGAAAAAGTGAAAATGTGTGAGGTCTCTTAAAGCCTCAGTCCAGACTGAAACAGAGTTACCTCAGCTATATTGTACTCACCAAATCAAGTCGGGAGGTCAGCCCAGATGCAAGAAGTGAAGCAGATGTGCATGGCCTCTTGATGGAAGTAGCTACAAAACCACAATGCAAATGAGTGAGGGTGCAGGAAGAGGAATGATTGAGGGCACTTAAACATTCTTCCATACCCCAAGTTGGTTTCTGCATCTTATAGCCAAAGAACCTGATATGCCAATCAAAACCCCTTTAAAAATACACCCTAAAACACTGGCCTGCTCTTTTTACTTTTTGATGTACCTGATTATGGGAGGTTTTGGGAGCAAAGTCAGTTCCTCTACAGCATACAAAATAGAAACAATCTCTTATCCTTAATCCTAGCATGTTGTGTGTTCAGGAGATTGCTTACCTCTCGTCTGTAACCCTCTTAGCTGTGCAGCCTCAAAGGATCATTACTGTCAGTTCTGTCATCTGCCAGGTCTCCTGAAATTTTGGTGTATTGCCTGCCCAGTTACAACACACCAGCATGACTTTGTCACTTTACTATATGACTGTTTCCTGCTATATCTAGTATAGCACTTGCTAAAACATTTGAGTTTGCCTTTCTGGGATACATATTAGGCTTCTCTAACTTATATTTTCCTTTTATGTAACAGCCTCTTGGTAAGCTATATCAAAGAGAGAGTAAGGCAAATATTCATATTAATATACACTGCTGTAGGTGTTTCTTGCCAGTTTTCATCCAAGTTCTGACTCAACCTAGTCCTCTTTAGGTTTGTGAGATATAATAAGATCATAGCACAGGGTGGTATAGCTGCAGGCAGAAAATATGTTGTCTTAATAGCAAGTTCATAAATTAATGTAGGGCACTGAGACACCGTGGCTGTATACATGCATTAAGACAGAGCTCTCTTCAGTTGACGACCTTCCCTTCCAACCACTAATTTCTCTGGGATGGTGCCAAACTCTTAGTCAAATGTAGCTTCAATGCATCCCACCCTCTCAATGGGAAACAATAATTAATAAGACTTTATGGATGAGGTGGTGTTCCACTTCCATTAATAACACTTATTATTCCAGGGTGTTTTAATTTGGTTATAAAAAATTGACTCTAGGGGTGGAACTTGGCTTGGGAGCTTATTTTAAGGGCAAATGGTTTGTTTCTAATTTTCTTTCAAAAGAAAAGGCTTTTCTTTTTTTCTAAAGGAAATTTTATGTAGCATTTAGTTATATAAGCATGAGACCAAAATTCCTAAAATATTGGTATGATTACAGATTTTTAATTGATTTAATATTGTCCTTGGGTATGTCAGGTAAAGCTGAGACATGTCCCAGGGCTTCTCAGCTAGCTTAGAGTTGGCAGGCTCCAGCGCTCTGCATGTCATCAGTTGGGATCAGAGGGTGTTTCTTTTACATTGCTTCTCACACTTAAACATCAAATTCTCTTCTCAGGCAACAGTTTATACAAGCTAATGGCTGAACTGCATTTAATGATAAGAGGCAACTCATTTTTACACTGTATTTTGATGGGTATTTTGCTTTCTCATTACAGATCTACTGGAAGAGACCCAAAGAAAAGATGAAGAAATGGGATCTCTGCAGGTAAATTCTTAAATAGGGCAAGAATCCTTGGTATGAAAACATTTGTGTTTTGCTCTTTTATCCTTTATTGTTGTCACATTCATGCTGGTATAGCAAATGGGGTGACAAGGACAATGTCAGAACTATAAAGTTGGGATTTGCTTCCTTTAGAAGTCTCTGAGAGCAGTGATCTAAAGCAGGAAGCCAAATCAGCATCTATGCTACTTTTGATAGGAAATTTTATTCCTTGGTATAGCATAACAGGAACTGCAGCATTGGGAAATGAAGACAGTATGCCTTCATAGTCATTTCCCTCAAAACAGGACTGATGAATGAGGATGAATTCATGGAATCTACATTTTCAAGTGAAAGTCAAAAGTATTCTGACCCCATGGGTGTCATCTACCAATGACCAACCAATTAACACATAAATAGAGCTTAAGATTGCCTTATACAGCCTCTCAATTTTTCAGTAGAGGTTTATTCACATTTCTTGGGCTGGAAAATTGTGTCAGAAAGATTCCACTCGAATTTTAATTGACACTTCCGTGAGCAATGGATGTTAAGTTGACATCTGACAGAAGTTCTCTCTTCCTTTCACATTGGGCTAACTTACAAATGGCTAACTCAAGTGTCTGTCTTTATTAGGGGGAACATGATCAGTTATATTCCCATGACAGAACCAATTCAGTTAATGTCACGTTGGGGATTAAGAACAGTAGATACTTTGGTCATTTAGAGTTCTTCATTGGCCTGGAGCTACAAGGCAAGACTGGAGAGTGATGTAATGAGCTGGTTTGAGTGCTTTAAGGGTAAAGATTTTTGCTTTTGGCAAATGAAAGATAGGCCACATAAAGTCCAAAGAGCAAGGGAAATGTTCTGTGAGTGGGGATTCTTCTACTTGATGGTATATCCATTAAGAGAAAATTATATAATTGATCTGAAAATGCAGAGGAAGCATAGTTTATACATCTAATAAAAATGGTACATGTTAGCTGCGGTTTTGTACAGATTAGATTATTTTAACATCTTATACTATATTCAGGTATATATATATTAAAAAAAAAAAAGAGCATTGGTTAGTCCAGTCTGGGGCTAGGAAGAATCTCAAGTGTGTACTTGACCTGCCTATCTCTGTGAAACTAATATCACCAATGCTTGTTGTTACAAAAAACATAGCTCTTTGTACACTAAATGTGTATACTGAGGAAGTGTTTTTAGGCATTGTGGTTATGTGTTGTGTTTACCCAGAATAACATATATAAACATACTTATTGAGTGTATATCTGGCCTTTTGAAATGGCAGCACAAGTAATTTTTTCTTTCACAGTACAAATGTTGGAACTAGTATTCTCATTAAATTTAATAGCCTATGTTTCTTCTCAAATGTTTATTAAATACTGGCAGCATTTTCTACTGAAATGTCCATCCAGTGCAATAGAATGCACCAGCCAACTAGCTATGGACATTTATAGTTGGAGAATGTGTAATATGATGTCCGAGAGCAGAAGAGTTAAATGTTGACACTTTGTAGTGGTAACTGGTGCCTGATACTAACACTCTATTACGAATAAAGAAGGAACTCTCGGAATGTACAAGAGTACAGAAGCATATCACAGAAAGCCTTTAATGTTAAAGGTTAGAGGAAAATCCTTGGAAAAGTGCCTATATTCCTGATTTCTATATTCACATATGAATATCAGAGATGATAGTTTGGAGAATACTATTCAAGTATATAGGCTGAAATCCTACAATGACACAATAGTACCTGGCTCTGTTTCTGATTCACTGGGTAACCTTGGATAACTCAATTAACTTTCCTGTGCCTATTTTCTCATCTGTAATAGAAAATCATAAAATTGTCTTCCGGAAGTGTTTAGTGTGGATTAGATGATCCCAGAAGGGAGAGCTAAATATTTAATTCCAATTTACAATGTTAACACATCCTCATGTATCCAAATTGGAGTCAATTTTATTTACTCATTATCATCTTATAATTATGTATAACAGACATTCTGCATTTTATGCTATTCTCATTAGGGGTAGGGGGTATTTTATTTAGCTCTAAACCCTTTCCAATTTCCTATAAATGAGGTACTCCATTTACTCATTGAACAAACACTTACCAAGCACCAATTCTGTGCACACCACTGTGCTAGGTGCTAGGGATACAAAGGCAAGCTGTGTATACTGGATGGCTTCTTGCCCTCTATATTACGATTAGTGAAGACTATAAAAATCAGTTTTTATAATAAAATGCTCAAAAATCATATTAAAGGAAAAGTATAAGTGACTGTGGGAACATATCATAAGAACATCTGTCCTTGTTTGTCATAGGTAAGTGTACGTTGACAGAACTGAAAGGGAATTAAGTACAGTTGAGGTAGGTTAAACTGGAGTGGGGTGGCAATCCAAGTAGGCTTCCCAAAGAAAGCCAATGTTGGAATGATAACTAGGAGTTAGCTAGGCACGTTTACAGTGAAGATAAAAGTTTTCAGCAGTAGTAAAGGATAGGGGAAGGCCTAGGGTAAAAGAGCGCAGTTTCATGTCTAAGGAACTGAAAGTTCAGTATATTGGAATGTAGCATCTGAGAGAGGGGCAGCAAAACGAGAACTTTTTAAGTAAACGGAGGTCTAAAAGACCTTGTGGAGGAGTTTGGAGTTTACCTTCAGTATATGAGAAATTGGAAAAGGGTTTGAAATAAGAGAACAATATGGTAAGTCTGCATTTTAAAGAGATACCTGGCTGTAACGTGAAAAATAATTAGAGGCAGGCAAGATTGAAACCAGGGAGACCAATTAAGCAGATGTTTGTGAGACTCTCGGCAAGAGATGATGGTGACCTGGATTGGGTGGCATCAGAGAGCATGAAGAGGAGTGGGTGACTTCTTACTATGTTTTAGAATATAAAGCCCTTGGAACTTTGAGATTGGGTGTTAGGAAGTAAAAGGGAAGGAGTTAAGAATGATTCTTGGATTTCTCAATTCAGCAGCTTTACAGATAGTTGTGCTCGTCAGTGATATAGGAGGAAGCTGATCCGTTCAGTTTTTGATATTTTGAAATGTCTGGGAGGTGATGTTAAGGTTGGTTCATATGAGTCTGGAGCTCAGAAGGTGTTTGATCTGAACATGCAGAATTTGATGCCATCATATCTGTTGTCCATATCATAGGAATGATACTAAAAGTCACACAGTGAATGTGAACTCCCAAGGGAAGTATTTAGAATGAGGAGAAATGAAATCCTAGGCCAGAACCCTAGGAAACACCAACATTTAAACAACAGGCTAAGGATGAAAATCTTGCAAAGGAATCTAAGACATAAAGGAAATAATTTCAGGAACACATAGTGCTATGAAGTTTAGCAAAAGAATATTTCAAGGGGAAGATCATCAACAGAACTGAATAAATATTTGTTAAATTCTTGGATCCATTTAGCTATGGGGTTTAGGTTTCAAAACAAAAATTTACCTTTCAATGAACTGTAATTTCCTATCATACCTGTCAATCAGCTCTCACATCTTTCACTTTTCCGTATGTCCACTGCTTAGCACAGTGCCTCATCTTAGTAGGTACTCAGTAATTTTCTGTTTACTAAATAAACAAATGAATGCCACCCTACTGGTCTCTTATTTATATAGCTCCTATTCCTGGGTCTCCTCAATATCCACCCATTAAAAAACAACACCAATCCCTGTCTTGTCCTAGAGTTCATTTTTTGTTTAAATTTTTGAGGGAGAGACATCCAAATTCTGCCATTCCTGTACAGACACAGACACACACAAACACACACACACATACACGCAGGAGTAATTTCACATGAGTGGTAGTAAGCAGTGGAAAAGTATAAAACGACAGAGGGAGCGGAGCCGCAGGGAAGAGAGCATTTTCAATCTTAAGGGGAATCACAAACAATGAAGACAAACATGTTTGACAGTGATTTTTACAATACAGCTTGTAATTACCAAAATTCTTCATTGGAGCTTAACATTGTCTGGCTCCTTTTTGTGTGTGTGACATTCATTTGCAGTTACATTGTGTACTGCTCCTCTTAAAAACAAAGTATTGTCTTTGACTATAAATGTGTAGTGCAGTATCAGAGTTTTATTTGCATATTTTGAGCTACATTGAAACAAGCAAATCCCTTTTTCATTCCTCTCAAGATCAGCCGAAACTTTAAAATAGACACACAAGGTAATCCATTTTTCCTGATTTAGTTGAATTGTATTCAGTGACTTGACTTGCTGGTGATGGCTAATAGTGGTAGGTATTGCTGCTGTTTCGTGTTTTTATTTTTTTAAATACCAGTCTACCTGGTTCACCTTTCCCTAAAATGCAACACACATGGAGAGTTAGTATCATGCTTAGTTATGAAAGCTTCACAGTGGGTCTTATGACAGTCACTAAACAGACTCTCTGCAAAACTCATGTGCCTTTACTCATATGATAACTTACTGGTCATCTCTCTTTTCATTTTATTTGAAATGAGTCATTCAATAACTTCCAGTCATCTCTCTTCATTTTATTTGAAATGAGTTAAAACTAGATGACTATGAACATAATTTTTACTATTCATTTTCCTTTCATACTAAGCCATTGGTAGGTTGTTTTGTGTCAGCACAATATATAGATATTGTAAATTAAGGATAATAATAATACTGATTTCATAGGACTCTTGAGAGGATTAGCTACCATAAGAAATGTGAAAACTTTGGTGCCTAACAGGTCGTAATAAATATTAATTCTACACAGTGACTGTTTATACCTACTGTGTGTCAGACATGATGCTACATGCTTAGGGATAAAGCAATAAACGAGTCAAAGAAGGTCTCTGCCCCCATGGGGCTCCTCTTTCCCTCTTCGCCACCTTCTACCCTTGCCCTTTTCTTACCTTCCCCCTGCCATGGTCAACTCTGAAATTCAAATTCATATTTTTGTCAGATTATGCTGAAGGAAGTAGTATTATATCTTTGGCCAGCTGTTAAATATAATGAAAAATTGAAAAAAAAGTCATGATATGGCAATAATTAAATGGATTATTGGGCTACATGTGAATATCAATCTCATTATTTTAGGAGGAGAAAGGAAACATTTTAGTTGTAGAACCTGTAATCTAAATGTTGTCACAAGTATTTTTGGACACATTATTTGGTATCATTATTAGAAATTTTATTAGAAATGAACTAATCCTTAATTTTAACAATGGGTTTACAGATTCAATGTATAAAATGAATAAGTTTCATATAATAATATAGCATGTAGATTTTTAATTACAGATTTATATATAAGATTGGTATTATGCGTAAATCTATAATAAAATATATAAAAATATATACAATCTTGAATATATATATTTAAGTGACTGATTTTTCTGAGACATTCCAGAAGCTCTGCCTGAAAGATATTAAATGTCATTAGTGCCATGCTGTTTTTCAGATAACCCATAATCATATTTAATTTCTCTATCAGTTGACTTTGAAAAATAGTCTGGAATCTCCCACTTGAAGGGTTTGATTTTCTTTTCAGTACTGTTTCTTTTTAGTACTGTGGAGGGACAGGTGTTAGATTTTGTTTTTGTGACCTCAGTAGTGCTTAGGCAAAAACATTTGAAATGAGCAGTAAGGAGAAGAGAATCTTTTCCCCAGCCATTATTTATTTCAGCTACTTATGGAGTAGCCTGTGGCAACACAGTGTTTCAAGGAAAAAAATAGAATATGCCTTCTTGGTTCTTTTGGAACAAACTTAATAAATATTAATATTAGGGTATTATAATATAAAGAATGCCAGTGTAGAGTTGTCAGGCACAACAGTTGGAGATAAACTGGGCAGGAAAAGCCACCAAATAATGTGACTGTCATTAGCAAATAAATTACCCTCCCAGAAGCTGGCAAGATAGTGCATGAACCTCTCAGTACCCAGTAGATGGCTAATCCCCCTGGTAAGGAAACCATGTGAGAAACTGGGCTATTGATCGACCCGCTGGATAATTTCTGTGCTTTTGCTGTCAGTCTTTTCTGCCAGACTATAGAATGCCCATAACCAGTACTTTTAGAGATTGCAGGTGGAAATGCAGGGTGGGGCAGCTGCAAGTCCCTTTTAGAGTTCCCTCAGAGTTGCTTTAGAAGCATGAGGGTGGCGGGGAACACTCTGCTCTCCCACTGGATCTCAGAAAGAACTGAAGTAATTCATTTCCCCAGAAATTCCCATTTTCTTGGGAGATACTAAAGTACATTTTTGGAAGTCTTGATTTGAATAAATTGATAAATTGGGATTAACTGTTTAAGGTTTCATTAAACTAGAAAGTAATACAGTCCCTACCCACTCCTAAGATGACTCGTAAGAGTTATGATAGAATTTTTATCTTTCGGGAAACCAAAATGTAATGCATACCCAGGTATTCTTCTGAAGGTGCATTCCTCAAAGCCTAGGCAAATAACTACATTTCTCTATGTCTTCTTCTGAAATGTGATTTAAAAATAATTGTTCTAAGCAATGGCATAAACAAAACAAGATTCAGTGTTGTGAGAATGGAAGGTTGGGCCACCCTTTGCCACTTTCAGGCAGAGGCGACTTAACAGCTCATTTAAATCTCTATTTTCTCCAAAGGTGAACAGACTTACCAAACCTTAAATTTGGTACAAAGTTCCACCGGAAAGAACACATTAGCAGTCTGCCTTGGAGTCAAACAGGGTCTCAGCCAATTAGATTTACACCCTTCAATTTACTGGGTCAAGAAGCCTCATGAGAGCAGGGACCCACTCTCAGGAAAATGGATTCCACTGAAATTTTAGTGATCATTAAACTCTGTCACTCTGTTTTATCTGAAATTTGCAACTTAATATTAACCCCAAATTTATGACAGTATAAAACTTAAAAACAGAATACCCTGTGAAAGAAGTATTCTTGTGCCTGAATATATCGAAGTTGATTGACTAGGTCATTTTCCTTTGAGAATAAAAGAAATATAAAAACGTGCCTGGTTCTGTTTATCCAGTGGGATGAAAAGCACAAGTCGCCAGGACTCAGCAGTCTCCTTGAATTAAGCTTCTAAAAAAGCTTCTTAAAAAACACACATCATTTGGAAACATTGTTAAAATGCAAAATCAAAGCATAGTCTTTGAGCTCAAAAGCCCAAATATTTCTCTGTGACAGAAAGTTTATTTTAAAAGTTCGCAGTAAAAAAGGCTGGGCGAGGTGGCTCATGCCTGTAATCCCAGCACTTTGAGAGGCCTAGGTGGGTAGATCACCTGAGGTCAGGAGTTCGAGACCAGCCTGACCAACATGATGAAACCCCATCTCTACTAAAAAAAAAAAAAAAAATACAAAAAATTAGTCAGGCGTGGTAGCCCATACCTATAATCCGAGCTACTCGGGAGGCTGAGCCAGGAGAATCGCTTGAACCTGAGAGGCGGAGGTTACAGTGAGCCGAGATCGCACCGTTGCATTCCAGTCTGGCCAACAGAGCAAAAGAAACAAATAAACAAACAAACAAAGTGACCTGGGTGTGTTTTACAGAATTGGTAAATTCCTCCCACCGGGGGAAGATGATTTGACGCATCTTCATACACTATCCCCTTTACAGTTGACTTTGGGAAAAGCAATGCTTCCAGAAAACATACCTTGGTTCAACTGTCAAGAGTCTGAGCTCTGGGCTTCATGGGCAGTGGGGCTTATGTAGATAGCAGCGTATGTTTTTTTTTTTTTTTTTTTTTTTTTTTCCAAATCTCAACACAGTATGATGTTTCAGTCTTAAGTTTATCTGGGAGTTTTTGCCAGTCCCGAATCAGTGGGCACCCTGTAATTTGCGGCAATCTCATTTGTGTTGCAGAACATAAGTGATCACTTCAAGATCATTCCGCATAATATTTTACAGTACATTGCTTATACCTCTCACAGCACATCCCGAGACAGACCTCAGACTTTGGGCAAATAGCCATGTTAATCCATTTTATCGTCTATCTCTGGATAACAATGACATTGTGAAAAGCAGTATTCTAAGTAATGACTACAGCGTGCAACAGATTTGGAAAGAAATGCTCAGCGATAATACCTTTCTGGTTGAAACACATTTCCATTGACTCATGAAACAAATCTCTGAGATCCTAAGTACTAATAATACATGATTAAAAGACACTGTAGTTCTCACTTCTAAGGCTACCTCCCTGCCTAATCTCTAGCTGATTTTCCAGAATATACAGAAACACTGCAGAGGATTTCCCCAGTCTGGGATCTTGAAAACTCACTTATTTTATGCTTCAGTCTACTAACAAACACTTATTTAGCATTTGCTAACTCCCGTCAGGATTGTGCTAAATCAGCCCAAAGGGTGATGGTCTGTGTGTCAAAGGAGAGGGAAAAAGTCACACATGAAACCAAGCAATTCTTTGTGTCACACACTGTGGTAAAACTGCTAAATTTATGTAAATTATTACTCACAACAATCTTCCAAGGCCCATAACTACTATTCTAATTTTATGGATAATGTCGCCGAGACTCATAGCTTCCTCAGCCAGTAAGTGAGAGAACTAGTACTTGTTTTTGAACTTGCTTGACTTCTATTCTACTATACTTAACTCAAGAGCAATGAAAAACAGAATCTCTTCACCTTTTTTTGTTGTTGTTGTTGTTCTGATTGTTTAAGATCCTGGCCTCTTTTTCTTTCAATTTCTTCCATTTTTTTTTTCCTTCTTCAATTTCAGTTTTCAACCAAGTTCAAAATATTCTGGCAAAAATTAAAGGCAACATTAGAATGTTTCCATAAATTTTAAATTGTGCAAAAGTGATAAAACTAAAATGAGCTGGAAAATGACTAATAAGCATCTCCTCTTATACTTTTACTTTTATTAAAATCAGTTGATTATTTTACTTTTTAAAAATCGATTTTAAAGTGCATTCCTTTTCCAGAGTCTCTGCATTACACGTACTCTTCTAGATTTAATTTGTTAGAAGTTTAATATTTACTTTTAAATGTGTGAAGTCTTATTAGCATGTTAATAAGTAACATGTAATGCCTGTTAGCAATATTTCTGTATTTGCCCATAAAGTAAAATAGAAAATAGTACCTACAAGAGATTCCATGCCTTTACTACATTCTGGTTGTAATGGAAATCCCTAGTTCTCATTTCACTGTGAGAAAAGAACTAATAAATTGGTCACGAATGAAACAGGGATTGAAGCACAGAGGCCATATATGGTCTCAGTGGCGAATCTCAACCCCTGCAGTCCAGATCCAAAAAAACGGGGACCAGCACAATATAGGTGTCATTTAGCTGCAGAATATTAGAGCTAATTAAGTTTAGGTCTTTGCTTTCCTCAATCCTTTCTTGTGCTGTTTGCCCAGTGGTATTGACTGCATGTGCTTCAGCTGCCCTGATGTCAGACCCAGAGTAAGTAAGGAGTTGCAACTTACTTAGAAAAGGCATATGGCAACAATATAATATCCCCTTTATTATATAGTAAAATAAATATAAAAATGTATACAAATAATTTTTTTATTTGGACATTAAATTTTATTGATACAGTATGTTTTATTACACTGTTACCTAATGTCTGTTAAAAATGAGGTTCTGGAAGTCTGTTTTGACATACTTGAAGGAAGAGGCTCCAGAGCAGTTACCCAGTGCATCCCCTAACCTCTACCATGCAAAACCACAAAATCACCCTGATGCTAATAAAAAAAAGAATTTATTGTCTCTTTGCTCTTAAAACCTCACTGTATGCATATGGTATTTCCATTAGTTCCATTTTGCTGAGCTGTTAAGTAGAAAAAATACACACACACACTCATGATTTTTAATTTGTTTTTGAGGTTAATATAGACTGTTTTGAGTCAGATGTAGATGGATTACAGACCAGCACCCCCTCCCCACCCTCCACGTTTAATCACAACGTGAACTTCAACACACTGAATATGTTTGAAGTCTATGTTCCTGACTTTAAATGAGTGAAATTAATGATATCCTCCTACTGGAAGTTTTTGTGAACATTAGAAGTAAGAACATATGGGTCAGGCACAGTGACTCACACCTGTAATCCCAGCACTTTGGGAGGCTAGGTGGGTGGATCTCCAGGTCAGGAGATCAAGACCATCCTGGCTAACATGGTAAAACCTCGTCTCTACTAAAATACCAAAAATTAGCCGGGCATGGTGACGCACATCTGTAGTCCCAGCTACTCTGGAGGCCGAGGCAGGGGAATCGCTTGAACCCAGGAAGCGGAGGTTGCAGTGAGCCAAGATGGTGCCACTGCACTCCAGCCTGGGTGACAGAGCAAGACTCCGTCTCAAAAAAACAAATAAATAAAAAATAAAAACATATGTTAAAAGTACCCAATGCAATTTTGGCAATTAAACTTGCAATAAATAGTTTTGATTTTTATGGTACTGGTAATATAAAGGGATGCTTTCATTAATAGGCATAACACATACCAGTGTCCCTTTTGTTCTTGAAATTAAGGAAACCCATTCCTGTCCCAGGATATTTGCATCTGCCTCTCTCGGTAATACTTTTCCTTTAGTTCTTTCAGTGGCTGGCTCGTTTCCATCCTTTAGGTTTCAGCTCAAATGTTACCTCTTCATAGGGATGTAAGCTGACCAACCTGTCTAGGTAATTTTATGTTATGCAATATTATTATTGCTTTAATTGTTTTCAACCAAATAAACATGTAAAGACCACTTTCAGATAATGGGCCTACCTGGACTTTGCTTACCTGCTTTAGAATGAACTGGCATAGGGAGAGTCTAATAAGAATAATTTTTTGAGTTTTTCCTCAAATAATAAATTTCTGTTGGTAGAATTTGAAATAATTTGGTAAATGGAAAGGAATTGTAGTTGTGAGTAATCAGACTTTTCTGATCTCCTACAACCACACTGTATCAGCTTCCCGTTATCCACAGGTAAGGTTGTGAGTGCTGAGAGTAGCTGTCGTTACCAGTGAAAACTGTCCAGGCAGAGCTATTAACAAACTCTCATCCAGTTTACTCCTTCATTTTATAGACTTTGGAATTTAGGATCACTTACTTCCAGGGATGATTTTGAAACCTATATAGTTGAAGATGCTTTGAGCTAAATCACTACTCTTTATTTACAGTCCTGAAAAGTAAAATGTTTTAAATTTAAAGTAATAATTTCCCTAAAATTTGTGACTTTAATTTGGGTAAGAATTATTTGGGGGACCATTTTAAAAGTACTACATCGTATCATTTTCTCTAAAGGCAGAAATTTAGAAATTTGTTTGAAATTATTATAGTCAAATTAGTGCTGTTTTTATAGCTATTATTATTTATAACATTTTCAATTACTTTAAGATGACAGAGCTTTCCAAGTCTTTTTCATAACTCACATCTCTCTCAAACAGCCGAAGCTACTGTTTAAACTTCCACCTTGGGAAGATGCTAGTCAGACTGCAGTGAGAAATCAGAGTGAAGCTCAATTGGAAGAAAAAGCAGTTAAGTATTTCATAGGAATATTTAGGATATTTGGAACTGAATAGTTAACACACATCTGCTTTATTTTAGTGCATATAGGATAAGTCAGCCTTCATGTATGCTTCCCAGAAGTGCAGCTAAAAACTTAGTTGTTGGGTTTTTTTTCCCTCGTTGTTCTTAGAAAGAAGAGTGCACCATTGATTATCAGAGGGCAGATAATCTGAAGTTGCTTTAAATTATTTACTACATTTCCTTTCTTACCTGTGCGTGTGTGTTGGGAAATGGAGATTAATAATAGTTTTAATCTCAGTGAAACTGAATTAAATTAAGAAGCAAGAAAAAGCTACCCCATCTCAGCCATTGTGTTAGTTTAAGACTTTCTGCTTCGACGTTGATCATCCTCATCAGCGGTCCCTCTAGTGTAGAATGCTGAGAGGTAACTGAACACAGAATCACACAGAAGGAATATGGGAGTGACGGGAAAGAAAGAGTCTCCATTACAATGTTCCTTGTGCATTGGTTCCTGTAAATGACTCTGCATGTAAATTATGTTGTGGATTACTGGAATTGCCCAAAGGTAAGTCATTTAATTCCCAAGGTGGACTATTTACTTGTAGCATTTAATGACTCAGCTGTGTGACATGCATCATAGTCAGCAACCCAGTGCTGTAATTCAAAGACTCAGGAGAACACGGCGTGGGAGGAAGGATTCTGTGGTTATATGGGTTTCTCTGTAAACTTTTTCACCTAGAAGCCCAGGAGATATGTGCCCTTCGGGGAAACAAAGGAGATGTCAGCCTCAGGGAGTCTCATTAGACCAGCTATATTCAGTGGCAGTCAGATGCAGAACACTTTGTGTACCTGAAAATGAAGCATACCCCTTATTTCCCACAAGTTCTGCATGACACAAGCCTGCTCGTAAATTATGCCATAATCACTCTTGCAATATGATTTGCATAGTAGTTCAGAGCATATTCCGTTGATATATGACTAACCTCACAACTGGCATCATGTACTTTATTTTTGTTAATGTAAATCCTTGAAAAATATACAGTGTGCTGGTTTCTGAGTTGTTGGCCTTCTCCTGGTACTCCTCAATTCCTCTTTCTCCATCTCTTTGTGGGGACAGTTAGCATCTGAAATTGCACTGGTTGTCCTTTGCATTGCCCCTAGCCACCATTATAGTCTTTATTTTATCTGCAAATAATCTTTAGTTCTCCAGTCCAGATGTCACTCACCTTTGTTACCTGTTACGAGGAGTTTCACTGGAGTATTTGACAGTCCCTGGAGAAAGATAATTCTGTCCCTTGCCCTTCATTTTGTCTGTAGTGATATTCTGTAGCACACACCTATGTAGCACATTACATTGTACTCTAAAGGAAGAATCTTGAAATGATTATTTTAAAGGAAAATAAGAAAAAGAAAGCTCATTGCTTTGCTTTGTGATTTGAAATTTAAAGGGTAGTATCAGAAATTTTGGTGTCAGTTTCATACAGCTACCTAGAAGTACTTACAGGGATTTTAAATAAAACCGTACCTTGCCTCTCAGGCTGTATTTTCCAGTCTGAAATCTGTCCAAGCAAACCAATAGACCCCCATTTCTGTATCGTTCTCTTCATCTTCTTTCTTTACCCCACTTGCATTCTTCACCCCACAAACCCATACACATACCCCACTTCAATATAAATACAACCGCAGCCTTTCTGAACAATGTCAAAACTGAAGTATAGTGGTCAGTAATCTCCTCATAATAAAACCACGAACTAAAACACCAACCAGAGAACACAGCAGAAGAAAGCTACAGAAGAACAACTGGCTGCCCTCAGGTCTCTGACAAGGCAATGGTAGTAAATGAGAGAACATATTGGAAATGCGGATCACCCAATTTGAGTCTGTTTTTAAATCCTGTGATTGTTTCTGCTTCTAGTTCTATCAGAGATTTGCCACACCCAGGTTGGAAATCAGGCAACAAGAACCATTACTGGGCCTCCCTGTAGGCTAGAACATGACATATCACTTTAAATTGGCTTTTCTTCCTAAGTCAAAACGTTGGGTTTTTTGTTTTTTTTTTTTTTTTTGACAACTTTTCAGACAAAATCTTTAAGCCTTGCTGTTTTGTTTTGTTTTTTCTTCAATATATGTGTTGTGTTATTTTAGACGGTGAAGTAGGTTGTTTGAAAAGGCACATAAGCAGCCAGTGAAATGAATTAACAGAAATTGACTACAGGTATCTAATGATGGTTACAGTGAACACAGGATGTTTGGGAAACCAGTGCAAGCTGCTCCAATGCCACCCATCCTGGAGTATTTGATGTATAGACTAACTTCTTTCACTGACTTGTAATAGATAGCATACAATTTTATATATAAATCACAGATGCATTTGGTATATTCAAAGCCAACTTATGCTATATTTTAAAGCTTTTTTGATGTTGCTACATTGAGATAGTGATTTTTATCTCTATTTTGTTTTAATTTATTTTAAATCACTATATGAAATGCTGACCTTTTGTGTGTGATGATTAATCAAAGCCTTTTCCTTTTCTTTTCATTATCTTAAAGTTTGGCAAAGAATACTATTTTAAATGTATTCAAATAATTTCAAATAAAATGATTTCTAGCTCTTTTAATTATTTAAGAATGTCTGACAAACTTTTTAAATGTAGTGGATTGTCATGGGGGAATGCTGAGGAGAAAATATATACATATTTGTATTTCATTCTATAGGATTTATTTAGGAAGCAGCAGGTAAAGTGTGAATGTGGATTAAACAGAGTTGACATTGGAAGGAAGAACGCCATGCAGTGGTCTCTTTGGGTGAAGCTGAGTGGCTTTTTCTTCCAGAAGACAGGCTTTGTATTTTACAATAGTGATGGCAGGGAGTCCTCAATGTGGGTATGTCCATCATGGTCCCTAAGTCCCAGAGAAGTTGCCAGAATTATTCTATACTCTTCAAGCTTCTAAGACCTGGAAAAGGTAGAAGACTCTTGTTACGTTTTTATGCCAGTGTTATGCTTTTTCATATGCTAATGATATATTTAAAGCATTCTTGGAAAATGCTGATTATGATAAAATAAAGTCACTACACCTTTCAACTGTACTCACCAGAGGCAGAAGAATTCTTATTATTTAGACCTATGAGCTTCTAATTCATCTCTGAGATGTGATGGATGAATCGATGTGGCTGATTAGCTCAGCTGAATCAAATAAACTTTTAATGATTAGATATTCTGATAACAAATCATCCATTTAATGCTCATTTCCTAATAGCCTACAAATATTTGCTCATCTCTAGTGATATTAATGAATTTGCCTTGGTCCATTCCTAAATTCTAAAGTACACTTCACTGTGGTAGTAAATGAATATATACAGCTTAAGGCTAGTTACAAACTGTATCCACCCAATGGGTTCACCTTGCCAGCTGCTTAGATAGAGCCTATTTATCAAGACAGGGGAATTGCAATGGTGAAAGAGTAATTCACGCAGAGCCGGCTGTGCAAGAGACTGGAGTTTTATTACTCAAATCAGTCTCCCCAGGCATTCGGGGATCAGAGTTTTTAAAGATAATTTGGCGAGTAGGGGCTCACCAAATTACCCTTAAAAACTTGGGAAGTGGGGAGTGCTGATTGGTCAGACTGGAGATGGAATCATAGGGGGTTAAAGTTCGGTTATCTTAATGTCTTCGGTTTTTGGGTGGGAGGGCAGAACTGGTTGGGCCAGATTACTGGTGTGAGTGGTGTCAGCCGATCCATCCAGTGCAGGGTCTGTAAACTATCTCAAGCACTGATCTTAGGTTTATGCAATAATGATGTTATCCACAGGAGCAATTTGGGGAGGTTCAGACCCTGAAAGCCAGAGGCTGCATGACCCCCAAATTGTAATTTCTTTTTTCTTTTCTTTTTCTTTCCTTTTTTTTTTTTTTTTTTTTTTTTTTTTTTTTTTTTTCTCTTTTTTTTTTTTTTTTTTTTGAGGCATTGTTTTGCTCCTGTTGCCCAGGCTGGAGTGCAATGGTGTGATCTCAGCTTACTGCAACCTCCACCTCCTGGGTTCAAGCAATTCTCCTGCCTCAGCCTCCCGAGTAGCTGGGATTACAGGTGCTTGCCACTACGCCCGACAAATTTGCATATTTTTAGTAGGGACAGGGTTTAGCCATGTTAGCCAGGCTGGTCTCAAACTCCTGAACTCTGGTGATCCACCTACCTCAGCCTCCCAAAGTGCTGGAATTACAGATGTGAGCCACTGTGCCTGGCCTAAATTTCTAATCTTGTAGCTAATTTGTTAGTCCTGCAAAGGCAGACTGGACCCCAGACAAGAAGAAAGTCTTTTCGGTAAAGGGCAGTTATCAATTTTGTTTCAGAGTCAAACCATGAACTGAATTCCTTCCCAAAGTTAGTTCAGCCAACACCCAGGAATGAACAGTGACAGCTTAAGGATTAGAAAGAAGCAAGATAGAGTCAGTTAGGTTTAATTTCTGTCACTGCCATAATTTCCTCAGTTATAATTTTGCAAAGGCAGTTTCAAAACCTCATTAACCTCAAAAGTTAAAATACATCTTTTTATAGTATACATGCTATAGGCTTCCCCCAAAATAATTTGTATATTGAGGGAAGCCTATATCGTATGGCTTTTCCTCACCTGATCTGTCAAACCCAGAACAAATTAAAACATGATGTGTAGCCACATTATTTTTACTTAGAAAGTGTAATATTCACTTATTGGTAAGAACAGCTATTAGCGCCCTTCCGTTGTCATTCAATGTCTATGCAGTGACTACATGTACAGTCATTAAGGGTAAACATTTTTAAAAATATTTGTGTCAATTTAGGTGTTTCGTGAACTTTCCATTTCTTAGAACTAGAGAATAATAGAAAAGGGACTATCCAATCACATGTAAACAATAGCAGCAAAACAGGCTTTTTCCCAGAAAGCTCTTTTCTTCCAAGTATTTGAAGAAAATTATTCCTTTGTTTTTTGTTTCACACTTCACTCCTACTTAGAATTTTACATTTTACTTCTGCCCTATAAGAGCCCTTAGTTATAGTCATAATTGTTTATTTCTTTGTTACTGAGGTTATTTATCTAGGCATGTTTCATAAAGAAGAAATAAATGCGTTTAGTGTAATATAATAATTTATTTTTATAATATTCTTATGTCTTATTTTAGGTGTTTTTATTTGGAATAAAAAGACTTGGGCTGGGAGCAGTGACTCACGTCTGTAATCCCAGCACTATGGGAGGCCAAGGCGGGTGGATCACGAGGACAGGAGATCAAGACCATATTGGCTAACACAGTGAAACCCTGTCTCTACTAAAAATACAAAAAAATTAGCTGGGTGTGGTGGCACGCACCTGTAGTCCCAGCTACTTGGGAACTGAGGCAGGAGAATCACTTAAATCCAGGAGGGAGAGGTTGCAGTGAGCCGAGATTGTGCCACTGCACTCCAGCCTGGGCAACAGAGTGAGACTCCATCTCAAAAAAAAAAAAAAAAAAAAGACTTGGAGGCCCATGGGTAGGCTTCAAAGAGTCTGCATTACCCCAAAAAGTATATATAAAATTATATATGTGTGTTGTATATAATGTACATTTTCCTAGAGAGAATGTCAAGTTTTATTAGACTCTCAAAGTCTATTACTACAAAAATAAGAGCCACTGATTTATTAAAACCATCTGAAATGGCATGGAAGTATCTTCATTATTTCCTGGAAGTGGTCTTCCCTCTCTACTTCTCCTACCTCCTAATGCCCTTTCATTGTTATAGCAATGCTTTTCTTTTCAGGATTAAGTCTTGGGAGCATGTTGAGAGTGGGGTTCAGGGATTGGTGGTTTGGAAGTGTGGGTGGAGTAATGAACCTGCAGGTTGAACTTCAATCTGTTTAAATGAAAATTGTAGATTAAAGAAAAAGGGGGAAAAAATTACAAAGGCAGCTCTGGGTAAAATGGGAGAGGTTATGGAGATATAATTTATTTTGTTGTAATTATATGTTCATTCTAGGACATATACTGGCTTTTTCTTTTTTAATCATGAAGCATATCAAAGCTACAATAATGGCCTGGGTATGGTGGTTCATGCCTGTAATCCCAGCATTTGGGGAGGCCGAGGCAGGAGGATTGCTTGAGCCCAGCAGTACAAGACCACCCTGGGTAACATAGTGAGATCCCATCTCTACAAAAAGTAAAAAATAAATTAGCTGGGTGTGGTGGTGCACACCTATACTCCCAGCTACTTGGTAGGCTGAGGTGGGAGGATCACTTGAGCTTGGAAGACAGAGGCTGCAGTGAGCTCTGACTGTGACACTGCACTCTAGCCTGAATGAAGAGGGAGACCCTATCTCCAAAAAAAAAAAAAAGAAAGGAAAGAAAAGCTACACTGTTCTTGGCTTATTTTCCGCTGAGTGTAATGATACACAGTAGCATAATTTTTTATATAAAACAGTGTCAACCATAACCACTTGTTTTCAAAATGCATTTTTTAAATTTTAAAATCAAGTAAGAAGTTCATAAAGACTAGCAATAATTTCTCTTTATTTACAGCCTACAATTAAGACTGAAAACTATAATTTAGACAAAATCAGTAATTGACTACAATGGTTGGTATCTTATTAGCTGTAGTTGATTGGCATATTGAATTATTGAAAGTCAGGTTAATGAACTAAATTTTCTATTTCTCTAATTTTCTCATGTTTTTTGGCATACAATTTTTTTATTGAAAACTATCTCAGTACCATTTTGGAATAGAGTAGGTTATAGGAAACAAACATAACTAAAGTGGATTCAAATATATTTATTTATTGCACTTTGGGAGGACAAGGTGGGCGGATCACGAGGTTGGGAGATCGAGACCATCCTGGCTAACATGGTGAAACCCCATCTCTACTAAAAATAAAAAAAAAATTAGCCAGGCATTGTGGCAGGCACCTGTATTGCCAGCTACTTGGGAGGCTGAGGCAGGAGAATGGAGTGAACCCGGGAGGTGGAGCTTGCAGAGAGCCAAGATCACACCACTGCACCCCAGCCTGGGTGACAGAGTGAGACTCCATCTCAAAAAAAGAAAAAAAAAGTGTATGTATATATATGTGTGTGTGTGTATATATATATATTTGACCTTCATATTTCAACAAAATGGAGTTGTCTTGACCATTTGAGTCCATAGTCACAAAAACTAGGCACATATTTCCTTTAAAATAAAAAATTAAGTAAAATGAAGGGACTCATACACAACTTACAATGCTATCAGTTTGTCTTTGCTAAACACTAAGATACGAATTAGGACAGACAGTTTAATTCTGTTCTGTTTTGACATTATATGAAAATTTAAAATATTAAAAGCAGCTCTAGGTATGCTTTTAAAATACGTTAATCTTAACTAATAACAACCCACAAACCCATGGTATAAGGAAAACTTAAGGCCCAAATAGGGCTGTAAATATTTTCAGCCTTCCAAGATGGTTCATATAAATATGATACTGCCCAAAGGCTGTTTCTCTCTGTATAAGGCATCTAATGAGGTTCTGTTCAATCTGCAAAGGATGTTAAAGTATTGCTGAATGGTTTTTGTCCCAGATGCACAATGAATAAGATGCCTGGCAACAATAGATCAAAACCCCCTTGAGGCATCATACGCATTTATTATGAAGTGCTCAAATGTGACAATATACAAGTCACCAACAAAATAGCAGTTATTTTATGAAAATTATGAGGGTAAGGGTGAGGCCCTCTTAAGTATGCCAACAAAATGCAATTAAACAGATTATATTGCTAGAAACAGTCTGCTTTGGGCTAATTTTGCATAATGTATTCATTTAATTCATGCCCACATAGCCAAATGTTTATAGGGTGGAAATGTTCAACTGTTTCCCAGTCTGATTGCTGGAAGTTAGTTTGCAGAACTCTTTAGAAGTGAGCCCTCTATTTCATGTGATACTGAGAGAATGCCAGTAGGGGCCGAGTTCATTCTGCTTCTAAGTGTCATAGGTCTATGTGGGTCCCTACAGGACCACAAGAGACCTGGGCTGAGTCATTCTGTGCACCATTTTTCTCTCTTTACTTCTTTTATTAGTCAAAGTTCTCTTAGAGGGATAGAGTTAGTAGGAGAGATATATATATATACACACACACACATATACACATGTATGTACATATATATACACACACATGTATATACATATATATATAAATGGGAGTTATTAAGTATTAAGTTACATGATCACAAGGTCCCACAATAGGCTGTCTGCAAGCTGAGGAGCAAGGAGAGCCAGTCCAAGCCCCATAACTGAAGAACTTGGAGTCCAGTGTTCGATGGCAGGAAGCATCCAGCACAGGAGAAAGACGTAGGCTGGGAGGCTAGGCCAGTCTCCCCTTTCACATTTCTCTGCCTGCTTTATATTCACCAGCAGCTGATTAGATTGTGCCCACCAGATTAACAGTGGGTCTGCCTTCCTCAGCCCACTGACTCAAATGCTAATCTCCTTTGGTAACACCCCACAGACACACCCAGGATCAACACCCTGCATCCTTGTATCCAGTCAAGTTGACACTCAGTATTAACCATTATGCTTCTTTAGATGATTAGTTAATTTTGTTTTTACAAATCTAGATTCCACGTATTTCCTCTAGTTCTTTTATTTTATTTTTATTTTTTTGAGCTGTACTCTTGCTTTGTTGCCCAGGCTGGAGTGCAGTGGCATGATCTCAGTTCACTGCAACCTCTAACTCCTGGGTTCAAGCAATTCTCCTGTTGCAGCCTCCCAAGTAACTGGGATTACGGGCACGCAGCACCACACCTGGCTATTTTTTTAATTTTTAGTAGAGACGGTGTTTCACCAGGTTTTCCAGGCTGGTCTTGAACTCCTGGCCTCCTGTGATCTGTACACCTGAGCCTCCCAAAGTGCTGGAATTACAGCCATGAGTCATTGCACCCATCCTCCTCCAGTTCTTAAAATGAGAGAAAACAAAGACAAATGGCCTCAGTCCTCCTTAAAAGGATGATTTTCATTTTCTTAAATCTTCACACTCTGCTTTGTCTCAGATTCAGTCTTTATTTGGTAAAGACTTCCTGTTTATAGATGTCACCTCTGGAAAGACTTGAGAATACAACTATGGAGTTGAGAATACAGACATTTTCTTAATCATTTAACTTTTGATGCACTGTTATCAATGACCCCTTTTAAAGCCAATCCTATAAACATTCTAAGATGCTGTAGACAATGAAGGCCTATCTGGGCTCAGGATTGGCTCCATGTGCCATATCTTTCTGATTTATTTTCCTGCCTTGTTTTCAATAATGATTTACTCATTTATTTTAATTGATGAAGATATGTCTGAATTTCACCTTGTTTTGGAGACCACCTTTTTCACTGTATACCTAATTAAGAGCTAATATATGTGCTTAATTCCTTGTCTATATCACTACTCTTGTCTAGTTGTGATTCATATAATCAAATCTAACATTTTATATCCTTATAAATAATCTTACCATTGCAAAAGTGGTAAGATCTATTCCTTTCATTGAATTGTAGTATTTACTCTTAAACCCTATGGCCCTAACACTAAATGAGATGGAAAAAAGTACAGTCATTCTTTGATGACTATTTTCTGTTATAGAGATCATTCCAAGTAGTTCTCATTTTTTACATTTTAAAAAAATTTATTAATAATAGATGGTAAATAGAATACCTGTAAATGAAGTAAACTTGAAACAATTTTTAACAGCCTTCGTTTTATAATTATATATTATGCTTTCTTTGCAGGACCGTGTAATTGCATTAGAAACGGTAAGTTGGGGCATTTTCTTTCTCCTTGTATCAGAATTACTGCTGTCTCCTGATGTGGATTTCAGAGCACACCAAAGGAAGCAGTTTCAGAAATCATTTCTAGAACTACATCTAAGATGTCAAAGGGGAAAACAAGCTAAACTGTATCTAAAAGGTATGTGGATATAGACTTTAAAATGAAAAAAATTAAATAAAAATGTGGGCGTGCTTAAGTGGTCACATCTCTCAGTACTTCTCATGTCAAGATGTACTAATTTATGAAAAATATATTAAATGTAATCAATGCTTGGTATATTTTTTACTGTATTTCACAATCACTAAAAGGATTGGTTGATAAGAAACTGAGATCAGGTTGCTATTTATCTTTCATGTCTAAGATTTTAACATTCTTGGTTTTTATAAACATTTTCACCCACTAATGTCACAAAAGAATAATGAAAGCATGCCAACTTTTCTGAATAATCTTACTTGTAGGAATGTACTATTAAGAAATAATTTTTCAAGCTCACAGATGTAAAGACTACATGCATACAATATTCACTGAAAAATTATTTTTGGCTGGTCACAGTGGCTCACACCCATAATCCCAGCACTTTGGGAGACTGAGGCAGGCGGATCACTTGAGGTCAGGAGTTCGAGACCAGCCTGGCCTCGAAGATGGCCGGGAGTAGAGATGGGGTAGTGATGAAACCCCATCTCTACTAAAAATACAGAAATTAGCTGGGCATGGTGGTGAGCACCTGTAATCTCAGCTACTCAGGAGGCTGAAGCAGGAGAATTGCTTGAACCCGGGAGGCGGAGATTGCAGTGAGCCGCGATCACACCACTGTACTCCAGTGCAACAGTGCAAGACTCTTTCCCAAAAAAAAAAAAAACTAAACTAAAGGAAAACCAACTTATTGTCAATAAAATTATGGTTCTGTACCCAACATGCCACAGTGGTTATGCAAAGGCTTATAATATTAATGGAAAAAATTTCAAGATATAAAATTGTATATACTTTAATGATGAAATACAGGCATATAAAAAAAGAATGGAAGAGAGTAAGCAAAACTCACAACAGTGATAAGTTACTCAAGAATTATAGATTCTAGTTTTATTCCTTTCTGTTTTCAAGTATTTGATGAAATACTATGCAGCCATAAAAGTCAGGTTTTCAAAAAAGTAAATATTACCATGCTAATATATGAAAAGTGATAAATAAAGATATGTAAAGAGTGATATATTAAGTGTGCATATTTTACATTTAAAAAGACTAAGAAAATACATAAAATATTAGAAGTATCTTAGTGGTGATTTTTTTTCTTTTTATATTTTTAACAAGCAGGAAAAAATTATTTAGATAATAAGGTTAATAAAAAATGAAATGTTTATTTGTGAGTATGAAGAGAGGAAAGATGATTATGGACCACATTTCAGTAATATGCAAGCAAGTGATTTTGATTCATGGTGTCCAGACACTATGGATAAATAACTTCTTCCTGAGATTTAAATGGGCCATNATGCAGCCATAAAAAGTCAGGTTTTCAAAAAAGTAAATATTACCATGCTAATATATGAAAAAGTGATAAATAAAGATATGTAAAGAGTGATAAAAATACTAAGTGTGCATATTTTACATTTAAAAAGACTAAGAAAATACATAAAATATTAGAAGTATCTTAGTGGTGATTTTTTTTCTTTTTATATTTTTAACAAGCAGGAAAAAATTATTTAGATAATAAGGTTAATAAAAAATGAAATGTTTATTTGTGAGTATGAAGAGAGGAAAGATGATTATGGACCACATTTCAGTAATATGCAAGCAAGTGATTTTGATTGATGGTGTCCAGACACTATGGATAAATAACTTCTTCCTGAGATTTAAATGGGCCATTTAGAAAGTACACTATTCTCAGTTTCAGTATGATGACATTGTTGGTGAATAAAATGTTTAGTGTTCTTCCACATATATTTTACTTACCCCTAGAAAGTGACTTGCCAACAGAATTTGGCCTGCAAATTAAATGCTTTTTTAAAAAATCTGAACAAAAACATAATTGTTGAGTTTGAAGACCTGGATTTGGTGTACAAAATGCCGCTTATGCAACACCTAGCAGATGACTTCTTTCTTGTTTTCTTCATCTGTAAAATGGTTGTGATTAAAATTATTTTATCAGGTTGCTTTAAGAATTAAGAGAGAAAATGCATGTGAAAATATTTAGGACCAACAAATGTTATCGTTACCATTATGTGATTGCTTGTTACTTCTTATTTCATCATTTGAATTCTACCTATATACTATGCAAAACTGAAAATGGTATCAGCAACAATGACTATTTGTATTTGTTAATATTTTTTATCTAACCTCTTCACTAACAAAGTACATAGGAATAGAATCATAAATGTCCTATCATAAAGGTTCCCATAAGAATAAAGGTAAAATAAAAGTCGTCATGGGAAAATAAAATTGATTAAACGGACTAGGTTTTAAACAGCAGTAGTTTTTTGATAGTTTCAATTTGAAATAATTATAAATAAAACCATAAAAATTGAAATGCTCAGTAATAATGTTAATGATCAAATATTATGAAGTCCTTTGATTTCATATGACATTTTAAGGGACAGATTTTAATGAACTTGGTAGACTATTCAACTGATAAAATACTTTATAGTACATAAAATCAAATATGCTGAAAGCTATCTCAAGATCGTTTATTATTCCCTCTCAAGTCAGGGCTTAAAACTCAGAAAAATGTTGTTGGTCCATATTTGGTTGAGTTGTTATTAACAGTACCGAAAGTGTTGCATGTAGGGCATGTATCATGGTGCTACCAATCTGCAAATGTTTGAAATTTCACCATTCCATTAGGAGTATTTACAGTAGATTGATTTTAGCAGTCCAGTAGTTACAATACCTGAAAAGAAGATCACCTTTTCATCATAATAAGAAACTTGATTTAGCTTGCCACCTAAGCATCTATCTGCTTAGGTCACAGTCACATGCCCATTTTTCCCTGTCTTCCTCAACTTTTCCCTCTCTTTCTTTAATAGCAGGTAAGCTCTTTGGATTAGAAACTACATTTTATTTGCAAATGCATTGCCAGGGTCTGTCAAAAATGTTTGATATATAGTAGACAATCAATAAACATTTGTAGAATGAAAGAATGACTGTCACACTGCAAGTATCTCAACCTCACATAAGACTGTACTTAGGAATAAACAGCATTGGTCCAATAGTTGTGAGAAATTCCCCAGAAACATGGCAATGTATTCTTTATTTCCTAGAATTCCTGGTCAATACTACATTCTATTTGGTGTTTCACAGAAACTCTAACCATCTTCACTAAATTTTAATGTAAATTTTACTGGGATGGAACCACCTTCAACCAAAACAGAATGGGTTGATTCCCTAAATAAAGCTAAGTGATTATATGGGGAAAAAAAAAAACCTTGATTGAGAGCCCCAGCTCATGGGCCAAGGATGGGACTCAGCAGTGGAAATGTATTGGGCTCAATATGAGGCAGTGTGTTGATGCCAAGAAAGAAAAAAGGAAAGTAAATTGTGATCAGTGCTTTCAAGGAATTTGTACTCTAATTAGGTAAAGAAGACACATTCATTTAAATGAATTAATAATGAAAGATAACAACAAAAAAAATACAGTCCATGAATGAAAAAGATAATGCATTTGCAGAAGCTATTTTTGAAGAAAAGATAATTGTAAAGAAAACTGAGGCATCATTGTGATCTGGGTTTATTGTGAAAATGATAGATTTTGCAGTTTGAGGACATGATAAGGAGCTTAAATTTATTTCTGAAATATGAAGAATCAGTAGTCAGGTAGAAAGAGCCAGAGAAGACCTTTCATATTGGAGATGTAATCAAAGTCTAAGACAGTAATGAACAAAAGGGGTTGTTAAAAGGATTTTTTAAGGTAAAGTCATGACTTCCATACACATATAAAATTAACTTGTAACAAATGTGTTTATTTAACTCATTAATTAATGAGGGAATGAACAAGAAGTTACAAATGACTTAAAGGAGCATTTAAACAACCACACATATATAAGCACTACAGAGTGCTGAAATGTATTTTAAATAAAGGCAAAATTGACTTCTTCTACAATGAGGAAGGAAAATCAATGGAACCCTACCAGACAAAATTTATTGTCTGTGAACAAAAATTATTTGTATTGTTATCAGTTACCTGCAACTCATAAAGTTATAAATAACTCAAAGATGGTGAGAGCACAGAGATCCCACAGAATCAGAAAACCGAGATAGGTGTGCTAGGCAAAAACTAGGTCTTCACTGAAGATACCTAGTAAGTTTCTGTTCCATTTCAAAGTCTTTTCACATTTTTTCCCTGTAGGTTCATAGGAGATAATGTATAGAGAGATAGATAACAGTTTGAGAGAGTAAGAGGGGTCATTCTGGTGTTCTGAAATACAAACCAAGCAGTTTAGACTTGATTTTTTTTATATCAGAGTTTTATATCTTTTACATCAGGGATCTTTTATAACAGAATCTAAATAGGTCCTTCCCAAATGTTAGTTCATACTGGTCAGTACTAGTTACTGAAACATTCTGTTGGGAAGGATTTTTTTCTGGTTGCTCTTCCAGAAAGAGTGCTGTGATCACCTTACATTTTCTGCCATCTGCATTTCAAGGTTGGGAGGTAGAAAGTGGAAGAATAGGTATTACGCCAATAGGCTGCCATTGGTGGCTTTTAATGAGGGATCGTGCTGCGGTGGATGGGGTCTATAAATGTAGTGACAGTGTGCAGGATGGTGTGGAATAGTAAGAGACTGCAAGCAGGAAGAGGGAAAGTGCACATTGGAGGGAATCCAGCCTTAGAAATGTGCTTGGAAAATTAGGAGTAGGGGCAGTTTGGTGCCAGAGCAGAGTGCATGCAAAGGCAAAGTGCATACCCTTGTTTAGAGAAAGGAACTAGCAAACTTAGTAAGTGGGAGGTCATGGGGGAAAAGAAAATATAGATAAGATACTACAGTAAGGGTCCTTTCAGGAAGTGAAAGGGATTGTAAGGCAATTCACTTTGGTGATATAAATGCAGTTTTTCATATCACCCTTTAAATCTGTCTTTATTTTCATTTCCATTAATACCATGACAATGTTGATTCTCATACCTTTGTATTAGTTAAAGTTGGAGAAACACTCAAAATAATAGTGGGTTAAGTAACATAAAAATTAATTTATCTCATGTGCTAATCCAAACATAAGCTATCCATTGGCAGGTAGTGTCCCCATGGTGTTAGAACGCTACGTTCCTTCTGTCTTTTTGTTCCTTCTGTCTTTTGCACTATGATCCTCAATATGTTGTTGCTCTGTCCTCATTATCCAATGCCTATGCCACCTCTTGCCCTTATATTTGCATACTAACTAGAAAAATGAAGGAAAGGGAGGGCATGTAACTCCCCTGTAGTGGAAACTGAAAATAGTGGAAACTGGAAGTTGCACATACCATTTCTGTTCATATCCATGGACCAGAACTTAGTGACATAGTCATAGCTAGCTCTAAGATTCAAAAAAATAACCATATAGACCATAGGCTTTTAGAAATTACAAAGCAAACTTTTAAACAATTCACAGGTCAAAAAAGGTAGTGTAAATTTTGTATAGAACTGAATGATTAAAATATTAACGTGTTGAAATATATGGGATATAGTAGTAGTGTTATCTATGATGAAATGTAAAGGCTTTAGTGCTTATGTTAAAAAAAAAGGGGATGAAAATTAATGAGCTTATCACCCAACATAAGATATTAAAAGGAAATTAAAAGAGTAAAACCTAAAGAAAACACAAGAAGGGAAAAAATGAAGACTGAAAATTAATGAAATAGAAAAAAACATGCAATAGACAGGGCTAACAAAGTGAAGTCTGTTTTTTGACCAACGAATCATAGTAAAAAAGACCATTGTCCATTATGATTGGAAAAAAAGGATATAACTACAGGTCTTGGAGAATTTAACCACATAGCAAAGTATTCTGAATAATTTTCTAATTATAAATTAGAGAAATAAATTCCTAGAAAATGTAATTTTCAAAATGAAGAAGAAATAGCATAACTCAATTTTTTAAAATAATTTTAATCATCTATTTTTANAAAATGAAGAAGAAATAGCATAACTAAATTTTTTAAAAATAATTTTAATCAACTATTTTTAGTCAATTAAAATTTAATCAGAAAAGGGCTACCAAGCCCAAATAATTTTATACATAAGTTCTACCAAATGTTCTAGGGGCAGATAATTTCAGTTTTATAAAACTCTTCCAGAGACTAGAAAAAGAGGGAACATGCCCAGTTTATATCCTGAGTCAGCATAGTGTTTGTGCTACAACCAAGCATAAGAATAAGTAAGGGAATTTAGACCCTTAGTCATTAACACGAATGCAAAAATTTATACAAAAGATTAGCGAAATAGATTTAGGAATGTTTAAAAAGAATAGCTCATCATGAACAAGTTGAGTTTGTTCCAGCAGTTCAGTTGAGTTAAACAAGTTGGTTTAACATTAGAAAATTAATCAATGTAATTTATAGCATAGTGACAGATTAGGGAGAAATAAAATTTGAAAAGGCCATCCCCGTAAATGAATAAGAAGCATTGATTCACTACCACCACCACCACCATCATCATCATCATCATGAACCTTCTATTAAACTAAGAATAGAGGGAAACTTTCTTAATCTCATACAGGTCATATGGAAAAAAAGTCTATGGGTAAATCACCTTAGCACTGAAATGCTGACATCCTCCTCTATGACCAGGAACAAAGGATGTGCTGTTGCACAGCTTCTGTTAGACACTGTGCAGATGGTCCTAGCCAGTGCAGTAAAATTGATATTTGCAAATACTGTTCTTGTTTATATAAAATGCCCAAGGAATTCATAGTTAAATTATGAAAAAATATAGAGTTTATCAATTTCTTTGATTAAAAAACAGTATATTTTACTTCTAACTCCAAGCAACAATTACTAAGAAAATGTAATTAACACTATGCCAATGCAAAAGTAACAAAAAATTCAAAGTACATAAGAGAAAAAAAACTTTAAAAAGAATCACAAGTGTTTTATAGAGAAGACACTCTAGCCAAGAAATTTCTGAAGAACAAAGTAAGGGGGGTTTTCTTAAATATATATCAAAACGTATTAAAACTATGGAAATTCAGATAGTGTTGTCTTGGCAAAGGAATATATAAGTTGGTCAGTGTAATCAAATAGAGAACCCAGAAACGGAAATACATATGGAAACTTGATGTCTGACACAAATGGCATCACATATCAGTGGAGTAAGGATGAACTTTTCCATAGATGGTATTAAAAATATTAAACTGAACCTCTATCTCATATCAGATGCAAAAATGTGGTGTTCTCACTCATAAGTGGGAGTTGAACATGAGAACACATTTACACAGGGAGCAAACATCACACACCGGGGCATGTTGGTGGGTTGGGGGTAAGGGAGGGAGAGCATTAGGACAAATATCTAATGCATGCGGGACTTAAAACCAAATGACAGGTTGATGGGTGCAGTAAACCACCACAGCACATGTATACCTGTGTAGCAAACCTGCACATTCTGCATATGTATCCCAGAACTTAAAGTATAATTTAAAAAGAAAGAAAGAAAGAAAACCAAAATGTGAATGGCAAACCATAAGATTTTTAGAACACACACAAAAAATTGTTGAATATTTTCATAACCCTGGAACTGAAGGAGATTTCTGAAGAAAAAAGAAAAGGCAAACAAGGCATTGAAATAATGGATCATATAAAAGAAGTGACTCAAGTTACCATGTTAAAATTAAGACCTTCTGTAAACCAAATAAAAATACGACATAAAAAGAGTGAAAAGCCACACATAGAATATGTTTGTAGCAGATATAACTGACTACCAATTTGTGTCCTAATCTTATTGCCTAAAAAACAATTAGAAAAAGATATCCAAGCTTTTAAAAGGGACAAAAGAAGGTCAAAGGGCATAAGCAAGCATCTCTATTGAAAAAGAAACATGTGACAAGACATTTTTCATTAGCAATCAGGGAGACACTAATTAAAACCACCGATTGTCATTTTCTTTAAACTGTATGTATGTATTTTACTTATAATTTTGTATCAATGACATATTTCACCAAAAAAAAATTTAAAAACTGAAGGGAACTGAAACGTGTTAGTATAACTTTTTAAAAGCTTTTTACTGCAAAATGATTAATGCTGACCCCAACAGGAATGTTCAAAGAGAGCTGGTAAGTAACAGCATGTTCTAACTGGGGTAGCATGCCCCTGGGAGTATACAGAGATCTTCCAAGAGGTAGTCAGGCACAAATAGTTTTAAGAGAATTGGCTTATAGTTTTTTGTTTTGTTTTGTTTTGTTTTTGAGATGGAGTTTCACTCTGTTACCCAGGCTGGGGGTGCAGTGGCGCCATCTCGGGTCACTGCAACCTCCATCTCCCGCATTCAAACAATTCTTCTGCCTCAGCCTCCCAAGTAGCTGGGATTACAGGTGCCTACCGCCACACCCAGCTAACTGAGAATTGGTTTTTATAGCTTCAGTTTCTAGATGCACTTTCTCCTAAAATGACTCTGCTTTGAAAGGCCATCGTACCTTTCATAATTGACTTTCTCCCACTTTATTTACAACAACAACAACAA
>NW_016805866.1:1073655-1192779 GCF_001698545.2 Rhinopithecus bieti | reverse complement strand
AAAAAAAAAAAAAAAAAAAAAAAAAAAAAACAGGCCTATTTCTCACCCATCCTGAGATCCATGAGGCAAATTCCTCCAGGCACTTTAAGGTGCCAAGCAAAAGGGTAGTTTAAGATTTTTGTGCCTGCTGGCCTTCTTTAATCAAGGCCCCGAGGTAAGACTTCTTATCCTTCTTAGTTGCACATATATTTTTGTTAAGAACAAAGAGCTGTATTTGATATATGGGATACTGGGGTTGAGGTGTTCTGAATTAGATATATTCTGTTTATTGGGGAGGGAGGTGAAGACATTTTTATTTAATAACCTCACCTCTTCCACTACTCTGCTATAATCAAAGGATGTATAGCTCCAGAAATCAAAGCTACGAGAGTGTTGATAAGAAATCATTAAAGGCAGCAGTGTCTTATTTCATCCAGGTGACAAACTCTAGCAGAGCTCCATGCTTTACCTATTTATCTGTTTTAGAATTATGATTCAAAAGTGAGACAGTTTTCACAGGGACACACATTAACACCATTCCATTTAATTGAGAAATGAAGTCAGATTCTTTTTGTACCATAAAGCAAGAGTGATTTGGCTGATTGGTTTGACAGTGAGGACTGGCTTTGCCAATCTGTAAGTCTGGGGTTTATATGGAACCATATTTAATGCTAAGATAAAATAAATATATCAAAAATATTACACTAATAGAATAGTGTTAAAGTTAGCAAGATTTTTATTTGTCTCAACCCTTCCTGTATATGTTGAGTTAAACAAAAGAAGAACAGTTACATGATAAATCTTGACAAATAAAGCCTTTTTGGCATACCTTCGAGAAATAGGAAGTAAATGGTCTAAATAACTGCATAATAGTCCTTTGGTAAGTCAGGTAGTTTCTCATTCTTTGCTTTCAACAAAGTCAAAAGAGAACTTCGTAGGGCTGATAGATTATTAAAATTAATTTTGATGACAGATCACTATGTAATATTTACCATAAGAGTAGGAAAACATTCAAGAATCGAGTAACATTGTTATAACAAAACTTTCATTCTCATGTGCTTTTTATGTGAACAAGATTTGTGATTAAATCTATAGAAATAATAGGAATAGAAATGAAATGAAACCCTGTCTTATTCAAACAAAAATTAACATTTAGCTAGGGTTATGTGAACTAACTCAGTGTGGGAGAAGAGGAAGCTATATTTATTCCATTAAGAGATACACTTTTTGGAAGCTTTGGATTTTTTTTTTACATTTCACATTTAATAATTTCATAATATACCTAATATTAATTATAATGCTAATCCAGTCTATAAAAATGTATAACATAGAGCTTTATGGTCTCAGAGAATTTTAAAACCAATTTTTTTCTCTATATTTATATATATACATTGTTACAGAGAAGGATGAAGTATGGCAAAATGATAAAAACACTTATGAACATAAATATATTTTATATTAGTATAAACTGAAGGGAAAAAAGGAACCAGAAAAAAATCTGTCTTTTAACAATGGTCATATTTATTTTGTAAGTGGATAAATGGTGGCAACAAATTACTGAGTTATTTAAAGTTTACTGGATACGTTTATATTATTTATATGAATGAGTTTTATTTGAAAACGTCATTCTTTACAATATTGCAAGAAAATGTCATCCTTTGCAACTACTTACGCTTATGATTAAAACATTTAGATAACTTAAAACGTGTGTGAGAGAGAGATACATAGCTTTAAAACTTAATTTTGAAAACCATTGACTTAGAGCAAATGTGTAATTAGTAGTTGCAATTAGTCAGCATTTAATCAGCTTCCCAAATACTTAAAAAAATCTTATCTCTCTTATTTTCGAAATATACTTACAGAGCTAACACAACTTGAAATGGGGTAAATCCTAACCTAAAGCTGTATAGAGAAAAATATATACTCATATGCCTATATTGAGAAATATTACAAAACACTGGAAAACTCTTAGAAATATGACTTTTCTTTTAAAAACACTGTAGAGTCTGAAGCATATCTCTGAAAGATTCATTGAACTGTACACATTAGCTGAGCTTCAAGATTAGATGTCCAAGTTTGTAAGAAGATGCCCATGTGTCTCTGGAAATTACAGACTAAGTGATGTCATAGACATTTACTTCACCTGTTTGTGTTGGAGTAGACAATTGCTGTTGGAGTTTTATTTTAATTTTTTTCCCTTTTACCCTGGATCTAACACTGATTGTGCTTCATCCTACTGCATGTGCAAATCACTCTACAGGCACTGAAGTTGAAGAGCCATCACTCTTTGTTAGGACACTAAATTGTGCTCTAGGGGCACTTAAGAATATATAGACCCAAATGAGTTAGAGTACTTACTAAAAAGTGCCTCTGTTAAACTCAGGAAACAACTGACTTGATAATGTAGATCTGGCCAAATAACTGCTAATTATTTGCAGTGCCTCTCTTAAGTATTTGTAAGAATCTTGAAGCTAAGGAAAACTTGCCTTTATCTCTTTACAAAGCCAGAACTTGCTGCTTTAAAACCAAAGATCAAGCTAGGTTCATTTTTGGTTTTGCCAAGGCTATGAGCCTCTCATTGAAGTTGCCTGAAAGGTTCAGTCCAATTGGCTTTACACCAAATAAAACGCAGTGTGCTCTGTTACAGTTTTGACCCAGAATCAGGTGAATCCCAGCAGTTTTGGCTGAGCTACATTGTAAAATTTTGGATTTGTTCAGACTTGACACTTCCTGGGAACCCATTCAAACTGAAACCGGAAAAAGGTTTTGCACAAACCCTGTCCTAGCCCGTTCTGCCAAGTTTCCCACTGCTCTAATGTTGGTCTACCTTCTGTATATTCGCATCGAGGGCAAACGGAAATATCCTCATGAATCTCTCATGAGGGATCTTGGGTGAAACAATCTAGACATTCTCCTTTCTCCACCCTGTCCCAAAATACACAGCCCATATTCTGTGTTAGTCAGTATTAAGCTATGTGCGTTTTCCAGTAATAGGGATATCTTCAAAGGGTTAAGCTTCTGAACAACATGATTGTTTATGGTCAAATGTAGAAAATACTGCTAAAACAAGTGGGCTGTTTATGCAGAGTTACAACCTTGTGGCAGAAGGTGATGACCAACTTAAAAAATGTGAGGCTTCTTTCAGCCTGTAAAAATTGTTTTCTACAGTCCTGTCAAATGTTTCATAAACATGATAACATAGGAAAGGTATCACTGAGAAATTACATAATGAATGCAACTTCACCAGCAGATGAATTTAGTATTATTGAATTGCTCAGTGTTTGGAGGTCAGTCTGACCTCGTCGTATTTGATGCTGATAAGTAGTCATACTGCCTTTCTAACTTCCTTGGTTGATAATGTGTTTTATAGGCCTTTTCTAAACAATATTAAGAACAATGCATTCTCTTGGTAAAAGCTCTTGCTTTATATTGTAAAGATAATATGAATGTATATTGTAAAGCACAATGGCAGTGTCTTTCTGTAAAATACAACACATATAAGAAATGCTTTCTGCTCTCTTTAAGAGAGCCTATCTGGGTGAAATCTCAGAGTAATGAGAGTATATTTGATATTTTTTTAAGATCCTAACTTAATTATAAAACAAGATATTTGTATTACACTCACAATATATAGTAGGTGAGAATAGTATATTTTATATACATTTTAAATAGTCTTTAATGAAAATCTGATATGGAGAATTTGTATTTTGCGCATCTAATTTTAACAAATTCCCTTCCGTCTTTAGCTGAAAATTATTATATGACTAGTTTTAAATGATGGAAAGTGATATGATAAAAAATAGTATCTGATTATTAGTCAGAAAATCTAGATACTGGTCATGTCTCCATCATAGCCAGGCACATGACCCTGGCCAAATTATTTAACCTTTCTGAATTTCAATTATTATTATTATTTTTCATGATTGGGCTGGACTAGATCATCTTTAAAAGTTTCTCTCCCAGCAGGGCGCAGTGGCTTACACCTGTAATCCCAGCACTTTGGAAGGCCGAGGAGGGTGAATCACCTGAGGTCAGGAGTTCGAGACTAGCCTGGCTAACATGGTGAAACCACGTTTCTACTAAAAATACAAAAAATTAGCTGGGTGTGGTGGTGTGCGCCTGTAATCCCAGCTACTCAGGAGACTGAGGCGGGAGAATCATTTGAACCTGAGAGGTGGAGGTTGCAGTGAGCTGAGATCACGCCATCGCACTCTAGCTTGGGCAACAAGAGAGAAGCTCCATCTCAAAAAAACAAAACAAACAAAAAAATTCCTCTCCCTAGTAGACTTTAGTCTAATATAGGAGGAATTAAAAACCTGGGGTCTTCACAAAATTTCTATGTTGCCAATAGTTACTATCAAACAACTTACCCTAGTTTAATCATATTATATTATGTATGAGTTATTAAATCCCTACCATGTCTCAACACTGTCGTAAAGCATACAGCAGACGAGGTTCCTGCAGCCACGGTTCTCACATTTTAGATAATGTTAGAACTCAATGCTAGAAATCCTTGTCAAAACCCCTCACCCTATTCAAGAGAAGTCTAGAGGCCAAAGGAGTTTATGATTTTCTAAATGTGACAAAACTAGGGCTAAAATTCAGATGTCCTGATTAGCAACACAGCATTCTTTCTATTCGATATCCTCCACTTGTGACTGGTGAGAGTAATGAAGATATATGTAAGGAAAGCTTTGCAAGTATCTACTAAATGATACAAAGTGAAGAGGAAGAAAACTTGCAATCAAATCCCATATTTACCTTGAGCAGGGTAAGAAGAAATAGGGTATGGACATTTTTGGACCATATTTAAAATTGTCATAATATGCCCTAAGCTCATTGGTAAATGGAGTTTCATGAAACAACTTTGATCTAGTTTTCCTCCTTTTGAATGTTGAAGAGTTGGCCTGCCCCTAGATTGCATTCCTAGTTATGTCTTGAGCTTTGTCAGTGATATTAAACACCTCAGTTGACCTTTTTTTATGCATCTGCATAACAGCCGTAATACCACTTACACAAGATTTTATAAAGTTTGTTTAGAGCTTTTATTAAACTTTGATCTCAGATGGAAGGCTGGAGAGAGTATAAATTGTTCTATTAGCACTATTAATATAAATACCCAAAGTGTTCTCTTGTCAATTATTTAACACTAGTATATGATTTCATCCTATCATATGCCCCAATTATATTATATTTGAACATCAAACAGTAAAAGGCCAAACTGTCAAAACAGCCTGTCCCTCGTTGTTCTCTTTAGGCTCACTTCTTAATTATTTTGCTAGCTGGTCTTCCGTAAGTGATTTTCTGGAGCTTTTGCAATGTTTTTCTCTCCTCACATCTCACTGCTACCTATGTTTTCTATCCACAGCAAAGGACTTGACATGGTTGGTTGATTGCTGTCAGGCATTAACCATATAGTGGCTTTAGAAAGCCACTGAAACATAGATAGACTCACTGAGTTAAAATGTTTGGACTCTGTGAAGTACTTCCTTTACATCTTCTTTTCCAAGAACTTCTGATTTTTGTTTTAACACTTTCATTTCTAACTCAAACCTCATTTTTCTGTGAAATATTTCAAAGCTCCTACTTCTCTATTAGTTTTTGCTTGAAGAAGAGTACGTTGGTTCCAAAAGTGTAGGAATTAAGTGACAAGGTAAGGCAAAAACCTGGTGCTCTCCAACTCTGGTGGATGGGAGTTAGAAGACCTGGTTGTGAATTCTGGCTTTTTCACATGGGCGATTCACTTAACCTCTCCAAGCCTGCTTTCTATTATCTAGGAAATGGGCCTAATTTTTATCCTGCATGTGTCACAGGTTTGCTCAGAAGGTCAGATGAGATAATGGATGGGAAAGTCCTTTTCTAAATTTTAAAAACATTCCTCCCTGATGTATGCGTTACCTTTACCAGTCACAAGAGCAGTGTGTGGACTGGAAAGGTTTTGCTCATTAATCAGGACATTTACATTCTGTCCTAGTATTGCCACTCTGGTTATGTGCCTTGGCACTCTGTGTTATATTAATTTTACCTCCAAAATTCAGTTCAGTTATTTTACATGTAGGCTCTAAGAAATTTAGATTTAGAGTTCTTATTTAATAACTCCAGTAATTTTAGTTCAACACACCCTCACCCCCAGATTCAGTTGACCCAGGGTAGGACCAAGTATTTTTTAAAGCTTGCCAGATGATTGTAATGTACAGCTATGGTTGAGAATCACTGATTTATGCCATCTTCAACATGTCCTTCAAGAATGTGCCTTTAGTGTGTCTGTCCCCTAAAACCTGGTGTTACTCTGCTTTCCTGTCTATTGGATTTTGTCCTACTTAGTTTCACAGACTTAATTTCATGTCTTTTCTACTGATAGTATCATGTCTTCTCTCCCAGGATTTTTTCTTTTTAATCTATTGAAACAACAGTTGTAAGATTCTTTCTCACACATTATTTTCCATAACTGTCCATGGATCTAGGGAGCTTAATTTTAGCCTTTTGTTAACATTAAAATTTGTCAGAATTAACTTCAAGGACCAGTTTGCTCAGTCATGAACTCGCCAAATGACAAATTCTCTTATTTTAACAAATTACAACAAATGGACTGATTTACAAAACCATTATATTTGGAAACTATATAAACAGTTAAAAACAAATTAGTAGTTGTTCTTTATTTTTATGGTAAATCAGTCTAATTGCTGATATATTAGGATTATGTAAACTGCCCCTCTCATCTTCCTTTTCTAATTTTTCCTCTTACTACTCTTGTGTTAATCCTTTGTTGCATCACACGCATTGCCTTTCATTCATTTCTCCATTCAACATGTGATAACCAACTTCTCCATGCAATGGACTGAGTAGGAAGCTTGGTTCCTTCTTATAGGCACTGCACTAGAGGGTGGCATGGGACAAGTACTTCTTGTTTGAAGTTCTGTCAGACTCCACAGAAGTGGTTTGGGCAGACTCACAGGGAGGAGAAACTTGAGACTAAGAGGATGAAGAGGACTCTGAGAATGATGGTAAAAGGTTGAGAGCTTTTCAAAGGTAGTTTACTTCTCAGTCTACCATCAGGGTCAATTGAACCCAATCTTGGTTTTAAAGTTTTTTTTAAGTATTGATTTTTTGAAAAAACTTTTATCCTTTTAAAAGATCTTCTATGAAGACACAAATAGAGATTTTCCTTATTTTTAAAATAGAGTAAGTCCCATTCTGTCTTGCAGATACATAATAGATCTTGGTGATCTCATATTCTTGAAGTATTTTGCTATTTTATCATTCTGGAAATTATTTTATCATTATTCATCAATTGTTTCTAACTGTGCTAGAAAGAACTAAAATAATATGAAAATAGAGGAATTATGGAATCACATTGAAGGATGTTAGAGTCAATGAACTAAATAATCCCTATTACATAATACTTCATATTTTTATTGTATTGCCCAAAGTATATCCGTAAGGGTCTGAGATTTTGCCCAACTTGCAAGCTGGCAAGTTAGGTAGACTCTTTGGGAGATTATTAGGTTTAGATGAGGTCATGAGGATGGAGCCTGCATGATGGAATTAGTGCCCATTTAAGAAGCAAAAGATACTAGAGAGACGGTCTCTCTCCTATGTGAGGACACCTCAAAAACGTGGCTGTTTACATAAGCTAGGAAGCAGGTGCTCACCAGACATAAGATCTGCTGGAGCCTTTGTCTTAGACTTCCCAGCCTCCAGAACTATGAGAACAAAATGTTTGTTGTTTAAGCCACCCACTCTGTGGTATTTTTATTACTTATTTTATTACTTAGCAGCCAAACTAAGACAGTCCCTATGTTTAAGAGTTTTCGATTTAATGGGGAAAAAAAAAAAAGATGGCTAATGAAAAATTATGATACAATGTACATGTTTATCTCTATTGACCTGTTTTCATTCAGAAACCCAAAGAATGTTCTTGAGCTGAATCTGGTCAACTTTAGCAGAATGAAGTCTGGCATAGAGATGTTGTAGATTTGATTTGCACATAGTAGGTACTAGTAAATGCTTGCTGAGTACAGGAAAGACTGGATGCCGTATCCAGTTCTGTTAATAAGCTTTTGTGAAATCCTGCCTAATTTTCAGAGTATTGCATGTTTTCTAGAGTTTTCATAGCACACTTGAAATGTCCAAAGTTGTGTGGTTTTGGCTACTTTTAGTTACTAATGTGTCTAGTAAAGCTGCAGGACTTATTCATTTTAGTTGAATATGTACAATGAAGTAGGGAAGGGGGCTTGAGTTCAAAACTTGAAATTGTTTTGGCAAGACCAGCTCTTTTTCCTACTTACCACCAGCCACAAAGCTTCATTGTTGTCCAGTTGCATGAATGCATGGTTTTCATTTGGGCGGGGAGGGGAAGGACTTTCTAGCTGTTGGAGTTTCAGGAAAACAATTGGTTGGGGCGAATCTTAGATGAATGTGTTCACCAAATAACATTGTCAGCTGTATTGTATCCACTGGTTTTCATGATCCATTTTTCTCAGCCAGTGGTTGAAAATTCAGCACCAGGCCAACTTCAAAAATACATACATGTGCTCACAGGTACTCCATATGTACCCTTTTAATACCCTTTGTTCAGCCATTTAGGACATAGCCTAATAGAGCATCTCAATCATACTTAAAGTTAACCTTTAACATTAGCTGTTTAGATGAATTGTTTGTCAAAATATATTGCTCTAACTTCAGATTATTGGTACTTTTAACTAAGTATGGTTTGGTAGTGAGGATTCTTTGAGACAGCGCAGCTGGATTTTTGAAGGTTTTAAAATATACCTGATAGTCTCCGCTTCTGTCTGCTTTGGCAGCAGTCGCCCGGGAAACACTTTGCTACAAGAGCCAGAAGAGTGTTTCTGAGTGTTCAAAAAAGGATTAATATGAAAGTAAACTTTAAAAATATAGGCATAGTTGATCTCACTTCTTTTGGAAATAAATCTCAATTCCACAATGATAAAAATAAAATACATTGCCGGATTTCTCTTTAGATCTGATCTGCCTGTCACAAGAAACTCATCTGTATAGGGGGATTAGCTGTTCACATGGTTTTTCAACATCCAAGCGCTGTGTGTGAAGTAATGGAAACTGATTAATTTATTTTGTCATTCTCTTTGAGAACACAGGACATCTCTAAAAAAGAAAATAGCCCTTTATTTTGAGAACACAGAAGATTAAGTATGTTTACCTCACCAAGGTGCTTTTAAATAAATCAACCTGGACCCTACCTCAGCCAGAACAATGATCATTCCTAATCAGAGCTCTTTATCAGGACCCTCTGCTCCAGGTTAAATATGGAAGAGACAAATGTGATTACCTATTTGAGAGTGTCTTGAGGACTTGGGGCCAGGGCTTTGCAGGATTCAGGGAAATGATTAGCATTTCTCAGTATCTGCCCTGTGTTGGGTGTCCCCATCATTGTCCCTCAGGGCTAAGCTCCTGTCGACTCATCCATAGGAAGCACATTGCTCTTCAGAGCACTCACACCTGTGCCACGTAATTAGGTCCACAGAAGACTTGGTTCTCATCTTCCTCTCTTTAACTCATGGGGAACTTTACTGTCCCCTCATTCTTCTTTCAGTTCTGTTTTTTGTTTTTATTATTTCTTTAATTTTGAGTCTGTTGAGAAATATTCTGTGTCCCTCAAAGATAGTCGATTTTTCAATTCTACATTTAAAATATAATCTTGCAATATTTTTCTTGCCACAACATTTCTAAGTTCTAAATGTATCTTTGTGTATGTTTATTAGAAGAAGGTTTTATTTAATAAAACTGAAATTTATTTGTGTGTGATACCAAGTACTCAGCACTGGCAATATAAGTAAAAATATCATCCTCCCTTTAAGGAATTTGCAGTGTAATGAATTAAGGAATTTGCAGTATAATTTGCATCCTCCCTTTAAGGAATTTGCAGTGTAATTTCTGAATGCAGTGTAAGGAATTTGCAGTCTAAATGTATCTTTGTGTATGTTTATTATAAGAAGGTTTTATTTAATAAAACTGAAATTTATTTGTGTGTGATACCAAGTACTCAGCACTGGCAATATAGGTAAAAATATCATCCTCCCTTTAAGGAATTTGCAGAGACAAGTAAACACACATTACAAAATAATTACACACAGGATGAGAGGTACATATACACACAGGAAATACTAAGGATGGGCGCCTAACCCAGAGTTTAGAGGAAAGGTTCACATAATAATAACTAGTATTATCACTGCAGTAATAGCTAACATTTATTGAGTGCTTGCCACATGCCAAGCCCTGCTCTAAGCACTTTACATGTGTTAATGCATTTGATCCTTACAACAACTCTGCAAAATTAGGAAACTGAGTCCCACTGTAGAGGGATCAGGAACTTTTCTATAGACACATAGCCAGTAGGTGACTAACCCAGGATTTAAACTCAGGTAGACTGCCTCAAGAGCCCAAGCTCTTAACTATCATGTTAGAGGAGGCAGTGACCAAGCCCAATCTTGCAGGAGAATCAGTGAGCTAATTTAAGCAATGTATAGAGAACATTACAGACAGATAGACCTTCATGTATAAAGTCACGATGGCATAGAAGCTTTCAGGAGAGAAACAAAAGTATGGAGTAACATTTGTGGCAATAAAACCAGAAGCTAATCAGCAGTATTTAGATAAGGGGAAAATTGTGAGATTTTTTTTTTTTTTTAAGTTAGGACAGTTATAAGGTGAAAAAAATGAAAAGCAAGTTCATTGCCTACTTTTGGAAGCATCTTTTCTAAAAATACACCATGACAAATATTTGGAGTTGGTAATTTCATGGGGTAAACACCCGAGGAAACAAAAATGTATTTTTTCCTGTTTGTTTGTTTGTTTTAACACAGTCATTAGCTTCACTTTCTGCCATAGAAGGGTGAAGCTTTTTCCACCCCATAGGTATTCTTGGGTAAATATTAACCCCAAGAACCCCATATCTACTTTTTTTCCTTAGTTTGCTTTCTCTTTATAAAATCTTTGTTTCTCCATACCCTTTCCAGCCTTTTAAGCTTAAAAAGCAGATCTTAACCTGCTATAGGAAGAAGTTAATGCTACAGTGGACTACGGCTACTGCCAAAAAGGTTATTAGAGATGTTCAGATCCTATTTTCCCATTTCCTGACTTAGAAACTGAGAACCATGGGTTAAATTGTTTGCCCAAGTTCATACAACTGGTAACGTCAAAGCTGAGCTATAACCTTGTATCTCCTGATTTCTTCTTATCAATGATCTTTTTTACTACGTTTTGCTGCCTGTCCTTAATCAGAAGGATACCACAAATGAAAACATTAGAGAAAACATTTTGTGGACATATATGACATTTTCAGAAGTTTACAGACAAAATGCACGCTCTTGGGGTGAGAGAGTGTTTTTGGTAAATCAAGAGCATTTGATATGGCACCATTGGCCTTCTGGGGATTCTGCCTATTCTCCCTATAAATTTTTGACAGAGCTCTATGCAAAGGACACCCTGAGGTGGGTCTCAGAGTTTCTGCTACTGTTCAGCAAGTTCACAGCCTAAGAGTAAGATGCCCATCTTCCCCTCACACAGCACTCCCAAACTCCACAAGACCTTCTCCTAGTTAGGGGTGAGGGGCTAGCAGTCCGCTCTCCAAACAACATCCTCATATTTATTTAGAGAGTAAATGAGAGGATGTCACTCCTCTGCTCAAACCCTCAAAAGACCTTCCATCTCAATAAGAATTAAATACAGAATTTTAACTGTGGCCAAAAAGGCTCTAAAAGCTCTTGCCCCAGACATCTTTGGACTCACCTGACAGCGAGCTCCTACTTGGCCACACCAGACTCTTCACTATTCATTCCTGCAAAGTGCCAGACAGGTAGTTTATCCTTATTGGGAGAACCCATCCCCAATATTTCAATGGAGGTTCTTTCTATTTTCCATAAGTGTCGGCCGGCTGAGAAATAAAGAGAGACAGTACAAAGAGAGGAATTTTACAGCTGAGCTGCCGGGAGTGACATCACAGTTCGGTAGGACCATGATGCCCCCTGAGCCTCAGATCAGCAAGTTTTTATTAAGGGTTTCAAAAGGGGAGGGGGCGTTTAAGAACAGGGAGTAGGTACGAAGATCACATGCTTCAAAGGGCAAAAAGCAGAACTGCTAATAAGGGTCTAACAAAGATCACATGCCTTTGAGGGAACAGGACAAAGGGAAAAAGCAGAACCACTGATAAGGGTCTGTGTTCAGTGCTGTACACATTGTCTTGATAAACATCTTAAACAACAGAAAACAGGGTTCCAGAGCAGAGAAGCGCTCTGACCACAAATTTACCAGGGTGGAGTTTTTCTCCACCCTAGTAAGCCTGAGGGTACTGCAGGAGACCAGGGCATATCTCAGCCCTTATCTCAACTGCACAAGACAGGCATTCCCAGAGCAGTGTTTATAGACCTTCCCCCCAGGAATGCATTCCTTCCCCAGTGTATTAATATTAATATTCCTTGCTAGGAAAAGAACTTAACAATATCTCTCCTATTTGCACGTCTGTTTGTAGGCTCCCTTCAAGAAGAAAATATAGCTCTTTTGCCCAACCCTGCAGACACTCAGACCTTATGGTTGTCTTCCTATGTTCCCTAAAAATTGCTGTTATTCTGTTCTTTTTCAAGGTGCACTGATTTCACATTGTTCAAACACACGTTTTACAATCAATTTGTACAGTTAACACAGTTATCACAGTGTCCTGAGGTGACGTACATCCTCAGCTTACAAAGATAACAGGATTCAGAGATTATTAAGTAAAGACAGGCATAAGAAATTATAAAAGTATTATTTGGGAACTGATAAATGTCCATGAAATCTTCACAATTTATGTTCCTCTGCTGCGGCTCCAGCTGGTCCCTCCATTTGGGTCCCTGACCTCCCGCAACATATCCTGTCCCCATTGCTTTCCTCTAACAATGCTCATGACTCCGTCTGCTCCAAAACCATTGTATCAGAGAGGCTGTCACAGACCACTGTGTCTAAAATAGAAACCCTGTCACTCACTACCACTTTACCCTGCTTTACACTTCTTCAGAGTGTTTATGACATCACATTTTATGAACATGTTAGTTTCTCTCCCATTTCTGTTCTTGAGGACAGAGAGTTTTTACCTTTTCACTGCTAGAACAGTGTCTGAGGCATTCAGTAAATATTTGCAGACTGAATAAACGTGAAAACCTTTCCTTCATCGAATAATATTCATTCATTTGTTTATGTAGCATTTGCTGAATACCTCTCCTGGGTCAGCATTTGCTGAATACCTCTCCTGAATACTTTGGTGGAATGCTGGGGACGGACATTCCCTACCCTCATGATGTTTATTGCCCACTGCTTGTGCAAGCATTAATCGGTCACACAAATGAATATAATATTAGTACTCCAATAAGTGTTATCAAAGTGAGGCTCATGATGCAATGGAGAGATTGTTTCACAGTATCAGAGAAAGCCAGGTAGCCTTCCCTGAAGAAGTGATGACTAAGCTGACATATGAAAGAAAATAAAAGTTAACCAGTTCACTTAGGATTTGTGCTTTTCATTAGATGCAAATTCTACATTTAAAAACATAATGAAGTGGAGTTGAAGATATGCATGCTGAATTAGGTAAGGGAACGTGTATTAATGTATGTAATGTACTTCGAAATGCACCCCAAAAATAAGTTGGATCGAAGGATAGACAGAGTGATGGATAGATAGATGGATTGATATATGATAAAGCAAATATAAAACATAATGTTAATAGTTGATTCTAGGTGGTGGGTATACGGGTGAGCTCTGTAAATTTCTTTCACATTTCCTGTATGCTCGAAGATGCTCATAGCATTGTGGGGAAAAATGTTAACCAGATAAGGAAATTGGAGGGAATATTCTCCATGGAAGGCACAGTATGTACAAAAGTAATTTATGTGCTATTACACTTCTATTACTTTAACATCTTAGATGATGTCTGTAAAATAGTAAATGCATTTCTAAATATTAGATATAGTTTTAATTAAATTTGGCTTGCTTCTGCTTTGTGCTCTGTTGACTAGCTTTTATTAGCTCTAATTTTAGATTGTCACTGACCTCTTCACCTTTTAGAAGTTACTAGAGTTGATGGTACCTCAGAGATTCAGCTTTAAAAACAAAAATCTGCTTTGAAAAGTACTTGACACTTTTCAGTGCACATTTACATTCGCTCTCCTACTTGTGACTATCACAAGTAAGTACTTGATAGTCACAAGTAAGAGAGTGAATGTGAATGTATTATTCTGTGGGTGTAGAATAATAAAGACCATCATTATTTATCCCCATTTTCCAAATAAGATACTGAAGCTTAGAAGGGCAGGGCAAAGTCATATTCCAAAAATCACAAAACACAAGTAAATAACATTACTGGAACTATGAATATCCACAAATTAGGGATGCTGATTTCCAATGAAGCATATCTTCCACCTCTGTTCATCATGCAGCTGGTTACACGTGTTTGGGACCTGTGTATCTAGAAGCATAGTTTCTTTACCTGTCACCATAGCAAAAATTGCTAAACACAGTATCTTCCAGGAAACCTTGGCTTATACTCTTTGCTCATTTTTTAACATGCAATCACTTAAAAAAATGTTGTTTTGCAAATTCTCTGAAATTTATTTCCCTTGTGAGTACATTTTATATTCAGTTTTAAGAAATGAAGTGATTACAATTAAGTAGATTGTAGATCTCAAGACCCTCCTTCTTGTAAACAGTTGTAAGTGCCTAGTTTATTGTTCAGCACACAGAGAACATTAAACTAGTCCTCATTTGTCTTTGTCTGTTATTTTTTCTTTATATCAGGGAGTGGCAAGAATGATATTAAAGGAGACAGTCTCAAGAATCCTCGAGGGGAAGAGATGATTCTTTATTTCCACTGTCTTTCCTTCCCCATCAAATCATTCTTGGTGTTTTCTTATCGAAAGGAAAAAAAAAAAAAAAAAACCAAGTCACTCATTTGGAGAAAACACTATATCTTTTTAAGCTAATAGTAAGATAATGGATTGGCTGTAACACAATTTGGTTATATCTAGAAATAAGAAAGCAGTAATCTGAAATGGCAGATTCTGTGTTTCATATAGTTCGTCTCTTAAAAAAAATACTGTGAATAAGAGTTGGAAAATAGCTAGAAAGTGTTCTGTATCTCAGTTTTCAGTGAAGATATGTTACCTGTTCTCAAATTTTATCATTGCTTTTTTTTTAAAGATCTTCTACCACTTTTGACTACAATAGTGTTATATGAAGACAAATAGAATTTGTTGTTGACAGAAACTCTTCTAGATGTTAGCCCAAATGTAGACACTGATGTCGTAGTGCCATGTTAACTTCACAAGCATTTTTACTTAACAAGCCTTATGTACCCTCTTACCTCAATACACATGTAAACACTTCTAAGTTGGTATCTGATTTTTTAGACCACTTATAAAATACAGCCTAGAAATAGAGGACTCCTCTGATATCCCAAGAAATACACACAACTTTGAACACTGGAGCTCATAAAGGATGTGCATCAGCACCATGACTTTGCTGGCCTCTTCTCTGCTACTGTTTGGTTTGGTTCCAGTGAGTGTCTTATACAATTTGGAAAACAGGGCCCTCTGAAGCCAATACAGCTGTGCTGGATCGAGTTACCACAAGTGAAAAGGCATACAGTCTATCCTTTTTATGATCTCACCCTTCCTCTCCTAGAAACGTGTTTACTCAGGTCCTTTTACCACCTTTCAGCCATTTGTCAGGAAAGTTTTGCAGTGGATCTGTTTCCAAATGAAATAGAATTGCATTTTTGAACCCAAATAAACTGCTTCGTAGCCTTATTTATTTAACATGTATGCAGTGCCAAAAACGCACACATTTATTTTGAAATAAAAATGTAGATATCATCTCCTTTAATTTATTCATCATCTAAACCTCAAAACACATATGATTTCAATAACACTATAAGAAAATGGTAGTTGTTATTATGTTAATAAGAAAATAAATGTCCTTTTTTTTCAAAGAGCAGTATAAATACTAAAATATATTTATGGCTAAATCTGTTCCTTAAGTTTTCTCTACAGGAGACAGGAATCTAAGAATTGCAATGCATTTCCCCTTTTTAATTCCTAATTGCTGCTACTTATGTTGTCATACTATTTTACTCAGTTTCCTTGCAGTCAGAAATAAAGGAACTACTAAGGAAAAATGTACTGTGGAACAGTACAGACAGCTCAACTACATAGGAGTTTGGTGTTTGTTGAAGATTTTGGAATGGCAAAACTGAGAAATTACTCTTTGTCCTTGTCAACAGATAGCCAAACATCTGTAGGTGCAAAGGCCACAGGGCCTATTAGACAAGATTTCTGAATTTCACTGTTGCTTCTACCAATTGATCTTGCCCTTAGTCTACAGGAAATAAATAAAACATCAAACTTGTGCTTCTGGGTTTTTAATAAAGAGGTCAAGATTCAGTGAGTTCATTAGAACATGGTGAGTCTACCTTTGTCTGCATTCAGCCAACATTTATTTGAAACACCTCTTAGCAGCCAGATAGTATGCTTCACTAATGTTAAATGTTATGAAAAAAAGAAAAGGCGGTGTTAGTATCATAAAACTCCTCTGACATTTAACATCCTCTAATCAACAGAAGGACTGTCCAGACCCTGTGTGTGTGTGTGTGTGTGTGCGTCGCACGCCGTGCGCGTGTTGCTTACACAGAGTCTGTTTAGACACGTACCGAGTCTGATGGGTTGTGTGTTGATGTGTGTGTGCACGCGGTGCGCGTTGCTTACACAAGAGTCTGTTTAGACACGATGGCTCACTGTATAGAGTACGTACAGACTCTTTAACACCAGTGAGATGACATTCTTTATGGTTTCATCTTAAAACTTTTCTTTCAGAAATAAGCCTATCAAGGACACATCTTCAAAATCTAGCTGCTAAGAGTTGATAGCTAGAGAGAGGTTAGGAATTTACATAAAGCACTCACTATTTCAGCTTCTAGTTGCAATATAGTCTGTTTTAGCTGGCAATTTGCCATGAAAATATTTTCCTAATAAGAACCTTGCCGTTTCTGCATTTCGGCTGCTTGGATTTGCATCCCAGCTTTGCCACCATCTGACTGTAAGGAGGTTATTTACACTCTCCAGTCCTCCGTTGCCTCATCTGCATAATGATGATAACAATAATACGTACCTATCTCATATGGTGGTGTGAGGGATTATGAAGTGTATTCAAACTCAAATTATGTGTTCATTGTTCAGTCTTTCGTTTTGCTACTAAACAGGATTAAGATTAACAGATCATCTGTTTTGACCCTACTTCTAGGCCCCTGGAAATCCAGCCCTTCTAGCGTCTGAGATAAACCAAATATATACAATGTCCTGGCCCTTTATGAAGTGGAATCTTAATTGTGAACTTTTCTTTGCTTTCTAATTTTAAACCCCTTTGTAAGCATCTGATTTATTTATTCTTGAAAATAATTAAAGACAAATTAAGCACGTGTCATATGCTGGTGACATTATTGAAATAAACTTTGCTCCCTTAATTTTTTAACAATGGGGACTTGTCCATGCCCTTTAAGGCATTAGATAATGTAAGGTAGAAAAAAAATTAACCAACTTAAAAAACAAAATGTTTCCGTGACTCTGCACAAAGTATTTGCCTGGGAAGTAACATGACATAGGTCCTCATGACATCTCTGAAATACAGCAAGTTCCTTATTTTAAACTATTCATCTGCTAATGGATCTTGTCTCTCTGGCTATGAGCTTTGGGGTGAAAATAATTTTGAAATCTCAAGTAATGTGACAAGATTCTAATCACAGAATCCCAGCCAATCTTAAATTAAAAAAAAAAAAAAAAGTTGCAATGTTATTCATGTTCTTGAGTCTGTATGCCAAAGTGGCAGTTTTAAGCACACTCACATAGATGCAGAGAAAGAGAGAGAAGGCCAGAAAATACATTTTCTCCCAAAAAAAAATCACTTAATCATGAAATTATGAGACCTGAGATGCCTGTAGGATTGGACTCATCATCTTCATTACTTCACATCTTGTTGTTGAAAATGCCCTAGTTAGTTCAGCATTTGTGCATGCAATTCCCTTAAAATGAGTACAAATAACTTTTTTCTTTGTATAAATATTACATCTTTTGCTCCCCTGGGTAAGCTAAATGCTCCTGAGGAACCGGAACCATGCCGTCTATGTTTGTGGATCTTTCTATGATCTCGAAGATAGACATTCGTTGTTAATTGACTAGAATATAAGGATGAAAAGAAAGGTATGTGTACCAGAAAGTGTTTCTGATATTGAGGAAGGTATTTATAAGCAATGCATAAATGGAATATAAAATAAGCCACAAGTGAAATAAATAGTGAGAAAGTATAAAGATTGGTTGATGGAGATATGGGGGTGGGGGGGGATGGCAAGGAAGGGGAGAATAAAAATAACTGCACCGAGAACAGAAGGAGTTAAGGAGTTTTCAAAATTCACTCACAAAAACATAGCCATTTGAATATACATCCAAAAACATAATAGTCAAAAAATAGTATGTAAGCACATGCAAGGAAAAGAATGGTTTCATGTAGTCACCTGGTTGATTGAAAATTTTAAGCAAAACTATTTACATAACATGCTGCATTTTACAGGAGGGCAAGAGATCATTTGCTTATTTTGAGCACAAAATGAGTTTTACATACTTACTTAACCTTGGTTCAGAAGATCACTTCTAAATGAGAAAAATATGGGACAAAAAAAGGAAATAAAGTTTTAATACTACAGATATTATTGGAGTGTGTTTATTAAGAGGATTTTATGCAATGCATAAAATTTTGCTTTAAAATCATCAGAGCATTGCTTTGTATGTTATTGTTCAAGGGTCAGTATAATTCCTGAGAAAACCTATAATTTTATTATTTAAGTAAATATAGCATATACGGTGGCTAAAACTGCAAGCTCCTAAGCCTACATGTCGTGGCCTATAGTAAGAAACACATCACTTTGGTGAATCTTTCCTACACATGAAAAAATTAAATGAAGTCATTTAAAACGCACGGCAGTGTAAGTGAGTACACGTGGCCTGAAGACTAACAATAATATAAATGTTAAAGCAGAAGGAACAAAATACTAAATCCTTTAAATGGAACTTGAAAAAGAGAACTTTATGAACCTGAAGAAACAGCATGCAGACTTCCTTTTCGGAATAGCAGAGTTAAGGTGTTTCTGCCCTTCTCAAAATTTCATTACAAAATAAGGATATGAAGTAATAGAAAACTGATTTACACTTGTCAAAACTAGAAGACATCTGTAACTCCAAGTCACAGAACACTGAAAAGTAGTAAAATGACTCGGACCAGACAAGGTGAAACTCAAGGACCTGCCAAGGGGATAGCAATGGAAAGCAATCGAAGATCATTCACCCCGCAAAATTCTGGAAAGGCTTTTGCATGGGAATAATCAGCACAGTTACTGTTGAAGGAAGGGGTGGATGGGTACATTGAAAGCATCTGTAAGGAAGGGTTAGACCCTCAGCCCTCTGTCTCCATAACTGCCTCTACCCCCGAACCCTGTGAAAGACGTAAAGTATATGCTGTGGGGGAACCTGCATCACTGAGGCTCTGGATTGGATATGCCAGGTAGAGAACAGCATCTCTCTGTTCGGGGAAATAGGAGATTTCAAATAGGAAAGTTAACTGAGAAAATAATGAACTCCTCCCGAGAAAAAAATATACAAAAATTATCTGGGTGTGGTAGTGTGTGCTGGTAGTCCCAGGTCCTCAGAGGCTGATGTCGGAGGATCCCTTGAGCCCAGGAGGTTGAGACTGCAGTGAGCTGTGAATGTGCCTTTGCAGTCTAGCCTGGACAGCAGAGCGAGACCCTGTCTCCAGAAAAAAAAAAATACATATTCATAATTGAGAGACTCCCCATTCCACAAAATGAGCCAGTTGACTACTTATTTAGCTTACAATTTCATTATTTAATTCTCAGGGTAGGTATTATTTATGATAATTAATGCTATATGATGCATTGATAATTAACCCTGAAATCTTATGGCTTAACACAATAGAGGTTATTGTGTGACTCACATGAAATCCAATATGGTGGGCAGCTCTCATGTTAATCTTGTAGTTATGCCTTCTGGAGCATGTGGCCATCAGGGTCCTCATGGCAGGGGCTGGGATAGAAGGGGGAACGCTCAGGTTCAACTGTCTCATTCCAGAAGTGACACTCTCAGAATCCATTGTTCAGAACTTTCACAGGGGAGAAGTAGGGAAGCACATGGAATATTGAGGGTCCACTTACTTCCCTGCAACTTCGTGTAAATTCATGTCCAGGTTCTTGCAGGACACTTCACTTTCTTCCCATGTGTCAGCCATTGGGTTTATGGTTTATTTCATTGAACAATTAAAATTCATTTTAAATTTAAGAGCTAGCACCTGTTACCCGCCTAAGATGTGTGGCCTTGTGACAGAACTGAGAATACAGAGATGCTTATAATATATATGCAGTCTCTAGTCTTAAGGTTATTTGACCATTTAACTTTTTATTTTATGTTTGCTTTGAAATAATTTTCAGATCATTCTCTTTTAATGTTCACAGGTGGGTGTAAGTGATCAGCTAATTAAAGACTATGTAATAAGTTACTGACTTATGATCAACAGGATCTTGTGTCCCTGAAGCAAATATTTAATTTCAGATATTTCTTCCAAATCTTGAGAACCACTCCTCCTTCCCTTTTAACTGAAATAATTGCCGAGAACTCTTTTCTTCTTTATAATGGCAACATTTGAGAATCTCTAATATGCTCTATAGATAAGTAACTGCAGATTCATCTATTTCTCAGTATTACCTCATGGTTTATTTCTGATGTTCACTGAAGCAGGTTTGTAAATTAATATTAATATGAAATAGTCTATAGAAAGTTTCGTAGCATATCAGTTGAAAGCAATTATCCAGGAAGAATTTTTGTATCTGAATCAGTCTTGCAAATGCATCTCATATACTTTTTGAAAGGAAATAATTCTTCTGATTTCAAAAGATACATTTATCTTGGAAACACTATTATATATGTTCTTATTTGACTGTCTAAATCTACAGCTTGAACTGCTTCTTCCAGTGGTGCATCTGATTTTTAGTATGTGGATTCTGAGAGTATTAATCAATTTTTTATAATGTTTGGTTTCCTTATGTTTTCTATTTCAGAGTACCCGAGTGGCCTTGGACCATCTGGAGTCTGTGCCTGAGAAACTGAGCCTACTAGAAGATTTCAAAGACTTCAGAGTAAGAAAGAGTTGCTTGTCTCTTTCAGTATTTTATCTGAGTGATAACACTTGACATCTTCCTGATGTGCAAAGAAAAGTATAGTGAAGGAAGAAGGACTAAAAAACATTGGGGACTTTTAGCATACCACCTTATCAGAGTTTCTTGACATTTGTGAAGTTAGAATTGAAAACAATGCAACTTATATATTAGCACAAGATAGGAAGATACTTTTACTGTACTACTAGACGCTCAGTTGGGCCCCTAAAGCTTTAACAATAATTTAGAAAAGCCTAAGAATTAAAGAGAGTTACACATTACACTGACAGTAGGTAACTTTTTTGATTAGCAATTTTAATCTGTGAATTATATGGGTACTGTTTGTTTTAGATATATGGTAGTTCCCAGGTTATCTTTATACTATAACATATGAACTCAAACCCACATAAATTTCACATTTCATATTTCATGGCCATTTATTGATAGACCTCTAACCACAAAGCATTTCATTATCAAGCCAATTTGTTACATGTGTTAATTTACCTTGTGTAATTTTTTAAATTCCTCATAGAGGAGATATTCAAAACAAATATCTCTGTTGCCAGTCCTGCTGGACAAGGTTTGGTCCCGAGAATGTCATATATAGCCTTAGGGCTGCAGATGTAATGTAGAATTTTAATGATTTATAATTTATTGACCGTGTATAGCTGAAGCTAACAATGGGAAGGATTTCTTTTTGGCAACCATGTAATCATATTTCACATTGACCTTAAAATATAACTTATGTTATATTTAGGTTCTGTTTAGATCTGACATATTATTTGAAGATACAGTGGATAGGAAAATAGCCAGATCATGCCATATTGATTTATTGGAAGCATTGATATAATGTGGTTCCCAAGGTCTACACTATCTTAAAATTACCTTGCATTAAGCATCTTTTGGTAGTTCAGTAACTAACATTTTTGAGTGAGATCCAGTTTAGCTGACACATCTACAAAGCTAGACTATCCCAAATTGAACAAAACCAAGTGTTTCAAATATATTTTACTAAGTTTTGATTCTTTCTCATGATTTGATTATATATTTGCAGTTTAAATATCTATCAAAGAATTATGAAACCGTATCCAAAACAATGCAATTTCTGTTTACTCTTAAACAACCCGATGTGACAGGAGGCAATATGTTATATCCATATTCTTTTTGTTTTTTCTCTGTAGCTAACAGAAATTATCCAAGTAAATGAAGGGCAGACAAGAGAAAGTATAGGAAACAGGTGGCACTCGTCACTGAGAAATAGACACCTGTCTAATACCAGCATTAAAATATAAAGTTTAACCCCCAGTGACAGATCACTTTTGCCCCAGTTGTCTACAATGAACAGAATGTTCATAAGTACAATTTAAAAGTTGTATTCTCTACTATTACCAAAAGGCTCATTATCATTATTTTTAATCCTATGAGCTGGTGATCATCTACAAGTCTAGCTCATATACATACAGACTCACATATGAAGATGCCTAAATAGTGAAATTTTGGGGGAAAGTCTTTTTCAGAGTTCAGCAATGTACTTTCCAATATATTAAAATTGAAACCTTTAGCTTGAAAAGGGAAAGAGTTAATTAGCAAGTGTTATGCACACACTGCATGATACTTAGCAGGTGCTAAGTACTTTATGGTACATGTTTCCTAATCTTCAGAGATACCCTATAGATAGGTATTATTTTTGCCCATTTTATAGATGAGGACACTGAAGCTTGGAGCCCATAAACTAGCTGAACATGGGATCTAATTTATGTGTAAAACAGCAGAGCCCATCTGCTTCGCCCTGCTGCTTTTAGCTTAAAATCTATTCTACATGTACTCTGAAGTTCTCTATGTGATTACAAAGAGCTGATTTTAATCAGCTTAACAAAAATGACTAGACATGGCCTTAAATGAAATACATAAAGCCTTGAGATTATTAGATGTAGATTATATGTATTCAAACCCTTTAAACTTTCTAAAAATCAGTGTGGTGTGAACAAGAATACAAAGACCTAAGTTCTGGTCCAAACTCATGCACCAGACAAAAATCACTTAATGCCTCAGGAGATATGTCCACATTCATGTGACGAGACACTTGAACAATATTATCTCTGGGTTCTTATATACGTATTTCTTGATATGTAGACCATAGCCTATGACTTTAAGTGTGAGTACAGACCTTATCCTATTTGGATAGGCCTGACTTTATTCTTGTTTAAATGTGGTCATATTTATTTTGAAAGAATTGTTGACCAGGCATGGTGGCTCACGCCTGTAGTCTCAGCACTTTGGGAAGCTGAGGTGGGTGGACCACCTGAGGTCAGGAGTTCAAGACCAGCCTGACCAGCATGGCGAAACCCCATTTCTACTAAAAATACAAAATTAGCCAGTTGTGGTGGCACATGCCTGTAATCCCAGATACTCAGGAGGCTGGGGCAGGAAAATTGCTTGAACCCAGGAGGCGAAGGTTGCAGTGAGCTGAGATCACACCATTGCACTCTAGCCTGGGTGACAGAGTGAGACTGTCTCCAAAAAAAAAAAAAAAAAAAAAAAAAAAAAAAAAAAAAAAAAAAATTTTCCCACCTCTACAATGCCATATTTAAACATTACATTTTTTATTAGGTGGAAAGGGAGTAGCACTGGGTTCCAAGTCCAAACTGCCACAAATTGTCCAGCCCTGGGCAAATCATTTTAACTTCCCTGGGCTCTAGTTTTTAGAGGTTTTTGTTTTGTTTTGTTTTTGTACTAAGCATGAGAACTTTGGAATTATAATACCCCTTCTAGCTTGAACATTCAGTAAGTTTAAGGTTTCTTGTGACTTTGAGGGACACTAAATCCCTATATGTATTTTTTTTACATACCAAAATCAGTTGTCCTCATTGTTTTCTAATTTCCCCTAAATAATAATAGAAATGTCTAAATAATTATCTAGAGTAACTGTTTGCTGTGTTCCTTCTTCCCCAAGAAATGAAGAGAAAAGAAAGAAAAAAAGGCAGGCCCTGGAAATGTTTGTTTTCTTAATTTTTTTTTATTACCTGAATCTTTTCTGTTTATAAAGGCAAAGGAGCTATCCTTAAATGTAAAAATCTACGTGACATAATAGGTAAAAGGTAGGATGTTGTTTATGGATAAGTGAGGTAAAAGGGTTCTAGTTTTATAGGTAGCAATGTTTTAAAACAAGAATATATTGACACTAAGTACCAATCCAAGGGATAGTACACAGCATCCGAATGTGGCATGTGTCATTAATGACATCTTTGGACAGTACATTGCTACTTGCACCTTGTTCTAAAGGGTGTCAGTCACTGTAGATGGGCATACGGACTAGTTGTTAAAAGAATTCAGGTAACCACTGTAGGATGCATTGCATTTTTATGGTTTTATCCACAGTGACAATTTTCTTCTTTTTCTTTTTTCTTTTTTTTTTTTTTAAGACAGAGCCTTGGTCTTTCACGCAGGCTGGAGTGCAGTAGCACAATCTCACTGCAACCTCTGCCTCCTGGGCTCAGGCGAGCCTCATTCTCCCACCTCAGCCTCCTGAGTAGCTGGGACTACAGGCGTGCACCACCACATCTGACTAGTTTCGGTATTTTTTTTATAGAGGTGAGGTTTCATCATGTTGCCCAGGCTGGTCTCGAACTCCTGGATTAGAGCAGTCCTCCCACCTTGGCCTCCTAAAATGCTGGGATTACAGGTTTGAGCCACTGCATGTAACCTTATTCTTTCTCTATGGTGGCCTGTGATTCTCCTATATATCTCTAAATTTTTGTAATTATTTATTTTCATTTTTATCTACATATAGACTCTTTCTTACTCTAATTTCAAGCACCAATTTTCTTTCATCTACCAGTTCAGACCCTTTGCTTTTTTTCCCAGGATTCCTGCAGTTCATCTGAGAGAACTGATGGAAGATATTCTAAATACAGAGTTCGCAGAAATTCTCTTCAGCATCACCAAGAGGACATCAAGTACAGAACCAAAAGTTTCAAAGTAATGTTCTTTATACACATTTTTAGTCTTTAAGTAGTATCCATGTTTAAGGCTACCACCTCTTAAGCAGCCTCTGTTTGTGTAAGGGCACTTGTGAAAGAAAATATTTTCCTTGATATATTAAATAGATTTTCAATTCTGTGGAAATAGAGAATAAAAATCTAGCATTTGTGCTTATCACATTTTGTCTGGGAAGTAAGCCTTAAGTCTATGCCATCACTGCTTGATATGTTACTTGTTCATGGGAACTGGTGCTGCTTAAGAGCCAAGAAACCCCTGGTCACTGTTTGGTCAAAGTCTTAGTGTGATGTTCACCTTCTTCTATGTATAAGTCTAGCTGCTCTCCACACTGAAGTCTGCAGTAGGTCAGATAATATATTGTACTTTGGAATTCTAGTCATTTTCTTCTAGAGGGGATATGAACTCCATATTAATACTTCAGCTTTTGTTTCATCACCATGGAGCCAGCACAGGACACTGGGAAGACTTAACTATATTAACAAAAAGCATACATTCTCTAGAGCCTACCCAGTATCCATCTGGGATCTGGGTGATTTTAAATCCATTTGATCTTGGGCAGCTCTCAGTTTGGAGCAGGGTTTCTCAACCTTGGCATTCTTGATATTTGGGGCCAGTTAATTCATTGTGGTAGAGGCAGTTTTATGCATTGCAGTGTATTTAGTTGCATCCCTAAAACGTATGCACTAGATGCCAGTAACATCTCCCATCTCAGGTTGTAACATCCAAAAATGTCTCCTGACATTGTCAAATGTTCCCTGGAGGGCAAAGATGCCCTCTGTTGAGAATGCTGACCCAGAGAGAATCCATCTATATTCAAATGTGCACTCCAAGTCAATTAAAAACAAAAGCTAAGGGTTTTCTGGCTTTCTTGTGTTCTTACAAACTTGAATATGTATGAATATTCATTACACTGTATATATTCACTTATTACAGCGAAATATAATTATTTCTAAGAAGCGGCTTTCCTCCTCTGAATGTAATTGGATGGAATGCTCAGTGGATATAAAGACAGTGTTCATTTCCATAAGTCCTTCTTAGCATGCTTAAAATGAGCATTATACTTTCTCCCTTCCAAATAAAAATTAACACAATTAGGACAGGTTATTGATACCCTTACTGTGAAGAGAACATCCTGTGACTTTGTTCCCTTTTACTTTTGTTTTTAATAGATCCATATATTCACTATAGTAGTGACCTTGTCTCGTATGGCAATTTTTAAGTTCTCTAAATCATCTTCCAACATTCCCAGTCAGGTCCTGCAAACTCAAGCATTTCTCCACCATTTAAAGGAGTGCTGCTGATCTATAACAGAAATACAAAGTTTAGGCTATGAAAGCTAATGATTATTGAGCATATTTTAGAACAAACCACAAGACATTTATCTTTTTGTAGGTGTTACATGCCTTATATACATTATCATATGTAATATTCACGGCAGTCCTCTCAGATAAGCATGACTATTTTTCCTCTTATACCACTGAAGAAAGCAAGGCTGTAGAGTAATTAAATGGTTGAATCAGGATTAAAACCTAAGTCTGCCTAGCTTTAGTAATTTACGTCATTGACCACTGTGCCATGACAGTATAAGTTTAGACCTTATATACCTAATTTTTTCTGGAAGTCACCAAATACAGGAATATATTTTCAATATGTAAAAATCAGTGTTCTCCAAAAATGCATAAACATAGTACACGTCTCTTAGTTCAACAGAGGTCTAGATGCAAATGAAACATTTAAAACATTATTTTCCAGTACACTTAGAGTTGGTATCAGGTGAATCAGTGCTATCTAGTGGCACCCAAATTGCTATAAATCAATGCAATTTCCATAACAGCATATGGCAAAGCTATGAATGTTTAACATGTTCAGCAAGTAATCTCATTGGAGTTCTGTTTAAAATTACATTTGCAGCTGAAGAGGGCATCAGGCCTAGTTCATAAGAGGGGCCAGCACTTAGCAAAATGAAAAATAAGTTTGAAAATTTTGCAAGTAGATAGTGCAAATATAGGATAGAGCTGCAGAACCCATTTTATGATGGCGTTGTTCCACATTAATACTACTTAAATATTTTAAAACAGATACATTTCAGCAATGGATATATCTACTATCACCCATATGTCACAGATTCCTGGCCTGAAATAATATAGTAATTTAATGTAAAACTCACAGGATATAACATTTTTGGTAGTCACTGGAGAGGAAAATATAGGAACACATTTTTGCCAATTGTAGATACCAGTGGTCATTTTCTCATACTCCTTTCATGAAAATAAGTTTTTAAAAAAGACTGAGAGAGCTTAAATGAGTAATGAGAAAGTTGTGTTAGTCATTTCTTGTCTTCATGGATAATCAGAAGAGCCAGCTATGATACCTCATTGACATCCTGAAGAAAATGCTTCAAATAAGAGAAACAGGAACTCCAGAGAGAATGTGCCCCTTACTCCATCAGTTTCAGGAGACATTATTTCAATAGCTATTAACTTTCCCCACATTTGCTAAGACAGAATTCAAAGAAAAGGCAAATTATAGGGACTTGAGTTAACTGGTTCTACTGAAAACTATAGTTCCAGGAAATCAGTGTAAGACTCAGTTTAATGCAACAAACATATACTGTACAGCTACCATGTTGCAAATCACAGTACCTGTGGGTGTGGGGTTGGGGAATAAATGTATAAAGATGCAGAAAGCATGGTATTAAAGGAGAGAATAAGCCGGGCGCGGTGGCTCAAGCCTGTAATCCCAGCACTTTGGGAGGCTGAGACGGGCGGATCACGAGGTCAGGAGATTGAGACCATCCTGGCTAACAGGGTGAAACCCCGTCTCTACTAAAATACAAAAAACTAGCCGGGCGAGGTGGCGGGCGCCTGTAGTCCCAGCTACTCCGGAGGCTGAGGCAGGAGAATGGCGTAAACCCGGGAGGCGGAGCTTGCAGTGAGCTGAGATCTGGCCACTGCACTCCAGCCTGGGCGACAGAGCAAGACTCCGTCTCAAAAAAAAAAAAATAAATAAAGGAGAGAATATTTACCTAGTTATCTTAATTCTAACAGACACAGGTGCTCTAGAGCAGAGGTTGGCAAACTGCTCATGGGTCCAATCTTGCCTGCCAACTATTTTTGTAAATAAAGTTTTATTGTAATACAACCACACTCATTTATTCACATATTGTCTTTGGCTGCTTTTGCACTGAACAGTAGAGTTGAATAGTTGCTACAGAAACCATATGGCCCACAAAGACTAAAGTATTTACTGTCTGGCCCTCTATAGAAAATGTTTTCCAACCTCTGGTCTAGAGGAAGAAGAAACTACTAATCTACTTCTTCCTTTACACATTATATGACATATTTCCTTTTCTGTATTTGCCAATCAAATAGATACTGTCCAAGCTCTTTGGAAAGTCATAATACTTATTCATTCAGCAAATATTTATTGAGTGTCAGCTGTATGCCAAGAACTTTCTAGGTGCATGGGACTCACGTCAGTGAACAAAATGAAGCAAAAACCTCTGACGTTTTTGTTGTAATTGGACAATATTCATATTTTGTTGTTGTTTTCTAAACACAGAATTCATCAAACATTTATTGGATTTTTAATGCAAACCAAGGCACTGTGCTAGGAGCTCAAGAGAATGGCACAATAAGAAAAAACATTACCAACCCTTAGGAATTTGAATCCTTCATACAAATTACAGTGGCACAAAAAAGAAAAGGGCTAAATGCTATAAAGGTAGCCCCATAAAAGTGGCCCCAGTAAACTGCATTGGGGGTTCAGAGGAAAGAAAGATGCTCAAGAGTCTTTTGAAAAGAGGTTTGTAGTGACAAGGCACAAGAAAACATTTATCCAAATCTCAGTTTGGGAGAGGATCACTATTAGAATTTCAGTTGTAGATTCTGACTATATTCCTGTTGACAGACAAATAACTGTTGGAATAGCAGACTGTGTTGGCAGCTGGCTTCTCTTATGTTGCTGTTGTAAAAAGGCAATGAAACATCCAATATGACCACACTGCTGGTGTAGGGAAGGGTTAGCAGGAAGTGGGCAAGTCAGGTTCTCTTTCAATCACTCCAAAGCTAGAGCCATCTCCTCTGTTTATTCCTGTGGCAATCACCAGAACAAAAAGGATCAGCTTTCTAGAAGCCTGTCAAGATTTTGAGCAGGACCATCATCCCCAATTGTGAGAGCATCAAATGTAATATTGTCTTAAGTTGACCAAGCTAACTGGACAAAGCCTGATCTAAAAGCTTATATTTAGAATTCATTTCAAAGCTGAATCTAACACAACATTTTCTCTGTCTTGGTAGACAAGAGAAGCATTTCATGGCCTCTCTTTCATCAAGCTTAATTGGGTTTCTGTAGGACATACAGGCTTCCTTCCTGGCTCAGCTGTTTCAAATAGAACAGAATGTTCAAAAGTCAGCCAGTAACACAGCATCACTAATTTGAATTCACAGAGGGGCATGGTTTTGTCCAAGACATCCCCATTTATTACCTTTACCCATACTAAATATATGGTTTTAATTAACATTGGAATTTTTTAGTAAAATTGCAGAAGGCATGTTTATTCCCCATTCTTCTTCCCCTTGAAAGAAAAGTCATGATTTTTAACTTGTAGTTGAAGAGTTAGTATACAGTTTCTTTTTAAACAAACAGATGTTTTATGGGATAAGATGAGGTAGGTGAGGAAGCATTAATAATGGCTTTCGGCAGAGTCCATGGGAGCAGAGTTTGCCAAAGCCCGGTCATATTTGTTCAGTGTAAGTACGTGTGTGATATAAGTACATGTTTTGTTCCTTGAACTCATTTCTCTCTCATTGAATCTTTGTGATTTGTTTATACCTTGCTCACAGCAATTAATGGCTGTTAGCACTTTCTCTCTCAAGTCAGCTATTTCTATACATATCTTAAATCTTCTACAACAGTAGCTTCTAAAGCATGCTATGTATAATTCCTAGTACAATTCAAGATTGTAGGTGATGCATAAACATTTTTATTTTAATGACTATAAAAATATATCACTAATGGATTATTACATTGATTTTTACAGATATTGCTTAGGAATAGTAGTGGCAACCATGGGAGAATTTGAGAGAGCGTTAACCCTACAATACTCCAATTATCTCATTTATAACTACTCCATGCTTTGATAAGAAGTCATATGTAAACTAATATGCAAACACAGCTCTGTGCTTCTCTCCATCCTTTAAGCCTCCCCTATACAGAGATTTAGAGTGCAAGGTTAACTTTTAAGTAAATGTAAGAGAAAACAGTAGTAAAACTATAGGTGAATATTGACGTTTGGGAAATGCTCTTCTACTAGATTGTATGGGCTTTTGAAGGCAAGCACTGCCTTGACTCCAGAACACACAGTGAGTGTACAACACATGTTAAATTGGTGATTTTAAAAACTTTTAAAAAATCATTTTCTAGTTTCAGCCTTTCTAAAATTCTAACAAAAATTTAATTGCTATTTTTGCAGTAAAGATTACATGACACATTTAAAACCTTACAGGCAATCAAATCATGCTGAAATATGAAGATATGTTTATTCTCTTGAAGTGGTCAAGACTAACCTGCTCGCCATATTTAACTAGTCAATTTCATCCTGCTCTTCAAAAATTAAACAAAAGGTTGCCAGTTGAATTGGTATTTTTTTCTTTGTTAAAAATCTGAAATTTGTAATGGATCTAACGTGCTTATTCAGAAATCAACATGGGTACTTAGATGAGCATATTAATATTTTAACCTATTAGAGCCACACTTTATCAAACCCAATTCCCTTAGCAAGCCACATGCTTTTACCCTTCCAAATAATTTACTCCACAAAAATATTAAGAAAAGAAAGATTGTGAACAAATGTAACTATATAAGCCATTTTTAATAATCTCTAATTCAAAATTCTAGGTACTAAATACCTAAGAAAAAACAATTAAATTTATTAGTTTTTAACAAACATCATAATATATTCATCCAAACAATGATTGTTTCCTTTAAAATAGTCACTTTAATATGCGGGTGCTCATGCATATAACACACAGCCACTTTGGGAGGCTGAGTGAGGCAAGATCACGAGGGTCAGGAGCACTCGACGACCCCACTCCCTGGCTAACATGGTGAAGCCCTGCTCTCCGTACTAAAAATTACAAAAAAAAAAAAAAAAAAAAATTAGCTGGGTATGGTGGTGGACGCCTGTAGTCCCAGCTACTCAGGAGGCTGAGGCAGGAGAATGGGGTGAACCCGGGAGGCAGAGCTTGCAGTGAGCCGAGATCATGCCACTGCACTCCAGCCTGGGTGACAGAGCGAGACTCCATCTCAAGGAAAAAAAAAAAAAAACCAATAAAGTCACTTTAAGAGACTAAGCACTGATTCCTGTGAACCATCATTAAAAACATCTTCACACTCCTCCCTTTATTTCTTATGTCAATGGCACATCTTTTTGAGTATGCTTGTTTGTGGCAAATTTTATCCACTATGAGTGGATTTGGTTTCTGAAAATGGATTAAAGTCATGTGAAGCCAAGTCTGAAGTAAGTAAAAAGAAAAAAATTTGAGTAAAATCTTTTCATTATTGACACACTGGGAATATATAATTTCATACAATAAAATATCAATTAGATATTAGTCCTATTATGAAAACTAGTCAAAGAGATTCAAATGGATTTATCTAGAAGAGTATTTTCATAAATCTGTTATTATGGTAGATGAGTGTTGCTTTAGTTTTTTTTTTTTAGATGGAATCTCACTCTGTCATCCAGGCTGGAGTGCAGTGACAGTCTTGGCTCACTGCAACCTCTGCCTCCTGAGTTCAAGCAAGTCTCCTGCTTCAGCCTCCCAGGTAGCTGGGATCACAGGCATGTGCTACCATGCCTGGCTAATTTTTGTATTTTTAGTGGAGATGGGGTTTCACCATGTTGGCCAGGCTGGTCTCCAATGCCTGACCACAGATGATCTGCAATCTTCCACCTCTCAAAGTGCTGGGATTACAGGTGTGAGCCACTGTGTCTGGCTTGCTTTGGGTTTTTAATATTGTTGTATCAATTTGGATTCCCAATGGTAAATTTACATAGTTTGCATAGTTAGAAGTACTGATTGTTCACTGTTTCTGTCTGGATAGATTAGAATCATACAGTGTTAATGCTGAGAGGACTCAGAGATGATCTGGTGCAGCCCCATAATTTTTTTACATCAAGACACTGAGAATGTGAGAGCAGGAATCTCCTGTTTCCCGGCTCCACCACAGCAAACTTTAATTTCTGCACTTTGGTCAAGAAATGATCATCATATGACCATTTATTGAGTTATTTAGTGTAGATGGCACAGCGCTAAATTGTGGAGTATGTGGATGGGTAGATGGAAAAATGAGTAGATGGAAAGATGGGTAGATGGAGACAATCATAGCCTCACCCTCTTGGAGGTTAAAATGTAAAATAGCAGCCACACAGATGGAGATATGGAGGGCAGACTTTAAGTAAAGCATCTGCCCAGATTAAACTTTCAGATAGGAATAAAGTAGTTTACTGAGGAAGAGATTAAATTTTCTTGAGCACTGATAGAGAACTGGGAATTCAGAGTAGGGCAGAAATGGAGGGACAGTGCATTATTAGGCTAGAGACAAATTCAGGAAAATATTTTTGCCAGGGAATGTGAAATACATACGTGTTTGTTCCTTCTCTCCAGGGGAAGGGCTGGACAAATTAAAATTTTAAAAAATTAAATGTATCATTTGTCTCATACACTTTGAACTTATAATATTCCAGAGAGAAAAATACTTGGTGGGTATCATTAAATATTCATCATTAGAGATCAGTTTAGCAAAGACATTTAGTCAGGTTGGAACAGCTTTTTAAAAACCAATTACAATGTGGGTTATGAAAGAGAAGTGGAAGAAACCCAGGAAAAATATTAGAAAATGCAAGTCCCTTCACCCAGTGGAACTTTTGCAGAGATTTCTGGCTAACTAGCTTGTTGAGACTTAGGACAGCAATGAAAATAGGTCCTTGTGCTAAGTATATAAGAATTGGTAAGAAGCAAAAGCTGAGATCATTAGAATTGCAAAGAATGTTCCTTTTAACAAATATTTCCTTTTAATACTTAAGCTTTTGGTGCAAAGATAGCTAGGAATTGGAAACATTCATTTTATGGTCACCTTATAAAATTTACTTTTATAGAAGTTCTACAAATTATCAGTATAGAATTAGAGGAGATGACAGTTCTGTTTTGTTTTTTTTCATGTTCTGTTATGTTGATTGTTCAAAGCATTTTGAAATATTTTTATTTTAGGGTAGTCTTTTAGGGTTAACTTGGCTAGTTTTGTTTCAAGGTAATATAAGAAATTCTGACAATATTTTGAAGACTTATATTAGAACTTAAAGATATAATAGAGTTAAACCTCCTCATTTTCCAAAAGTGAAAGAAATAAGTGTGAGTGATTGAATCATGAATAAGTCAACAATTGTAAAGGGAAGGAATAACAGTCATAAATGTGTGTTCACCTATTAACAGTGTCAAAATATATGAAGAAAAAACTGATAGAATTGCAAGGAAAAATAGTCAAATCCATAATTATAGTTGGAGATTTCAACATTCCTTTTTCAGCAATTCATAAAACAGTAGGCAGAAAGTCAGTAAAGATATAGAAGACTTGAACAATACTATTAACCAAGTAAATTTAATTGACATTTATAGAATACTTCCCCCAAAACAGCTAATTACACATATTTTCCATGTACACATTGAATATTTCCCAAGGCAGACTATATTCTGAGTCATAATGAGAGACAGGGCTATGTGGATTTCCTAGGGCGACTAAGAATCCCTAAGCCTAATTGGGAAGGTGACCACATCCACCTTTAAATATGGGGCTTGCAACTTAGCTCACATCTGACCAATCAGGTAGTAAAAAGAGCTCACTAAAATGCTAATTAGGCTAAAACAGGAGGTAAAGAAATAGCCAATCATCGATCACCTGAGAGCGTGGGGGAGGGACAATGCTCAGGATATAAACCCAGGCATTGGAGCTGGCAATGGCAACCCCCTTTGGGTCCCCTCCCATTGTATGGGAGTTCTGTTTTCACTCTATTAAATCTTGCAACTGCATGTTCTTCTGGTCTGTGTTTGTTATGGCTGGAGCTGAGCTTTCGCTCGCCGTCCACCACTGCTATTTGCTGCAGACCCGCCACTGACTTCCACCCCTCTGGATCTGACAGGGTGTCCACTGCGCTCCTGATCCAGCGAGGTGCCCATTCCCACTCCCAATCAGGCTAAAGTCTTGCCATTGTTCCTGCATGGCTAAGTGTCCCGGTTCATCTTATTCAAGCTGAACGCTAGCTGCTGGGTTCCACGGTTCTCTTCTGTGACCCATGGCTTCTAATAGAGCTATAACACTCACCGCATGGCTCAAGATTCCATTCCTTGGAATCCATGAGGCCAAGAACCCCAAGTCAGAGAACAAAAGACTTGCCACCATCTTGGGAGCTCTAAGAACAAGGACCCCCCAGTAACAATAAAACAAATTTCAATAAATTTAAAATGATTGAAATTATGCAATATATGTTGTCTATTCCCAACAGAATGAAATTAGAAATTAATAACAGAAAGATACCTAAAAATTCCCCAAATATTTAGAAGTTAAACATGATACTTCAAATAATCCATGGATGTATCAAGAAAATCAAAAGAAAATTAGAAAATATTTTACCTACATAAAATTAATACACAATTTATCCAAATTTGTGAGATCATCTAAAAAGTGCTCAGAGGGAAATCTGTAACATGAAATGTGTATATTACAAAAGAAAAAATGTTTCAAATCAATAGTCTGTGCTTCCATTGTAAAAAACTAGAAGACCAAGAGCAAATTAAACCCAAAGTAAGTAAAAGCAAGGATACAGTACATTTAAGATCAATGAAATTAAAAAATAAATAAATTACCTAAAAGCAGGTTCTTCAAAAAAATCGATAAGAATCAAAAATCTCTAGCCAGACTGATTAGGACAAAAAAGAGAAGATACAAATGGCCAATATTAGGAATGAAAGAAGAATATTGCTACAGCTCCTAATGATATTAAAAGAATAATTAGGGGGAGGAGGCAGAGCAAGATGGTGAAATAGAACCCTCCAGCAATTGTCCCCCTATCTGTCTCTCTCAGGAAAACCAAATTGAACAACTAACTATCCAGACAAAAAAAGCACTCCTATATGAATAAAAATTCAGGTGAGCAATCACAGTATCTGGTTCTAACATCATATCAAGGAAAAAGGCACTGAAGAGGGTAGGAAAGACTATCTTGAATTGCCTACATTTCCCCACTCCTCCCCCATCCTCTGGCAGCAGCCATGTGGTGGGAGAGAGAATCTGTGTGTTTTGGGGAAAGAGAGAACAGTGATTGTGGAACTTTGCATGGGAACTCAGTGCTACCCTGTCACAGTGGAAAGCAACACAAGTCAGAATTTAGTCATGCCCATGGAGGGAGCATTTAGACGAGCGCTAGCCAGAAGGGAATCATCCATCCTGATAGTTGGAATCTGAGTTCTAGCTAGACCCATCACTATGGACTAAAGTTCTCTGGGATCCTAAATAAACTTGAAAGGAAGTTTAGCCACAAGGACAAGCCTGGTACCGTGCTGGGCTTAGAGCCATTGGCGTGACCTAGTAAGACAATAGCCAGGGCTATCAAGGGAGTGCTAGCATCACCTATTCCCCAACTAAGGCAATACAGCTCGAAGCTCCAGGAGACACTCCTTCCTTCAGATTTAGTTGGGGAAAGGAGGAGAGTAAAGAGGACTTTGTTTTGCAACTTGGATATCAGCTTAGCCATAGTAGAATAGGGTACCAGGCAGAGTCCCGAAGTCCTCATTCCATGACCTAGCTCCCAGATAACATTTCTAGACATATCCTGGGTCAGAAGGGAACCTGCTTTGTTGAAGAAAGGACCCAGTCATTTATCACCTGCTGACTAAAGAGTCTGTAGGTCTTGCATACCTGTAATCCCAGCACTTTGGGAGGCTGAGGTGGGTGGATCACCTGAGGTCAGGAATTCAAGACCAGCCTGGCTAACATGGTGAAACCCCGTTTCTACTAAAAATACAAAAAAATTAACCAGGTGTGGTGGTATGCACCTGTAATCCCAGCTGCTCAGGAGGCTGAGGCGGGAGAATTGCTTGAACCCGGGAGGTGGAGGTTGCAGTGAGCTGCCGTCGCACCATTGCCCTCCAGCTTGGGCAACAAAAGTGAAACTCCATCTCAAAAAAAAAAAAAAACCTAAGTGGTACCTAGGCAGTACTCGCCACAGGCCTTAGGTAAGACCCAGGCCTGTGCTAGCTTCAGGTGTGACCCAGCACATTCTCAGCTGTAGTTGTCACAGGGCAAGACTTCCTGCTTGAGAAAAGGAAAGAGAGGAGTAAAGGGGACTTTGTCTTGCAGCTTGGGCAACAGCTCAGGCACAGTGGGGATGCTGATTCCAGGTCTTGGCTTCTGGACAACATTTCTGAAACAGCCCTAGACCAGTTAGGAGCCTGTTACCCTGAAGGGAGAGACCCAGGCCTGGCAGCATTCACTACAAGCTGAATGAAGATTCCTCAGCATTATCTGGTTGACAGTTTGTTGAGTGAACATCGGTAGTAGTTAGGCAGTACTCATCATGGGCCTGGGGCTATGGTGGCCACAGAGAGACTCTTTCTTCATGAGGAAAGAAGAGTGAAAAGTAGGAAGGACTTTGTCTTCTGGCTTGTGTGTCAGCTCAGCCTCAGTAGAATAGAGCAGCAAGTAGATCCCTAAAGTTTCCAACTCTGGACCGTGGCTCCTGGATGGCATTTCTGGATCTGCCCTGGGCTGGGGCAGAGCTCACTGCTCTGAAGGAAAGGCCACAAGCATGGCTGGATTCACCACCTGCTAACTGGAGAAGCTACAGGCCTTGAGTGAACATGACCAGTAGCCAGGAGTTAGTCACATGGACCCAGCAGAGTCCTAGTGGTGATGGCCACAGGGATGTTTCTGTCACCTCTTCCCCATCTCCAGGTAGCTTATCATGGAGAGAGAGTGAGTTCATTGATTTGGCAAAAATTAGGGGAAGAAAACAAGAGACTCTGCCTGGTAACCCAGGGAATTCTCATGGATCTTATTCAAGACCACCAGGCAGTACCTCTATAAGTCTGCAAGAATCACAGTGATACTGGGCTTCAGGTGCCATTTAATGCAGACAAAGCTGCAGTGACCAAAGACTTAGATCACAACACTCAATTCCCTTTGAATACTTGGAAACCCTTCTCAGAAAGGATGGATCCAAACAAGCCCAGACTGCCAAGACTACAATAAATACCTAACTCTTCAGGGCTCAGACACTGACAAATATCCCCCAGCATCAGAACCATCCATGAAAACATGCCCTCACCAAACAAACTAAACACACCAGGGACCAATCCTGGAGTGACAGAAATATGTGACCTTTAAGAGAATTCAAAATAGCTGTTTAAATAGCACCACAAAATTCAAGATAACACAGAGACGGAATTTAGAATCCTATTAGATAAACTTAACAAAGAGATTGAAATAATATTTAAAAATCAAGCAGAAATTCTGGAGCTAAAAAATTTAATTGACATACTGAATAATGCATGAGTCACTCAAAAGCAGAATTGCTTAAGCAGAAGAAATAATTAGTGGGCTAAAGACAGGCTATTTGAAAATATACAGTCAGAGGAGACAAAAAATAAAAAATAATGAAGCATACCAATAAGATCTAGAAAATAGCCTCTGTTGATGAAAAGAGTCAAACTTTGTAAAATATTTGAAGAGATTTATTCTGAACCAAATACGAGTGACCTTAGCCCATGACACAGCCCTTAGGAGGGTCCTGAGAATATGTGCCCAAGGTGGTTGGGGTACAGCTTGGTTTTATATATTTTAGGGAGGCATGAGACATCAATCAAATACATTTGAGAAATACATTGGTTTGGTTCAAAAAGATGGGACAACTCAAAGCAGGGGCTTCCAGGCTATAGGTAAATTTAAACATTTTCTGGTTGACAATTAGTTGAGGTTGTCTAAAGACCTGGGATCAATAGAAAGGAAATATTCAGGTTAAGATAAAAGATTGTGGAGACCAAGGTCTTTTTGAAGTCTTATAGTGGCTGCCCTTAGAGACAATAGATGACAAATATTTCCTATTCAGATTGTTAAAAGGTACTAGACTTTTAGTTAATCTCTTCAAGATTGGGAGGGCCTGAAGAAAAAGATCTAGCTATGTTAATAGAGATTCTTTGCAAATGCAATTTTTCCCACACAAAGGATGGCTTTGCAGAGCCATTTCAAGATATGGCAGAAAAACATGTTTTGGGGTAAAATATTTTGATTTTCTTCCTGGTATTATAATGCTATGCCAGAGTCAGATTGGAAAGTAAGTCACGATACATAGAATTAAATAAGACCCATCTGATGAGAATTTATAGTTTGTAGGGCACAACTCCCCAGACCCCTTAGACAGGAATTTGGGCAAGATTAAAAAATAGAGCTTAGTTTTCACCTCAAAAGGACAGATACAAGAGTTATTGGCCTTAAAGAGGAGCTAGAGAGAGAGATTGGAGTAGAAAGTCTTTCAATGAAATAATAACAGAGAACTTTCCAAAACTACAGAAAGATATAAATATTTAAGTACAAGAAGGTTATAGAACACCAAGTAAATTTAACCCAAATAAGACTACCTCAAAATGTATAACTCCCAAGGGTCAAGTATTAGGGAAAAAATTAAAAGCAACAAGATTAAAGAAACAAATAATATACAAAGGAGCTCCCATCCATCTGTCAGCAGACTTTTCAGTGGAAATCTTACAGGCCAGGAGAGACAGGCATGACATAAATTGCTGAAGAAATACAACTTTTATGCTAGAATAGTATATCCAGGAAAAATATCCTTCAAATGTGAAGGGGAAGTGAAGACTTTCCCAGACAAACAAAAACTGAGGGTATTTATCAACACTAGACCAGTCCTATAACAAAAGCTAATGGGAGTCCTTCAATCTGACCTTAAAGGATGTTGACAAGCAATACTATATCATTTGAAGGTACAAAACTCACTAGTAATGGTAAGTACACAGAAAAATCTGAATATTATAACACTGTAATTACAGTGTATAAGGTACTCATGTCTTCAGTAGAAAGACTAAAAGATAAGTCAGTCAAAACTAGTAATAAATACAACTTTTCAGGGCATAAATGGCATAAGATAAAAATAGAGACAAAGAAATTTAAAGGTAGGAGGGGTGAAGTTAAAGTGTTTTTATTAGTTTTCTCTTTGCTTGTTTGTTAGTTTGCTTGTTCTTGAAGTGTTATCATTAGTTAAAAAATAACATGTTATGTTATTTGCAAACCTCATGATAACCTTAAATCAAAAAACCTACAACAGATACACAAAAAATAAAAAGCAAGAAATTAAAACATACTACCAGAAGAAATTGCTTTCACAAAAAGGAAGACAGGAAGAAGACGACCAGAAAACAAACATAAAATGAATAACAAAATGACAGGAGTAAGTTCTTGCTTATCAATAGTAACAGTGATTGTAAATAGACTAAATTCTCCAATCAGAAGACATAGAATGACTGAATGGACTGAAAAAGGAAACAAGACCCAATGGTCTGTTGCCTACAAGAAACACACTTTACCTATAAAGACATATGTAGACTAAAAATAAATGGATGGAAAATGATCCTTCATGCAAACAGAAACCCAAAACAGCAGGAGTAGCTATACTTACATCAGAAAAAATAGATCTCAAAGCAAAAATCTATAAAAAGAGACAAGGTTATCGTGTAATGATAAAGAGGTGCATTCAGTAAGAGGATATAACAATTGTAAATATATATGCACCCAACACTGGAGTTCCCAGATATATAAAGTCAATATTATTGGAGCTAAAGAGAGAGATAGATACCAATACAATAATAGCTGAAGACTTCAACACCCACTTTCAGCATTGGACAGATTGTCCAGACAAAAAAATCAACAAAGAAGCGTAAGACTTAATCTGTAGTATAGACCAGATGAACCTAATAGATATGTACAGAACATTTCATCCAGTGGTTGCAGAAGACATTCTTCTCCTCAGCACATGCATCATTGACAGGGATAGACCATATGTTTGGTCACAAAACAGTTCTTTAAAAATTCAAAAAAATTGAAAAACCAAGTATCGTATCTGACCACAAGGGAATAAAACTAGAAATCAATTTGGAAACTATACAAACACATGGAAATTAAACAGTATACTCTTGAATGACCAGTGGGTCAATAAAGAAACTAAGAGAAATTTAAAAATTACTTGAAACAAATGAAAATGGAAGCATAACATATCAAAACCTATGGGGTATAGCAAAAGCATTACTAAGAAGAAAGTTTAGAGCAATAAATGCCTACATCAAAAAAGCAGAAGAACTTCAAATAAAAAACTGAGTGATGCATCTTAAAGAACTAGAAAGCAAGAGAAAACTAAATTCAAAATTAGTAGAAGAAAAGAAATAATGAAGATCAGAGTAGATACAAATGAAAGGGAAATGAAAAAAATACAAAATATCAACTAAACAGTTGTTTTTTTGAAAAGATAAAATTGACAAACCTTTAGCCACAATAAGAAAAAGAGAGAAAAGACCCAAATAAATAAAATCTGAGATGAAAATGGAGGCATTACACCTGATACTGCAGAGAGGATCATTAGAGACTTCAATGAGTAACTATATGCCAATAAATAGGAAAGCTTAGATAAAATGGATAAATTCTAGACACATACAACCTACTAAGATTGAACTTCCTGAAAACATCCAAAATCTGAATAGACCAATAACAAGTAATGAGATTGAAGCCATAGTAAAAGGCTTCCAGCAAAGAAAACCTGGGACCTGATGGCTTCACTGCTGAATTCTATCAAACACTTAAAGAACTAATACCAATCTTACTCAACCTATTTCAAAGAATAGAGGAGGAGGGAATACTTCCAAACTCATTCTATGAAGCCAGTATTACCCTGATACTAAAACCAGAAGAAGACACATTAAAAAAAAAAAAAGAAAGAAAAAAAAAACCACAGGCCAATATCTCTGATGAACATTGATGAAAAAATCTCCAACAGAATTCCAGCAAACCAAATTCAACAATCTATTAAAAAGATTATTCATAATAGACCAGGGATGCAAAGATGGTTTAACATACACAAATCCACCAGTGTCATACATCATACCAACAGAATGAAGGACAGAATTCATATGATCATTTCGACTGATACTGAGAAAGCATTTGATAAAATGAAACATCCTTCATATTGAAAAGCCTCAAAAAACTCAGGTTTTAGAGGGATTTTAAAAGGAACATATCTCAACACAATAAAAGTCATATATGACAGGCCCACAGCTAGTATTATACTGAACAAGAAACAACTGAACACCCTTCCTCTAAGATCTGTAAGAAGACAAGGATGCCCACTTTCCCTAGCTGTTAAACATAGCCTTGGAAGTCCTAGTTAAGAGCAATCAGAGAAGAGAAAGAAATAAGGGGCATCCAAATTGGAAAGGAAAAAGTCAATTATTCTTGTTTGCCGATGATATGATCTTCTACTTGAAAAAAATCTAGACTGTACTGAGAAGCTATTAGAACTGTTAAACGAATTCAGTAAATTTGAAGGATACAAAATCTATATACAAAAATTAGTAGTGTTTTTATATACAAACAGTGGACGATGTGAAAAAGAAATCAAAACAGTAATCCTATTTACAATACCCACAAATAAGATACCTAGGAATAGATATAACCAAAGAAGTGAAGGATCTCCACAATGAAAACTATAAAACACTGATATAAGAAATTGAAGAGGACACACACACAAAAAAATGGAAAGTTATTTTATAGTCATGGATTGTAAAAATGCTGTTAAAATGTCCATACTACCCAAAGCAATCTACAAATTCAGTGCAATCCCTGTGAAAAGATCAATGACATTCTTCATGGAAATAGAAAAAACTATCCAAAAATTTGTATAGAACCACAAGACCCAGAATAGCCAAAGCCATCCTGAGCAAAAAGAACTAAGCTGGAGGAATCACATTACTTGACTTCAAATTACACTACAGAGCTATAGTAACCAAAACAGCATGTTGCTGGCATAAAAACAGACACATAGACCAATGAAACAGAATAGAGAGCCCAGAAACAAATCCATACATTTACAGTGAACTTATTTTTGACAGAGTTTCCAAGAACATACATTGGGGAAAAGACAGTCTCTTTGATAAATATTACTGTAAAACTGGATATTCATATGCAGAAAATGAAACTGGAATGTATATCTCTTATCATATACAAAATTCATATCAAAATGGATTAAAGACATAGATGACCTCAAATTATGAAGCTACTATAAGAAAAAAGAAACTCACCAGGATATTGGATTGTGCAAAGACTTTGAGGAATACACCAGAAGTACAGATAACCAAAGCTGGAGAGCTGGGATCACATAAAGTTAAAAAGATTCTGCACATTAAACAAAACAATCAGCCTCATGAAAAGACAGCCCCAGAATAGGAGAACATTTTTGCAAACTATTCATCTAATAAGGGATTAATAACCATAATACATAAGGAACTCAACTCCATAGAGGAAAAAAACCTAATAATTTGATTTAAAAACAGGCAAAAGATCTGGATAGTCATTTCTCAAAAGAAGATATAAAATGGCAAACAGGTGTAGGAAATGGACTCAAGATCATTGAGAAATGTAAATCACAATTCTAAGATATCATCTCACCTCAGTTAAAGTGGCTTTTACCCAAAAGACGGGCCATAACAAATGCTGGCAAGGATGTGGAGAAAGGAGAACCCCCATACACTGTTGGTTGGAATGTAAATTAGTACAGCCACTGTGGAGAACAGTATGGAGGAGTTTTGAAAAGCAAAAAGTAGAACTTTTAGATGATCCAGCTAGGTATCCCACTTCTAGGTATACAGGGACCAAATGGGAGATCACTGGATCGTGGGGGTGGTTTTCCCCATGCTGTTCTTGTGATAATGAGGGAGTTCTCACGAGATCTGATGGTTTTCAAAGTGGCAGTTTCCCATGCTCGCTCTCTCCTGGTGCCATGAGAAGTAGGTCTTTACTTCCCCTTCTCCTTCCGCCATGATGGTAAGTTTTCTGAGACCTCCCCAGCCATCTGGAACTGTGAATCAGTTAAACCTTTTTTCTTCATAAACTACCCAGTCTCCGGTAGTTCTTTATCACAGTGTGAAATCAGACTAATACAAGATTATTGCACTCTGTGCCTGTATCAAAATACCTCATGTACTCCATAAATATACGCACCTATTTTGTACCCATAAAAGGTTTTAAATAATTTTAACAACGTATGTTTAGTAAATGTTATGAATAACTCTACCAATAAATTTTTCAACTAAAATGAAATTGATATTTTTTAAAGCCTTAAAATGTATCATTCAGTAATTTCAATTCTAGGAATTTATATTAAATACATAAAATATGGACAAAAGTTTTATACCAAGATGTTTATCAAATGATTATTTATAACAGAGAATACTGAAATCAATTGTAAATTTTGAACAATATGAGATTAGTAAACTAAGATACTAAATAACCCTAATAATGATAACGATGATCATGATAGAGAAAATTCCTATGAAAAAATAGGAAACAAAATTGTCAACGAAGGTGATCTCCATATAAACAGATATTTATAAGTAAGACCTGGGAAAATGTATCCTTAAATTATGCTAATAAGTTTTATTTTAAAATATTTGTTGAATAATTTTCTCCAGAATTTTCCCCATATTTTTTAAATTTGCTAGAATGAAATATGTCAGTGCCATATTTTGACTGTCATATGCCAAGTAACTGGCTTTATCATTAAAAATTTAAATTAGGCCAGGCACTGTGGCTCACGCCTGTAATCCCAGCACTTTGGGAGGCCAAGGCAGGTGGATCACCTGAGGTCAGGAGTTCGAGACCATCCTGACCAACTAAAAATACAAAATACAAAAATTAGCTAGGCATGGTGGTACATGCCTGTAATCCCAGCTACTGGGGGCGCTGAGGCAGGAAGATCACTTGAACCTGGGAGGCAGAGGTTGCAGTGAGCCAAGATTGTGCCACTGCACTCCAGCCTGGGCAACAGAGCAAGACTCTGTCTCAAAAAAACAAAAAACAGCAAAAAAGAATAATAAATTATTATTTTTCTCTAAATAGAAAATATATAACCAATGCTTTGATGCCAGTTGACTTTGTTTTAGAAATTTAAAGCCATACCTTTTAGGAAGAATGAATAGTATTTAAATATCTTTGTTTAATTCATCCTTCCTCTGGTAGGCATATTTTGAGGCCACCATGACACCATCTGTTTCAACAAGATACTCAAACCTGTGTCTCTACTCTTTTCCTCTCACTGCCTTTCTCAATTGTGGCATCAGTGAGTAAAATGTGTGTTTGCTTTCCCTTATTGACCTCTAATCATCAAAGCATCTTTTAGTGGGAAACCATTTATTATGCTTTTCTCTTTCAAAACCATAATTTATATCAAAACCATGATTCAGTGGAGATTTCTAGCATTGGTTGAGATCATAACCCTCTTCTCCATTTATACATCTTCCAATTCCAGCCACACCTGTAGTATGTCACATCTGAACTACAGTAGCTAGTTTACCTGTCTCTAGTTGCCCAATGTCAGCTCATTCTAAAGTAGTTGTTGGAATACATTTGGGGCATAATGTATATCCTTTCCTTTCTAGAGATCCTGCAGTGAAAGACTTCGAGTTTCTTATGAAATTCCCATAATTAGTGGAAATTGAAAATCACTTGGTTAAAAACGTCAGGGTCTTCATCTTAAATCTAGCTAACCTCCTGTATTAGTCTGATCTTGTGTTGCTATAAAGAAATACCTGAGCCTGGGTAGTTTACAAAGAAATTGGCTCACGGTTCTGCAGGCTGTACAGGCATGGTATCGGCATCTGCTTGGCTTTGGGGGAGGCCTCAGGGAACTTTTACTCATGGCAGAAGGTGAAGCAGGCACAGGCACTTCACATGGCAAAAGCAGCAGCAAGAGGTGAGGGGAGGTGCCACACACTTAAAAAGACAGATCTCCCCAGTACTCACTATTGCAAGGACGGCACCAAGCCATGAGGGATCCACCCCCATGACCCAAACACCTCCCACCAGGCCCCATCTCCAACACTGGGGAGTACACTTCAACATGAGATTGGGACATGGGCAAATACCCTAACTATATCATCTCCCTTTGGTACATGAAGGCTAATGATCTTGAACCACCTGAGGATTATGTTCGTGCCTTTGGCTCAAAGTATATGGACCTTTTAAAAATATTTTTTAAATGTTTGCCCCTTTCTTTTGCACTTATGTACATTGTATGTGACACAGAAATAAAATATAAAGTTGGTACTTGGTATAGAGAAGGACAGCTAATTCATCAGATGGTCATGTTACATGAGGCCTTACTCCATGTGGGGACCATATTTTGAGAAATCTTTCTGGGCCACCTAACCCACAGATATGGAATTTTTGCCAACATTTCTTGATGCCTTCATCTCCCTAGAACCCCACTGTTACCCTCAGTTATGGTCTTAACTGGTATTCATATTTCAATCCTGTGCTGCTTCCATTCATTCTCCAAACAGAGGCCCAAGTAATCTTTGAAAAAAAAATAAATCAAAGTTTGTCATCCTTCTCCTTTAAAGTCCTGATTGCCTTCTGATTGTACTTTAAAAGAAAAAGAAGTTTCAAATCCTGAGCATGGCCCTGGATCTCACTGTAATCTCTTCCTCCAGGCTCAGTGTACCTAAGCTGTGGGGCCTTCCTCCAGTTCTTCAGACACACCAAGCTCTTTCTCACCTCTGCACTTACTTGAGTTTGGAACATCATTCCCTGACTGCCCTCCCTGATCCTTCTCCTCACCTTCCGCTTTCTCATGCCCCACCAATACATTTTCACCTGGCTGATTTCGTGGATTCACATTCCACATTCAAACATTGCCTTAACTATCACCTCCCAGAGGGGGTCTTATCTGAATCCTAAATCTAAATTTGGTTCTTCTTGTTATTACCTGTTTTTATAGCACTTATCATAGTTTTTAATTATGTCATTTGTTTAATGCCTTTCTCTTCTGCAACCCTGAAGGCTTTCTGACTCTAGACCCCAATGTCTTGCTTTCTCTTAGCCTACCACATAGGTGCCCACTAAATTATTGTGAGTGAATGAATGAATGAGTGAAAGAAGGAAAAAAATCACAAGTATGGTAAATAAGTAGGAAACATTCATGAGAAGAAAGTGCAGTTTTACTGTTTATCAAAGGAAAGTATATTAAACACCTATTTTAAATCTATTTTATTAGTAAAATTATTTAGCGTTATAGCTGAGATATGTGGAGATGGACACATTCATATAATACATAAGGAGAAGGACCTTTTCTGGGTTCATTTTCATTTACTAAATATTTATTAAATGAGTGAGAGGATGAATATAATCTAGAAAGCAGTCTACCTAAATGTATTTTAAAACATCAAATTATTTTTATTGACCCAGTATTTTTTCATGAGAATTTGTCATAAGGAATAGTCCTAAATATGGAAAAGGTTATATGTTTAAAGATATTTCTCACAGTGTTATGTATATGAGTAAAACATTGGAAACCACCTAAATACCAATAAAATATGGCTGAGTAAAACATAGTATATCCACTAGATAGTATAAGAGTAACTCATAAGCTAAACGTTAGGATAAATAATGACTTCAAAAATGTTTATAGCATAAGTTTAAGTTAAACACAAAGTTTTATAAATTCTATTCATGGGGGAAAAAGACTGGAAAGAAATATGTCATGCTGCTATAGCAATGGGTGATTTCTCCTTTTTTGCAAATTTTCCTTAACATGCCCATATTTTATTTTTACAGTGATTATAGTTATATTAACTTGTGCATGTACAACATAGCTTGTATATTAAGATTTAATTTCAGCTTCAGTACATTTAAATGAGTCTTGGTCCTTACCTTGTGTAATCATTGAAATGCTGTGCCTTTTTTTCCTTAGGGTGACAGAACCTTTCCAGAAGGTTCCCACACTCATGGGTTAGATCACTCATCCTCTTGGAAGGATCACAGTCGCTTCCTGTCTAGTCCAAGATTTTCATACATGAACTGTAAGTAATAAAGTCCTGTACCCATTTTTAAATTAGATTTAAGAAAATGCAACACATGGAAAAATTAGTTTAAGGCCAGTACGTGATAGAGATATTCTTAAGTCTGAGAAAATCCTCATGAATTATACAAAAAATGTTCAAGGATATTCATAATAGTACACAGTTTACTAAAATATGTAGAATCCCTCCTTTTAGACTTTATACTTCTCAGAATAACTTAAATAACCACCCAAGGTAAAATCTTAATTAGGCAAATTTTTTGTTTGGAGATTGCTAGTAACTATGGATGAGTGAGTAAAGAATGTTATTTTATAATAAAATTCAAATTATCAAAAAATTGAAGGTCTTTGCAATATAAATGTTGAGAAATATGTAATCTTGTACAAAGAGTAAGAATACTATTACTGCTAGATTTCACTCTGTGAATATTCCATAAATCTTGATAAATGTCATCAATATCAACAAAGTATGAGTCCATTGGCCCAAAATGCCATCTGCCACCATCTATCCGTGCCATCTCCGTTCCCTCCTATACGTGGTCTTCAAGTTTCAGCTTATATGTAATTCCCTTAAAGAAGGTTCACAGTTTGAAGTGTAGTCTCTGTTATGAGCACCCATAGTGTGCTACAATTTTTCTTTATAGCTTGAGGATAGGAGTAATGCCTGTTTTGTTCACCACTGTTTCCTTGGCACTCTATATAGTAGTTGGCAAATAGTAAATACTCAACTAATATTCAATTAATATTAATATACATATAAGTTGTTTTTGTTAAGTCCACATTTATCTAAACTTTTGGGATCCAAATGTTATTTAATGGATTCTTATTTAGGTAATAATTTCACTCTTCAGTTTACCATGGGCCTGTAGGGTTGTACATTAAATTTGATAATTCTGTCATTTAAAATAGCTATATTGCTCTAAAATAAAATAACCAAAATAAGCCACTAGGAAGTAGGTCAAATCCAAAAGTCTCATTTTTGCTGGTTTATATTCATGGATTCATTGAATAAATATTTATCAGTTTCTGATAAATGGTTTGGGTTTTCATTATTTCATGATTATTTTATTCTAAATGCAGAGCATTTTTTCTTCCTGTCCTAATCATTTTCCCAAGTGAGTTTGTATCTACATAATCTAAGAACCACCCTTCAATATGGACCTCAAGTTGGTTATGGCACCTCAGAATTTGATATACACATAGGCCAATTTTCTTTTTCTTTCATATTTAGCAATGGAAAACTTTCTCCAAGTCCTTCTAATATAAACAAGCATGGAGGAGGAAGTAGGGACTTAGCACCATGAAACATCACAGTGTCCCAATTAGTAAGACATTCAAGAGCCTGGAGATAAACAGCACCATGATGTGAACACAGAGGTCTTTGTTATACTGCTGTTACTTTTGCCATTAAGACCTTCATAAGCCTTCCTAGAAAGGCACCTAGAGGGAAGTGGTTAGAAGACATTAAATGGAAAACATCAAGATTTTTGGAATTGTATTTATTACTATGATAGGCAGTGAAAGAACCTGTATTTAGGTTTTGACACTAGCATTTCATGACCAACTGTGGTCATTTCTTTAATTAAGATATAGTTCTCACAAGCAACCATAGGTTTCTATAGAAATACACTGGCTGAAAAGGAAATAAAGTTAAACAGGAAAAAATATCAAGAGCATAACTGAAAAGAAAACATTTATTATAGTTTATATTGTAAAATCTAACTGAAAATTTAGCCTAAAAAGTAAAACTCTTTATTAGTTTAATTACTAAATAAATTAATTGATTAATAATCCATAGCCTTATGTTTTACTATTCTTCTCGTGTACAAGTTTGTTTTATGATTTTCTTCCCAGACTTATCCCCATATTTTCAAAAATACTTTTAAAAATTTAATCATAACTACCTTGTCATTAATTACTTTCAAGTAATTGAATTATAATTATTTCTACAAAACATATTTATTCGTATGTGCTTTTCTGATAAGCCTTAAGTTTTCTGTTTTTAATAATAGGGCACATTAGCAGTGAGAAACATTAGGATTACCCTGAATACTTCTTTTTTGTAGCAAAATTTCAGCTCAGTTATAGAAATTGTCCTGTAATTTTCTTTAATCTCCCTTTAAATTGAAAATGAAAAGAAGAGATGCCAGGACCAACAAAGAGGAAAACAGAACTTACAGCAAATGAGTAATACAGGGAACAGAGGATGTTTTAAAGAATATCATTAATACCCTTTCAGAGATAAGAGAAAATATTATATCCACTAAATTTAACAAGAGCAAAATACTATGAAAAAGGAACACAGACTAAGCAGTGTCAGAATTTTAAAATATAATTTCCATAAAGAAAAAAGAAAACCAGAAAGGTGGAAAACAATGTGAAATAACCACAAAGAAAGGAGAAGAAAAAAAGAATAGGACAATAGAGAGAAAAGATAAAATTTTTAGAAAATCAATTCAGGAGGGACAATAGATGATTAATGTGAGTCTTGAGAGAACAGAGAAAACAGAACAAGGGGCCAGGAGTGGCCAGGCCCACCCAACAAACACCCACTGACAGCGGCCATGCTGAGATTTTCCTTCACTCTTTTCCTATATAGATGCCCATGTGCCCGGATCCTGCACCTTCCTCTTTCTTGTTTCACTCCTTTCTTTTGTAAGAGTGATGCAGGACAAGCAAGCCCCAAAATTGAGGCTTAGTCCAGGCGGGTTCTTGGCTTCACCCAGGGAAGAATTCAAGTGTAAGCCGGTGGTGTTAGCAGCAGTTTTTATTGAAGCGTCAGTGTACAGCAGCAGCAGAGGTCCTGCTGCTTGCAGAACAGGTCTACCCCACAGACAGTGTGCTCAGAGCAGCAGCCCCGAAGCAGTTCTGTACTCATAGTTATACCCACTTTTAATTATATGCAAACTGAAGGGCAGCTTATGCAAAAATTTCTAGGATGCAGGTGGTAACTTTCAGGTTGTTGGGTTGTTGCCAGGAAAATGGGCAGTAACTTCTGGGTGTTGCCGGAGTAATATATGATAATATATTGACCATCATAATAATAATGACAATAATAATAATATTATTATCAATCATAATAATAATGATAAACTTCTGGGTGTTGCCGTGGCAATGATAAAATGATAAACGTGGCAATGATAAAGGCGCACTTGTGGGCGTCTTATGGAGAGGTGCTTCTGCTTGAGACCCATTTTACCTAGTCCTCAATTTGGGCAGGTATCCAAGCCCTGCCTTTGGAGTCTAGTCCCACCTCCTACCTCTAGAGCACATAAAAGAAAAGGAGGTGGGAGGCTGAGGCGGGTGGATCATGAGGTCAGGAGATCAATACCATCCTGGCTAACATGGTGAAACCCCATCTCTACTGAAAATACAAAAAATAAGCCAGGCGTGGTGATGGGCACCTATAGACCCAGCTACCCAGGAGGCTGAGGCAGGAGAATAGCATGAACCCGGGTGGCAGAGGTTGCAGTGAGCCAAGATCATGCCACTGTACTCCCACCTGCGTAACAGAGTGAGACTCCATCGGAAAAAAGAAAGAAAGAAAAGGAGGTAAATATTTCTAGTCTTTGTATTTCTAAAAATGGATTTCTTCCATTAACACTTGACTGAAATTTTAGCTGGCTATAAAATTCTAGTTGAAAATGATTTTCTTTCTGAAGTCATTGAACAATTATCCTCCAAAATTCAATGTTGTTGAAAAATACTTCATTCATAGATAGAGACTGTCACTCCTTCGAAGTCATCTTCTACACCCCCTTCCTACCCTACCACATCCTTTCTACTCCTCTCTCCGGGAACTTTTAGGATCTTTTCTTTTGCCCCAGTGAATTTGTGATGATGTGCCTCAGGGTGGGTCTTGTTTTATTTATTCTTCTAGCTACTTTTAATCTGGACACTCATATTTTTCAGTTCTGCCATAGTGAAGGAAGAAAGGAAAGATTCTATCCAGAAAATTTGCAGGAAACTAAAAACTGATAGATTATCTGATACAATTGAACACTTAAGAAAAAAGACTACTAGTGGACATATGGCAGATCTAACTGAGCACTTAGAAGCACGATGGTCACAGAGAAAGAGCAAATAAAAAGAAATGAAACCAGAGTCAATTAATAAACCCAGGAGAAATAAATGAACAAGAAGAGAAATGTTTTCATAGTATACTTACTATGTTTTCATGAGCCATATTTAGTCATAATAATTAAACAGTCACATAACTAAAAGCTCATATGTAACTATATTGGGAGTATGGGGTGAGGAGAAGGGGTTAAGTGTGGATAATGTCTAAAAATATAAATCAGAAAATAGCAATATAGGCTTCTCCATGTTTTACAAAAATGAAATAAATACAGAAAATAAAACTAGAAGAGGTGATCATCATAGCTGACTCTCGGGAGTGGGATTGTGGAATGCAGAGAGGTGGAACAAGAAACTCCTGTTTTTCTATGTAACCCTTTGGTATTATTTGATATGTGTATATACACTTTGGCTAAAAATGATTCTTACAAAGACAAGTGTTACTAAGAAAACCCCAGCTTTTATGTCTGACTAGGAAATGTCTAATTTTTTTGTTAAGTTTCAGGTGGAGCATGAAAGCTGGGGTTTGGATTTTGGAGCAGTTGAGATCTGTATAGAGACTTAGGGAGTGGACAGTCATAGATCCTTAGGCAGACATGAGTTTCTAGGCTCACAGAACAGTCAGCTCCTTACTCTAGTCGGAATTTGTACCGAGTGAGGCCCTTTCGTTTAAGCTGTAGATGCTAAGGCATTCATTCTGCTGACTTAGATGCCCTGTCAAACTGTGACCAAACTAAAGCATAGAATCACTGACCATGGAAAAAACAAAGGAAATGGGAAAATACTGCATAATTTGTGGTCTCTGAAGCGATCCAGCATTAATGAAAGTTTGTTTTAAGAACTAATTTATGTCAGCTTTGTGTAGTTCAGGTCAATTCAAGAAAAGGTAGATTCCCTCTGCCAGGAAGAAGGGAAGAAATGTATAAATTGTAAGTTTATATTGCTATTGGAAATAGGAACACAGAAATCCATTCTTTAAAGCCATGATCACTACCAAATTTATCCTGGCTTGCTGGAAGTTATGGCCATGAGTCAGGACACTCTTTTAGAAGACTTGGATTCCATTACCTTCAGCCTGTAGACAGTGGGGACTTAGTAAGAGAGACACATAATGTCAGCTTTTGAAACTGTCATTTTTGCTTTTCAAAAGTGGCAACTGACCACTAGTCACTATGTATAGCTCCTTTTAGACTAAAGAAACACAACTCCAGGACAGAGCTATCACATCCCAGGACTGGGACCAGACTAGATTTCACTGAGGTCCAGAGTAATCTGAGGACTTCTAGAAATCTCTAGTTTTTTAAGACTGAAATGCTTAATCTTTGTGGAGTTGGTGTCTCCAAACCAGATTTTGAAAATAAATGCATATTGTAAATTTCCTGTAAATCTAAAACTATTCCAAAACATAATGTTTGTTAAAATAAATAAACCAAAAAGGAAAGAATTGTTATTCTTCATGGGGAAAATATGTTATCTAAGGATCAGTATAGGAGTTGGAAGTGAATCTTACATATTATTTAAATTTGATATTCTTAGAAAAGCAAATTAATGAAAGATGCTTAAAAATACTATTTCACTTTCTTACCTCAGTATACATTACTATAAAAAGAAAAGTTAGTGTTCTCACTTTGTGTTTTGGGGTGCTTAATGGTAGTTTAAGTCCCTGGGGTGAAAAATAATTTATCCACAGCAAGAATAGCACACTATTTTCGCTTCTGTGTTATACTTCAAGGTCCACCTGGTTAACTGTGAAGATACTTCATATGTAGCCTGTCCTCAGCCTTATAGAATAAAATGCCAAAGATTGATGGCAATGAAAACACTAGGACACTGATAAAGGCAATAAAATTGTTTCTTGTCCATTAAAGGATTTAATTCTCTGGAAGTGCAGTCTCTCTGTCTCTCTCATTTTACAGGTTTATTTTATGTGACTGTGGTTCAGGTATTTTTTACTGATCAGTTAAATGCCGGATATTTTTAAATAATTGAATTCTGATTTTTGCAAGTTGACAAGGTACTCTCTAGAGGCACTCCAGAAACCAGCTAGAAAATCCCCAGTTGGCTGTCATTTTAAAATCCCTCAACTATATTCACTTGTTCAACCAGTATTTACTAGAAGGCTGTGCGCTATCTCCAGTGTTAAGTTCTGGAAGATACAGTAGTGAACAGGACAGGCAAGGTCATCTCATGGAGAAACAGGTAGCGAGCAAGTAAACAAATAATTTAAAATGGTGATTGGTGCTATCAAGGTGAAATGACAGAAGGTACCTGGAACAGGAGCACTCCCTTAGATTGATGATCAGGATCTGCCTTCCCGAGGAGGTTACAGCTGAAACCCGAATGGCAAGAAGCAGCAGCTGAGTTGAAATTGGATGGGAAGCGTCTTCCTGATAGTGGGGGCAAAAAGTACAAAAGCTCCGGAGAAGAAGGGGACATGGTCTCCTAGAGATACGGGCTACTGAGCGAGTGAGGGAGAGGGTGCAGCCACAGTCAGATGTGTGGATTTTATTCTGAGTTCACTGGGTGACCATTAAGGGCAGGCTGAGGGAGTCATGCAGAAGAATGACACAATTTGATTGACTTTTCAGAAAGGTGACTGTGGTTGTGGTGAGGAGAAAGGATCGTAAGGGAGCAAGAAGTAAACAGAAAGAGAGAAAATGGTGACTTGGGGTCTGTGATGAGAGTAATGGGGGTGGTGTGAATCAGGACTCAGGTGAAATTGGTAGGGAGAGGCATTAGAGCTCACTCTTAAACTGAATGGATGGGTCAGACAGGACAAAGGAAGAGAGGAACCACGGTTTGAGAAACTGGGCAGGTGGGCGTATCATTTTTCAAGCTGGAGAAGAGTAAGGAATGAGCAGGCATCAGAGAGTAGAGAACAGGAGAGATTTCACACAGACAGTTGGATATAGGCATCTATAGCTCAGATGAGGGGTAGGAGATAGTAAAAGAATAGTACACTCAAACTCCAGGTCTACTTTCAGTAGACTAGAAGTTGTAACAAAGAGGATTCCATAAAAAGGAACCCTTAAGATTTCTGCCTCTAAAATTCTGTGCGAGTGTGCATGTGTGTGTGTGTGTGCATGTATGTGTGGTTTATATCATTGTATCGTGATGAAGCACACACTTTTTACTCTCAGGTATTCTTCAAATAAAAGAAAAATTTTAATTCTCATGTGTTTTTTTTAAATGTCATAAATTGGATGTATTTATTCTTAGGTTGAAGATATCTTAGTCCCTGTGAAGTTCAATTATAGAAAACTAGATCTAATACCATGATACATTAACTACCTTCTGCAAAATTAATTTTTTAGGCCAGTTTTATATTCACCTAGGTTTATTTTTCTTTTTCTTCTTACCTTGCCAGCATTTACCAAAAGAACTGTTGCTCCAGATTCAGCTTCAAACAAGGAAGATGCCACAATGAATGGAACAAGTTCACAATCCAAAAAAGAGGAATATGAGAGCTAGAAAAGCAAATGTAATTTGTTATTTTACATGAGTGTTTTACAAATAATAACATCTCTATTCTTACAGCAATTTGGCCCAGATTATCTAACAGACATACCTGCAACTTTGGCTCTTTGGTGTTGCCAAACATTGACAAAAGTGACAATACTGTTGGTCCTTGTAAATGGTAAACCAGTCCAAATAATATCAGCTCATAAATGATGTGCAGCTAATTTATTTGCAACTTATACTAGCACAGAAAGAATGATATTTTTTTCACTTTGTATTTTCCTTTTTCAAGTGTGGTCAGTCACATTTTCCCAACCCAAATTTGGATTTCTAATTGAGGCCTTTCAAAAATTACTGGCTAAAAGAAGAAAATGAGTTACCCTTGAGGCAAAAGTTGCCAGCACTTTAGATTCAGGCAGCATTTATATACAACTGATTTTTTGAAAAATGCTTTCTCCCTAATAAATTATCATGTGTTATAACATGTCATGGAGATGTGCATATATAACATTAGACAGGCCACTTTATAAATGCTCAGGACTTTTATATCCATCATCTCAGCAGTCCACAACTACATACAGTAGCTGAAAATTATTTCCAATCATCCATTTTTAATAGCAATAAAGAATTCATAAATGATATCTGAACTGTTGAGCACTATAAAGAATTCATAGCACAATTTATTTATTTGTCTTTTTGTGGCCAAATATGCTACTGTGATCACTTCAGTCATATCCTGGACCATCTTTGGTTTACTGTGACTAAAATCATAGCACCAAACTCCTTTGTCCACGAGATATATATATAATCTTGTATAATTTGGTACTATCTGCTTCTACCATCCCAACTTTTTTCATCAAAGTGTTTAAGAACATATTCCCTTTACATGCTGATCTCCTAGTGGAGAAAGATTTATAGTAAATGCTAAGTAATAGTAAACTTTCAGGAACTGAATCCTACTGGGTCATGGATTCTGCACAGACAAGGACAATAAAGCAATACCTTTGTAATATGCATTACATTTTGTGTTTGTTAAAGTACACTTGCTCGTTAGAGTTCTCACATTTCATGAAGATGCTTCTGCTCAAGATACATTGTCCTAACTTACCATATTTGATGGTACTGAAGAAAAAAATGGCAGCCTCTTTCCATGAAATTGAATGCAACTCTTCCCATAGAACATGAAGATATCTCATATCCAAAAATTGCGTAACACAAGCTATGTAACCTGAGAGTATAGCTATACATTTTAACATTTATGCATTTTAAAAATCTTTTGAGTTCTTACTATATGCCAGTCATTGTGCTAGGAGAAAAAAATGAGATACAAAAACAGGTATGCACATCGCAAAGTTTGTTTGGCATTAGGAATTACATGAAAACAGGAGTGATTTGTTCAGGCTAGCTGGAGAAATTTGGGGTTAGACAACATTAAACAGATTTGGTTTTCTTTTATCTAACTTCAGGAATTCTCAGAGCAATGCAATGTACTAATGAGCATGATGAGGATTTATTAGGAGTATCCCATGTAGTGTGACTCACAGTCCTGGTGATCTATATAAACTATATCACTGTGTGGTAATATTTAAAGTATTGAGAATTTATTTCCATTGATGGTTTGACCAACATCAAAATATTTTATCTCCCTGGTCCTAAATAACTAGCAGAGAAGAAAATACGAGGGAAAATCAACAGGTTTTATTTAAATCCTATGGATAAATGTTAGTTAAATAACTTTTATGTATTAGTAGGGCCTTCATACAGTCCATTCTCTTCAATAAGAACTGATTTAAACCATTATTAGTGCATCTATGTTCACTTAAAAAAAATTGCACCAAACCAATTAGACCTGAAAATGTAAAGTAACTCAAATTATTTACTTGAGAAATCCTTGAAAACATAGTAGCCAGTGATTTTATAACAGAATGGAGAGGGATCTTATGAAATAACTTTTTCAATCTAAAAAAAAAAGGCCATTATATCATGTTATTGAATGCCCTGTGCTACTGTTGGATGAATGAAACTGTCTGACTTAAATATGGAACACACAAGAACTCCAAAGGCAAAGTCAACTTTTTGTGAACAATAATTTTGTCAAAATTCCTTGGCCTCCTGTTTATATAGAATTGAATCCAGGGACCTGTCTCCTCTGAGGATTTTTCCTATCTCTTGCAGTTACCCTACCCTTGAGTTGGAAATCAAAAAGAATGCTAAGGAAACATTAATAGCTTGATTTGTGCATCTTAAAGCCAACAACTTCTTTCCTTTACTCACCCTTTTGGCAGGATAGCCTCCATTACATGTGATATCGGCCCTGTTTGAATGGTAGCTGGTCCACCATATTGCTTGTAGCACAGGGACACTGGGAAGGATAAACCTTATTCTGCAGTAAGCCTGGTCCAATACTTAATTTGAAGGTTGACCTTTTTGGTTTAATAATTTGATTCTTCTGGCCATCTTTCTCCCTAAACACACTAAACTTCCATTGAAGTTGCTGAAGCCTACAGGGGGAGAAACACAGCTGGGAGAAATCTGGCTTGATGTTTTTCCCATTGGCTAAGGTCATATTATTTCTTTGACTAGTGTCTGACTGGAAGGCTGAAAACCAGTTGGTTATATAATGTTTTATGCACCCAGTTTCTCAGAACCACTAACTTTTCTTATTGTTATAGTTTACCTACCTATTTTTACTAATAAAGAGCTAAAATCTATAACTTAATAAAGTAGTACGCACACAGCATTTAAAGTTTACATGTATAAAAAATGCCTACCTACTTAAGAAAATGAACCTTCTTTTCTTCATTTTTCTCCTTTCAAGTATGATAAGTGCATTTTTCATTTTGAGTCTCGGTTCAGTGATATGCAAAGTACATTTAGAGCCATTTAGTAGTTGTTACATTTTCTCTAATCTGTATTGCATTTTGTAGTTAGATAACACATCGTGTTTAAAATAGGACCAAAATCTAACATATAAGGAGATGGCACATTTACTTAGCAAACTCTTTTTTTTTTTAGGAAGGAATAAAATACCTCAAATTGTTTTACTCAGGATTTGTTCTTATTATAAATGCAACTACACATCCTATGGTAGCCAAGAATGTGAATGATCTTTGAGTAATTTTCCAAGAGTCTTACACCCCCTCCCCAGACAGACTGTTCCAGTGTTTTCTCTCAATTTAAAACAAAACAGAAAATTTGTGATTTTTCATGGCCTTCAAATGAGGAAGCTGTTCTCACGAAAGCATCTGGTTTTCTTGGATCAAAACTAAATTATGAACCTTAGCTGGAAAGGAAATTTGGGAAAGTTTGTATATAAAGGCATTTCATGCACCAAAGTATGATATGAAAATAGTTCCATCTTTCAACATTTAAGTTCTCAAATGTTTAGCAATAGAAACATATCAACTTATCCCTATTTGACAAAAGAAATTTAAACCACGAAAGATTCCATTTAGTTTCATTTCCTTACAAAACACGACACATCTAATTTAAGGCTGGAAGAAATGCTTACATGGAAAAGCAGAGCTTTAGATTCCAAGCCCCCAAATAAATTTCAGAAAATTCATCCTAGCTTTTGATTAGTAACAAAGTAAACCAATCTGCTCTTTGGCGAAACCAGCCGCACCTTGTAGTTCTAACCTCATCTGGCCCTCATCTGCCCCTATTGGCTTCTCCTGCTGTATCTATGCCTATGGCCATATCCTACCTAAATTCAAGCCCAGCACAAGTCACCCTTATTGTTCTACCAGGATAGCCCCTATTGTGGACCTCTGAAGTCTAGTAACTGTTCCACCCACACTATAAGGGCCAACTCTAGGGTTTGTAGCCCCTGCATTTCTTTCCAGAAGTAGCAAATTAGGAAATGATTTATATTGCATATGTCTTTGGCCATTCTTATGACTAAAACCCTAGGGATACTTCTGTGGTTGGCATCTTTTCTTCTCTAACATAGCTGGATTCTGACGTGGGTGCAAAGCCCTGTGATAATTGTGGATGTGAAGTTGCTCTCTACAGGAATATACTGGATTTCTAAACTGCATGTTAGCTACATGTTAGCTCCCTTTCAGGAAGATATTTGAAACAATAGATCATCTGATGGCCTCCATTTTTTATAATGTAGAACCTAATGTCTCTGAGCATATAAATGAGAATGTTGGGAGGTGGGAAATGCTACTATAGTCCAAACAGAGCCTTGCAATATTTATCACCTGTACTTACAATGATAACTTGCTATGTTTCAGGAAACTGAAGTTACACAGCTGCCAATTGCCATTCTCTGGACGAATGCTCTCTTTTTCTCAAACAGACAGATGCTAGGTTGTCCTACGCAGTCTATCTTCTGCTGCCCCATATGACCTCACAACTTGTCGCTCTCTCATTTTCAATTACTTTTAGTGAAGCAGTTTGACTGGTATTATTTAAATAAAATTAAAGTTACAATTTATCCTTACATATTGGAACTCTGTGTCATCTTAGCTGTATACTTCATTGGAAATAAAGATCAGAATACTGGCTTGAGGCTATATATATATATATATTTTTTTTTTTTTTTAACAAAACTAGTGGATACTGAACTACCAACAGTTCAGATGTTACAATTTAAAAGTAAAAAAACATTCTGAGGGAAAGTAGGATAATGTTATATGTTCCTTAATCACTAGCTCACAATCTTCTTTACATAATGATTTAATATTTTCTTAAAATCATGCTTGCTTAAAAAAATGCCAAGTTTAATTTTGATAGTATTAGGTTTTCCATTACATTATACAGTTTCCTTTTGTTTTTTTTTCTTACAAATTTTTAAATTGAGAGTCAGGTGTACTTGTGAGTCATTTGAAGCCACCAAGCATTCAAATGACTTTCAAAAGTGCAAGACACTTTGCCAATAATGCAAAAATTTGTACTTCGAAACAGTGCATCTCTTTGTCCTTGAGATACTGTATTTCTATTGGAAATATTTTATCTCTCCCAGTCTGTCTCTCTTTGATATCCTTCTCTGGTATCCAGTCCTCTCCTCAATGATCTTTAGAAGCAACTTTCTGTCCTTTTTTAGGGCCTGCCTGTGGGCTAGAGTCATACTCACTTGCCCTGTGCATGTATTTTAAGATAACAGGATAATCGCAAGCATAAGGAGTTAGTGAGATTATTCATGAAACACTTTTGTTATTTTTTTTAAGATGTGAGCTGATCTATTAACCAGGTGTGAAAGATTTCTCTTGGTAAAATAAGATCATTATTCTTCATCCTTGTATGATAATACACAGCTATTTTTAATACAGTGTTTATAGGTACTTCATATATCAGAGAACCTATTCATATCACCTTCATCACCTAATAGCCAAAAGAGCAATTCCCAAAATGTGTGTCCAATTGCACATTTGATTTAAAATTTCGATTTCAAATATATCCCCTTTACAAGCTTTTTTCCTCCCTTTTCTTCTTAGCTCTTGAAGCCAGCTATTATCAGATCATACTGCATAACTCTTATTCAGTGTTATCCCTAGGGTAGTGGTTATGCTAGTTTAGATTTTGTTTGTCCATTGTTGCTCAGCACTTAGCTGGATAAGGGAATGAAGGATGGCAGGAGTTCTGTAAAATGATATGAACACAGAGGAAGCTGGGTTGCCTTTAATAACACACATTTTAAACTGTTTACTGGAAGGAAAAAACTGTGGTAGCACCTCATCCTTTATGTGATGCAGGGTCCTGGAAAGAAGCATTGTGAGAAGTCCTGTTGAACTTGATGTGCTCTATAAAGTCACATTTCTGATGAACATTGCACTAATCCTTCATGTTCTTTATAGACTGCTGGCTATCAGTTTGGATCTGGGTGCAAAGTGATCAGTTTTCTGATGTTTTTCATTCAGGGTGCCCTGTGCTTGTCTGTCATTTTGGATTTTCATTTTATTTATGCTGTCATTAATTCCACTGTGAGTGAAGATACAGGCTTGATTTATGACTTAGCATATTTGAAACTTCCCATCATAATGAACCCCAAGCTGTTAGTTACCAGAAATAAAACAGTGATGGGTAGCAAAGCCATCTAACATGGTGGCTTTAGGAAGGTGGGCCTTAAAAGAGGTTTGGAGAAACCTACAGATTTCTTTCTTTCTTTCTCCCCCCCCGCCCCCCGCCGGCTCCGGCCTTAGTAAAATAGATGCAACAGTTCTAAGGAGGCACTTCCTGCCCAGAGTCACTGGCAGAGCAGCCTCCGCCCAACAGCTGCAGCTTGAGAGACCTCATGCTGCTGGCCAAGGTTCATTCTGTGCTTTGACCAAGACCACAGCCAATAAAGCCAGTGTGTACCATGGAAAGAGTTTCCCATTTTTTTTTTCCATTGGAGAAGTCTTTTGTGAGGTTAGTTTGACTGTTCCAAATTAACAGTGGTGGTCATTGCTCATTTCTTAATTTTAACTGCGTGTAAACTCACGGATTGGATTCCACTGAGGGTAAATCATAGTTTTGTGAGGAAGATACATATCCTTTTGTTCAACGATTCCTGAAAACAATGGTTCACAAAGGGTGGTCTCAAAACCTGCAGCAGCAGTATCACCTGGGTCCTTGTTAGAATTACATATTCTCTAGCTATCCCCAGACCTATTGATTCAGAAGCTTTGGGGATGGTGCCAACGATCTATGCTGTAACAAATCCTCCAGGTGATTCTGATCAATGGTCAAGTTCAAGAACCGTGCCTTGACATTCATTTTATTATAGTCTTCTCTGAGTTTTAGTGCCTATCCCAAAACAAAAATATGAAAGTGGCTATTTTCCAGGTGAAGTACAAGAGTATTTTCTTTTTAATATGGTTTCCAGTATCATGTGTTCTCCCAGGTGTCTGAGCTGTGACTCAGTCCTGAGGCTCACCCAAGTGAAGGTCTTAAAGTCATTTCCCAAAATGCTTGATTAACTACTAGAGGTTACTTCCCACCTCCTCCTTCTAAAAGACTCTGCCAGGACTCTACCCATTCATCAGAATCATCATCAAGACATCCAATTAAATCAAGGCCTATAGTATAGTTCTTCTGTTTGGTTTGAAGGACAGAAGTAGTACTTGATTGTAAAGGTTGCAAATGTCTTTAGAGTCAAGTTGTAATTCTGTTTTCTCTCACTCCCAGGAACTTCAGAGCAACCTGATTTGGGGCAATGATTCCACATTAACATTTCACATGCAATTTCATTTTTTCTTCTCTATACCAGTGGCTCACAGTCAACCACTGTGTTTCAGGGTAACATTTCCAGACTTTGACATTGTCATGTGAAGGAAGATTTTAATTTGATGATTCCTTGATATTTAAATCTCATCCAGCTTTACTTCAATGTCGACATCAAGATCAGGGATTCTTTTCTACCTTTCCATCTTGTTGTCCCTGAAAGACTGAGAGCTGATAGCCATATATGATTTGTCTTGGCCTTTTATCTTACAGTGTGTACCCCCCTTAAATATAATTGATAATATGAAATATTTGTTTGTATTCAAGTTGATGCCCCTCCCCTTATTGTTTAGGAATGGACTAAAGGAAAACCTACCCAGAATTTTCCGATTCTAAAATGTGTAAATATTTTCAAGAATAGAAGCTTTGCTAAGGACTCACCACCCTTCCAGCCAATTGCAACAGTTAAAGTACTAGAATGTACAGGTCTTGCATAAATAACAAAACCAAGTGAATGGAGCAAACAGCATAGCTCCTCAAACTGTGTTTACAATGTCTTCAGTGATTTTATGGTTTGGAATTTGTACCAAGTGGTAGTGTAGATAATGTCTTTTAAAAACAGCCTACATGAATATACACATGCATTTTATTACACCTGCTGTTATCTACTTTGGAAAAACTTCCCATCATTGAACAGGCACATATGCCGACAATTATATACTTCAATTCCTAAGTTTCCTCAGCACTAGTGGCCTTCCACTCAAGAAAGCATTATTTCCCTTAATTCAATCATCTGTCCATTTATTCATTCATCACTAAATTCTTGTGGACCTATCATGTGCCAAATCTTATTTAATTGGCTAAAAAAGTCTCTAGTATATGTTACCAGTCTTAACTTTGTGATTTTTAAGAATTTCTGTATAATTTATTTACTTGGTATGCTGATAAAGTTGGTTAACTAGACCTACAGGTTTCAGTATGCATAATTCATAATTCCTAACAGCAATTATAATAGTTATACACAATTTGAAGTTGGTACAACTAAACTTAATTATGCTAAACTTTCATTACTCATTCATGTTTCACTGTTTATTGCTCTTCTCAGAAAAAGGAATGAAATTGGACTTTTGGAAAGGAAGAGGGATCTAAAAGTTGTATATATTGAGATAATATCAAGTAAGAGAGCCAAGACCTTCGTGTTATCCTTGACCCATTTTGAGATAAATACTAAAGGCAAAGCCATACTACCCAATAATGATTCTTCTCGTTTTGTTTTTGGGCAGCCTTTACTTTCCACAAGCAAGGATCTTGTGTATATATATGTGAAAATGTATCATTTGTTGGGTATTAACTGAAGATGAGATTCAGATTCTCAGAACCATTACTGGATATAGACTGAACTTCTCATAGACAGATCTCACGTGAGAACAACGCAGTTCTGGAGCCACTGAGGGACAGCTGTCCACAATGGCTGCCGACTTCTGCCTGGGGCTACCTTGATTCCACTGCTTTTCAGCTGCAGACAATGTGTTATTTCTCACACTAATGACCACAATTCAGGTCAGATTTCTCTACCCTTTCTCTTTTGGGACTGTATTTCTTAGAGGAATGTGCAGTTGTAGACACTGATACCACAGAACAGATAAAGAAAAACTTTCCCGTGCAATATTCATTCCAACAGATGTTCAGGCTAAATGTTCAATACCTTTATTGCTCTTCTTAGAGAGTCATTACAAGTGAACTGGAAACAAAGAAAGAATCTAAAGGAGAATAAGTTAAAATCTTCCTGTGGGCTGCAACCCTCATGTTGAAAGCATGGATGTGAGAGGTATCTTCTTTCGTCTTTTCAAATATGTATGAAATTACCCGCTTTCCTAAGGTGATAACTGATGCCATCAAAGTGGCAATCAACAGAGTGAGATCCATGTTCCTTCTGATACTGATATTAATACCATGACTTTACATAAATGTTTGATCAATTTAACAAAGCAAAACTGCCTTTTACCAACAGAATAATTACAGTCTGCTGATAGCATCATGGGAGCTAATTCCCAAGTTACCTATAATTTGTGTGAGGATGCATGTGGTAACATTGATAACCCAAGCAGGTCTTGGTAAGGTCTGATCAAGGTAAATCATCACCACTTTGGTATTTGCTGTACATTTTACAATTAGTAGCCAGAGGTCTAGCATATAGAAAAAATTATATAAATGAGAACAGAGATTGGCTGGGTGCAGTGGCTCATGCCTATAATTCCAGCATTTTGGGAGGCCAAGGCAGGCAGATTGCTTGAGCTCAGGAGTTTGAGACCAGCCTAGGCAACTTGGTAAAAACCCCATCTCTACAAAAAATACAAAAATTAGTTGGGCATGGTGGCACACACCTGTAGTCCCATCTGCTTGAGAAGCTGAGGTGAGAGGGTCGCTTGAGCCCTGGAGATCAAGGCTGCAGTGAGCTGTGATTGTGCCACTGTACTCTAGCCGAGGCAACAGAATGAGACCCTGTCTCAGAGAAAAAAGAAAAAGAAAAAAGAACGAAGATGAGGGGTTTGACCGTTTTGATACCATCACCTGTTGAACATCTTAACTCCTTCAATCAATATTTTATCCAGAATCAGAAGCTTTAAAAGTTGCATAGAAAATTGCCAGACATAACTAATGGTACCTAGAAAGCAGCTTATTTGTTAAATTACATATAGCTGCTACAAACATGTTACTGTATTTCTAAATTATAAAATGTTTCACTAGACAGTAACCTCTTTGAAGAAAGGCATTGTGTTTTGCCTAGTACTGTGGCTGACATACAGTAAGTGTTCAAAATACATTTACTAACTGAACTAACTCCATCTATACTCTCAACCATCTTTCCTGACCACAGTGAGCAAAGTGTGTTTATTAACTGGTTTTGGTAGCCAAATTTGCAGTCTTTCAGCACTTCACAGAACCACTAGCTTGATTGTATTCATTTAAATTCACATCACACTGTTGTTCTTGGAACTTCCGCCTGATAGTTTAAATCATGCCTTCAGTGCCATGAATGGCATGAAAACCACACCAATCAGATAACATCCCTATGTCACCACTATTAATAACTAATTTACTGAGCATGAAATATGCTGATTTTGCCTTAAAAGATATTAGTAGAGTATCTGTACTGTCATTGCATGCATTATTTCTCTTTTGTGTTTGTGCAAGTCTACAGCTGAAGGCCTGAGTGTGTGTCGGCCATTATACTTGTGGATTTTTGTGTGTGTGTGTGTGTATATATATATATATATATATATATATCTTTCATCATCACATGCTTCCACAGGACTAGCCACTGGATGGTTAATGTGGAACAAAATCCTTGAAATTGTAATATTGCTCCCTTAAATTCTAAGTTGGCTTTGCAGTGTGCGTTTTTAGGGAAAGTGGAGAGACTCATAATGATAAATAACATCAATTGTTCCCTGATCTTTGATTTTTCAATATCATCCTCAGTAAGTTGAGCTTCACCCCCTATAGGATGTGGCAGGTTAATCTTTGCTGAGCCTTCTTGACCTGCCAATATTTGGCTAATGTACAAGCTGGTTGTGGTTTGGTTGCCTCTTCATCCCACCAGTGATCCTTTATTTTAAGATATTTGGCTTGAGAAACTTGCTTAGCTCACATGCCAATTTCTTGTCATTTAGCAATTTATTTGCTTACTTGGGCTAAGTGTCTGCTATAAAAATCACTTAGAATTGTGTACTTCTGTCCCTCTTTGTTTCTTTACCTTTACTATTTCCTCTCTCTCCACATTGCCATTGCAATTCACAACCCTTTCTACTAAAATGTTTGGCACATTTTGAAATTTAGGTCATAAAGTTTGAGCTTCCCAAGGTTCGGCTTTTTCAGCTGATATGTCGGGTGATGAACTGTTGTTGAAGCAGTGGATAATGTGCTTTTCATGTGTCTTGTCACTCATATTAACAAAGCTTCCTAGGCCCTATGCTATAGTTAGATAGTACAAGTTTTTTAGTATAGATACCATAATGCAACTTGATGCTTGTCAGCCTGGTAAGAGTGCTATTCATTCTAAGCTTCTGGTGCATGCACAATGAAAGAAACTGCCATTGTACTTCATGTTACTGATGACATTATAAGAAAGTGCATACTACACTGCATGTTTCTGGACAACACAAGCATTGGAATAGTCAAGAACCATATGCTTCTTTGTCTCTATAGCAGTAAATCAGTAGTAGCTGACATAACATCAATGACTTTTGTTTTGAAGTTATCCAACATACTAAACATAGGAAAAGACACCCCCAATCGGTGACTTCTAAAAGCCCAGCTCTGTAATAGATACTCGGAAAAATGTGCAAAGAATGTAGCATTTCTGCTATTATAGTTGTTTGGGTAAATATAAATATTTAGTGAATGAATGCAATCTGGAAAAAACAGGATTCTTTTAACTCCTCTCTTCGTAAAAAAAACGAGTGGCACTTTTTCTTTAAAAAAAGTATTCCATCACCCAAACTACATTTATCTCTCTTTGTCCCTTGACAAGATAACAGCTATACCAGAATTTTGGTCAGGTTTTAAAAATAAAAGCTCCTAAGTATTAAGTCTACCTACTTTTATTACTAGAGAATATTCATATTTATTTTGTCACCCCAGATAATATTAAGAATTACTCTAATAGCCTTTTTAGGTTTAGATACTAAAGTAGGAATTCGGCTATTTAAGGTGAACTAGCATCTACATACATCTAAATGGGTGGATTTAAAACGACAATCTCTGGTTGGCTGTCCTGACTACTGTAAGGAGATTAGTGTTAGGTCCAGAGAAATCCTGTCTGTGTCTGTCACTAATTGCGATGTGACACTGAGCCTGCCATTTTACCTCTCATGGCTCTTTGCTGTTAACTGAGGAAGTTGAATAACTGAGTCACTTTCCATTTCTATAGTTTATGAATATACTGTTGAAGTATAAAATAACATTCAGCACTGGATTAAAGCGGACAATATATAGTCTGAATCTCGCAAAGCTAATGCTAAGAGAGACCAAACCATCTTTGAATTATAAGCCTTGTGATATGGTTTGGGTGTGTCCCCACCCAAATCTCAACTTGAATTATATCTCTGAGAACTCCCACATGTTGTAGGTGGGATCCAGGGGCAGGTAATTCAGTCATGGGGGCCGGTCTTTCCCATGCTGTTCTCCTGATAGTGAATAAGTCTTACAAGATCTAATGGGTTTATCAGGGGTTTCTGCTTTTGCTTCTTTCTCATTTTTCTCTTGCCACTGCCATGTAATAAGTGCCTTTTGCCTCCTGCCATGATTCCGAGGCCTCCCCAGCCATGTAGAACTGTAAGTCCAATTAAAGCTCTTTTTCTTCTCAGTCTCGGGTATGTCTTTAGCAGCAGCATGAAAATGGACTAATACAGTAAATTGTCACCAGTAGAGTGAGGCGTTGCTGAAAGCATACCTGAAAATGTGGAAGTGACTTTGGAACTGGGTAACAGGCAGAGGTTGGAACAGTTTGGAGGGCTCAGAAGGAAACAGGAAAATGTGGGAAAGTTTGGAACTTCCTAGAGACTTGTTGAATGGCTTTACCCAAAATGATGACAGCAATTTGAACAATAAAGGTCCAGGCTGAGGTGGTCTCAGGTGGAGATGAGGAACTTGTTGGGAGCTAGAGTAAAGGTGACGCTTGTTGTTTCAGCAAAGATACAGGCGGCATTTTGCCCCTGTCCTAGAGATTTGTGGAAATTTGAACTTGAGAAAGCTGATTTAGGATATCTGGCAGAAGAAATTACTAAGCAGCAAAGCATTAAAGAGGTGACTTAGGTACTGTTGAAGTCATGCAGTTTTATAAGGGAAGCAGAGCATAAAGTTTGGAAAATTTGCAGCCTTACTATGCAATAAAAAAGAAAAACTTATTTTATGGGGAAAATGTCTCCTGGCCATGTCAGAGATCTTCTCAGCAGCCCCTCCCATCACAGGCGTGAAGGCCCAGGAGGAAAATATGGTTTCCTGGGCCAGGCCCAGGGTCCCCTTGTTGTGTGTAGCCTAGGGACTTGATGCCCTGGGTCTCAGCCACTCCAGCCATGGCTGAAAGGGACCAGTGTACAGGTCGGGCTGTTGCTTCAGAGGGTGGAAGCCCCAAGCCTTGGCTGCTTCCACGTGGTGTTGAGCCTGCGGGTGCATAGAAGTCAGGAATTGAGGTTTGAGAACCTCTGCCTAGATTTCAGAAGATGGATGGAAATGCCTGGATGCCCAGGCAAAAGTTTGCTGTGGGGGCAAGGTTCTCATGGAGAACCACTGCTAGGGCAGTGCAGAAGGGAACTGTGGGGTCAGAACCCCCACATAGAGTCCTTACTGGGGCACTGTCCAGTGGAGCTCTGAGAAGAGGACCACCATCCTCCAGAACCCAGAATAATAGATTCATCAACAGCTTGCACCGTGTGCCTGGAAAAGCCACAGACACTCAACACCAGTCCATGAAAGCAGCTGGGAGGGAGGCTGTACCCTGCAAAGCCACAAGAGCAGAGCTGCCCAAGACCGTGACAGCCCACCTCTTACGTTGGCATGACCTGGATATGAGACCTGGAGTCAAAGGAGATCATTTTGAAGCTTTAACATTTGACTGCCACACTGGATTTATGACTTGCATGGACCCTGTAACCCCTTTGTTTTGGCCAGTTTCTCCCATTTGGAATGGCTGTATTTACCCAATACCTGAACCCTCATTGTATCTAGGACGTAACTAGCTTGTTTTTAATTTTACAGGCTCATTGTTGTAAGGGACTTGCCATGTGTCATGAGACTTGGGACTGTGGACTTTTGGGTTAAGGCTGAACTGAGTTAAGACTTTTGGGGACTGTTGGGAAGGCATGATTGGTTTTGAAATGTGAGGACATTAGGTTTGGAGGGGCCAGGGGCAGAATGATGTGGTTTGACTGTGTCTGCATCAAAATCTCAACTTGTATTGTACCTCCCAGAATTCCCACGTGTTGTGGGAGGGACCCAGGGGGAGGTAATTCAATCATGGGAGCCAGTCTTTCCTGTGATATTCTCGTGATGGTGAATAAGTCTCATGAGATCTGAATGGGTTTATCAGGGGCTTCTGCTTTTGCTTCTTCCTCATTTTTCTCTTGCTGCTACCATGTAAAAAGTGCCTTTCACCTCCCGCCATGATTCTGAGGCCTCCCCAGCCACGTGGAGCTGTGAGTCCAATTAAACCTCTTTTTGTTCCCAGTTACAGGTGTGTCTTTATCAGCAGTACGAAAATATACCTTGTTTTTCAATGTTTTATTCAATAATGACCTGTCTGTAAAATCATTTTACTTGCATAATCCACCCTCCACCTCCTTTTTACATGTTATACTTTGCTTAAAAATAGTGTAGGATTAGAATCCTTCCTCTTGCACAACTTACTAACTGTGTGATTTGGGGTAATTTACTTAACATTTCTGAGCTTCATTTTTCTTATTTCTATAAAGGAACTAATTGTATCTGCCTTAAAAGAGCTGTTAGGAGACTTATATGTAATGGCTCATGAAAAGTGTCAACCTTAGAACCTGGCACACAGAGGCTCATCATAAATGTTTCTTACCATCTAGGCCTTATGCACTTCATCCATAAACTCTGAGGTTCTGTCTCTATTTATTAATCAGCAACAAATCACAGAAGCTGTAGAACAATGAGTGGCAAAGCTAACTGGACTCTGGCATTGCATATTTATCCTGTTAGATTGCATTAATTCATCAAATATTTACTGAATGCCAGGTCAGATACATAGAAATAGATATGTTGTTATAAGCATGTCTTCAAATCTACCTATGTATCAAAAAAGGGGATATTGTTTACTCTATACCTAACAAGTATCATGTTCTATATGCAAACAGTATTCAGAAGAGCTTTAAATATTTTAACTCAATCCTCACAACAACCCTATGCGGTTAATATTATTATCATTTTCATTCAAGAATGTATCTTATATGAGGAAATTGAGGGACAGAGAGATTGAGTAACTTACCCAAGATCACATTTTGGTAAGCATGGAGCCCAAATTGGAATGCAACAGTATGTGTTGCTTTAGAATCCATATGTTTTGTCACTCAGCTACATATGCAAAGTGTCATTTAAAAATTATTTTAAAGAATCAATGACACCAATGAGTCTTTTCTCTCCCTCATAGAGGGTGTTTTAAATAGTATTTCCAGGAAACGAAGGATGGAAGGCAGCTGTCAACCACACTACACTGCTTAAATCTCATGGAGCCTTGATGGTGCCTCAGGTTTTGCTACGCCTATCTTCTCTGTGACCCAAGAGAGGGAACAAAGAGCAGCCAGGTGGGGTTAGATGCTGGGGGCTTAAGCAGTAACTGACTCCATTTTCTGTTTCTACACTCCAGCCAATGCCAAGCGATTTTTAAAAAAAAAAATTAAATACTTTTCTGCCCTATCAAATACAGGGTACACTACTGAAAGAAGGCTCTGCTAGTAAAAATTGTTTTTTGATTCAAGCAGAAAAAAAGGGGGAACACCGTGGGTGTCAGATGAAGCTGAAGAGAAGTGTCCAGGAAGAGAGGGAGGAATGGGGAGCTTTTCTTTTGAGTGTCCTATTAAAATGTGTGAGTGGAAGTTGGGGGTGGATTTCATGAGTAAATATGGAATTTTGCCACCGAATTCTTTCCTCCAGAGCTAATATTCTCATGGGATATTAATATTAATACAAGGAAAAGGCCCTGGGTGAAGAAAATTATTTTCCCCTTCAGGGGCAGAGTTCTCTCAGGATGACTGTGAGGTTAAAGAGTTCCAGAAAGTACTAGTAGAACTTTAAGCACACTATCATTAACAGACAGAAAAACAGACTATGACCTATTGGATTCTTTTTGGAAAGTAGAAAAGAGGAACCTGGTAAAATCAGCCAAAGCAAGGACCTTTCCCTCCCTGCTTAGAACTTGCTAAGCTTTCCATAGTGTGTGGGCCTTTTAGTTCTACTCATTATTCAGGCCTAATTCAGGTGATCAAAATAGAAATGCATGGGACAGGTGACTGACATTACTGCATCATGGTTTAGATATATAGATAACATGGGGAGGTGCTTTACATTTTACGAATTTGATCATATTTCTTTTATTTATGGTTTCTCTGAATCATTCTTTTGGAACATTCTAAAAGAGCCGGAGGAAAAAAATGGAAGTTTTTCTCAATCAACTTGACTTAGTGGATAGCTAAATGTCCAGTTTCAAAAGCTTATCCTTTTGAAATACTTTTTTATTAATAAAAGCCCAAAGAAACCTTAATATGGACCACATAACTATAATGTAATTTTTCCAAGGTGGGAAAGGCAATAATACTATACTATTAGAATATATGGATTTTCATAAGAGCAGCTGTTGTTTCACTAAGGTTTACATTATTTTAGGTTCTAGTTTTCTGTTTGGAGGTATGTTAATGAGTTCCTTGTTTAATTTATTCCCATTCTCTATATTTCTGATTCTTACTTGTATGATGTGGTTTATATTCATTGTTTTGATGTGATAGGCCTTCTTGTTGGCTTTTCTTATTAAATGCTTAACAAAAATAAATAATAACTAATAATAATAAATAAAATATTATAACATTAATTGTTAAATCAATGAGATTCTTTAAAACAGTTATTCTTACAAACAGTTGTGTGTCCTTGACTAAATTTTTTTTTTTTTTTTTGAGACAGAGACTCACTCTGTCACCCAGGCTGGAGTGCAGTGGCACCATCTGGGCTCACGGCAACCTCCACCTCCTGAGTTCAAGCGATTCTCCCACCTCAGCCTCCCGAGTAGCTGGAATTACAGGCGCGTGCCACCACACCTGGCTAATTTTTGTATTTTTAGTAGAGATGGGTTTTCACCATGTTAACTAGGCTGGTCTTGAACTCCTGACCTCAAGTAATCCATGTGCCTCAGCCTCCCAAAGTGCTGGAATTCAGGCATGAGCCACTGTGCCCAGCCTCTTGACTAAATTTTTTAGCCCTGTGTGTACCTAATGTTTTGCATGTGGGCAGTTATCTGAGTACATACTGTGGGATAGTTTACAGAACTGAACTTCAATTTCAGTTACACTGGATGTAAATGAGCAATGAAAAAAATATAAACAAGCCCACGAATGCAGACTTTCCTCTGGGCAATTTGAAGCCAGTAACGTATAATCAACTAAAAAATAAGCTTGTTTTATACCACGTTTATGCTAAGACTTGCCACACAGTGGGAAATAAATACCAGAAAGTAGGTACCTTCGGGTATATTTATAGGCTAACCCTTTGAATCTTTGGTTAATAAAGCAATTCTTCTGATGCTTTGAATACTTGGGACTTGAGGGTTGCAGTTAATTGCATTAAATTAGGATGATGAGAAATACATTCTGGCTTCAATTCTTCCAGTTGGAAATCTTCCTAAAATATATGAGTAGTTTTTCTCAACTAGCAAGAAAATGAATTTTATCAATCTATTTTTTTATGATTTAGACCTGGCATGCCTGAGGGATATAATTCTCAATACCAATCATCATTGTACAATATGATATGTAGGTAGAAGATACAGGATGAAATAGATGAGACCATCTGTATTATTGGCCTCAGAATAGTGGTTAGTCCATCAGTCACCACAAGGACTCTATTATAGTCCTGCCCTATGCAGACTGCTGGAGGAGATATAAAACTATCATAAGTATTTGTTTGTACATTTTAAGATATTTAGCAGCATCCGTGGGCTTTTTGTTGTTATTATTGGAAGAGCAGAAATAACAGACATAGTTCCTGTGCGTGGAATGCAAATTCAGAAAATGGAAAAAGCAGAGGTCAAAGAAGATTTTATAGAGGAAGGAGGTTATGAACAGAATCTTGAAGGATGTGTAGCATTGCCAATGCAATGCTTGAAGGATGTGCTTGATGACTAAGGGGTCACTGTTTTGACCCCTCAGTTAAATAAATCATTTAACAGTTTTAATGTAGCTTACTGAAATTTTTCTCATCACAGTTACCATTAAAACTGTTAAATGATTCATGAAGATTTTAAAGACAAATTTTCTTAGGACCTAGGCATACCCTCAATGTTCACCATGTAGGTAGATGTGGAATTTAGGGGCCAAATTTCACTTTTCCCCAGTATAATTTTTATATGACCTACCATTCAGTAAAGAGATTTCTCCTCCACTTTATCTTGCTTCATCTACTCTTCTTAGTCTCTTCTTTTTCTTGCCCTCTGTTTCTTCATTCTTCCTCCTCCTATATTATTTTCTTCACATCCTTCTTTACCTTTTCAGGTTAGGGTGATGTAGGCCTGTGAGAAGAGAATCCACAGTCATAAGCAGTGTACTGTGTTAGTCATCCTGTGGCCTCTGAAGCAAATTACAAACTAGATCAGTTAAAACAACAGAAATGTATTCTGTCACAGTTCTGGAGGCCAGAAGTCCAAAATCAGTTTCACCAAACAGAAATGAAGGTATCACCTCCACAGAAGAATCAATCTCTTGCCTCTTCCGAGTTCTGATGACTTCCAGCTTCGGTTTGCGGCTGCATTACTCCAGTCGCTGCCTCTGTGGTCACATGGCCTTCTACTCTTCTCTGTGTGTCAGATCCCCCTCTTACAAGGACATTAATGATGCTATTTAGGGTCCAGACAGATAATCCAAGATAATGCCCTAAATCTCAAGGTCCTTAACTTAATCATACCTACAAAGATCCTTTTTTCAAATAAGGTAACATTTATAAATTCCAAGGATTAGAGAATTGATATGGTATGGCTCTGTGTCCCCACCTAAATTTCATCTCAAATTGTAATCCACACATGTCAAAGGGAGGACCTGTAATTTCCATGTTTCAAGGAAGGGAAAGGGAAGTGACTGGATTATAGAAGCAGTATCCTCCATGTTGTTCTCATGATAGTCTGTGAATTCTCACAAGATCTGATGGTTTTATAAATGGCAGGTTTTTTTGTGCTCATGCACACTTTGTCCTGCCACCTTGCGAAGAAGGTGTTTGCTTCTCCTTCTGCCATGATTGTAAGTTTCTTGAAGCCTCCCCAGCCATGCAGAACTGTGAATCAAATATTTTCTTTATAAATTACCCAGTCTTGGGTAGTATCTTGATAGAAGTGTAAGAGCGGACTAATACAGTAAGTTAGTACTAGGAATGGGGGACTGCTATAAAGGTACTTGAAAATGTGGAGGCGGCTTTGGAATTGGGTAGCAGGCAGAGGTTGGAACAGTTTGGAGGGCTCAGAAGAAGACAGGAAGATGGGGGAAGGTTTGGAACTTCCTAGAGACTTGTTGAATAGTTTTGACAAAAATGCTGATAGTAATATCGACAATGAAGTCCAGGCTGAGGTGGTCTCAGATGGAGATGAGGAACTTATTGGGAACCAGAGCAAAGGTCACTCTTGCCATGCTTTAACAAAGAGATTGGCAGCATTTCACCCCTGCCCTAGAGATCTGTGGAACTTTGAACTTGAGAGAGATGATCTGAAATTGGAACTTATGTTTAACAGGGAAGCAGAGCATAACAGTTTGGAAAATTTACAGCCTGACAATGAGATCGAAAAGAAAAACCCATTTTCTGGGGAGAAATTCAAGCCTGCTGTAGTAATTTGCATAAGTAACTAGGAGCCAGATGTTAATTGCCAAGATAATGGGGAAAATGTCTCTAGGGCATGTCAGAGACCTTCACAGCAGCCCCTCCCATCACAGGCCTGGAGTCCTAGTGGGAAAAATGGTTTCATGGGCTGGGCCCAGGACCTTGCTACTTTGTACAGTCTTGGGACTTGGTGCCCTGCATCCAGCCATGGCTAAAAAGGGACAATGTACAGCTCAGGCTGTTGCTTCAGAGAGTGCCATCCCCAGCCTTGGCAGCTTCCACATGGTGTTGGGCCTGCAGGTGCACAGAAGTCAAGAATTGAAGTTTTGGAACTTCTGCCTAGATTTCAGAGGATGTATGGAAACACCTGCTACAGAAGTCCAGGCAGAAGTTTGCTGCAGGGTTTGAGCCCTCATGGTGAACCTCTGCTAGGGCAGTGTGGAAAGGGAAATGTGGGGTTGGAGCGCCCACATAGAGTCCCCACTGGGGCACTGCTTAGTGGAGCTGTGAGAAGAAGGCCACAGTCCCTCAGGCCCCAGAATGGTAGATCCACTGACAGTTTGTACTGTGTGCCTGGATAAGCCACAGACACTCAATGCCAGCCCATCAAAGTAACTGGGAGGGGGCCTGATTATTCCACAGGGGCAGAGCTGCCCAAGACTGTGGGAGCCTACCACTTGCATCAGCATACCCTGGATGTGAGACATGGAGTCAAAAGAGACTTTTTAGGAGCTTTAAGATGTAATGACTGTCCCCTGCTGGATTTCAGACTTGCGTGGGGCCTGTAGCTCCTTTGTTTTTGGCTAATTTCTCCCATTTGGAATGGGAGCATTTTGCAATGCCTGTACCTCCACTGTATCTTGAAAGTCACTAACTCGTATTTGATTTTACAGACTCATAGGTGAAAGGGATTTGCCTTGTCTCAGATGAGACTTTGGACTTGGACCTTTGAGTTAATACTGAATGAGTTAATGTGGGGGTCTGTCTCAGAGACCCTGACCCAACAATGGATGAATAACATACAGTGACACAGATATTTTGCCTGTTAGTCCAGCTGAGGGTCCGGGCCACCTACAGACACCAAGGAGGGTGCTGTAGAGTTGCAGCTGTGGACTCAATCAGCCAGCAAAGCTCACATTTATTCAGTATAGATTAAATGACAAAGATCTTGAGTACACACCACCAGAGAGTAATTGACACTGCCCACCTCCTGAGTAGAGAGCAATTATGCACCCATGGTTGATCCAAGGTTGGTTTTAGGACCACATGAGTAGACAAGCTATTTAGATAAACTACTCTACATTCCTTTGTATCTGTGCCCTAAACTATTAACTCAATGTAAGGATTAGGCTGCCTTCAGCCTCATCTATTACTGGAGTTTATGCAAACCAGCCCCCAACCAGCCTTCCAAGAAGGTTTGCATCTTTTTCTTATAACTATCTTAAAAATTTTTCCCACTGAGAGGTGAAGCCAGCTGGACTTCCTGGGTCGGGTGGGCACTTGGAGAACCTTTCTGCCTATCCAATCAGCGTTCTGTAAAAATGCACCAATCAGCACTCAGTGTCTAGCTAAAGGATTGTAAATGCACCAATCAGCACTCTGTAAAAATGCACCAATCAGCGCTCTGTGTCTAGCTAAAGGATTGTAAACGCACCAATCAGAACTCTGTAAAATGCACCAATAAGCAGGATGTGGGCAGGGACAAATAAGGGAATAAAAACCGGCCACCCCAGCCAGCAGTGGCAGCCCACTTGGGTCCCTGTCCACACCGTAGAAGCTTTGTTCTTTTGCTCTTCATGATAAATCTTACTTTTGCTCATTCTTTGGGTCCACACCACCTTTAAGAGCTGTAACACTCACCACCAAGGTCTGCGGCTTCATTCTTGAAGTCAGCAAGACCAAGAAACCACCAGAAGGATTAAATTCCAGACACACCACCAGTCTGTCTGAAATCCCACATCTCTCCCTTTTCTGTTCTTTGCATCGGGTTCTGTTGACTGAAGAGTACAGATGTGTGCAGCAACAAGTCTGTCTAGCAAGGTGGTCATTGCTCTTATTCCAGCTTTGCATCCTAGTATTAACAAATAACATAAGACAATCATGAGTATAATTAGCAACATTCTTTTCCAGTCAAAGAGTAACCCCTAGGAGCAGGGATCTAACCAGGAGAGATGATCTTGCATACCCTTCCATATGACTGGGGTGTGTAGATGTATTGTGTGAAGGAATTCTAAAATTTTAGTTTTAAGTTGCTTTACATCTGCTGTTAAATTTTCATGAAAGGTTCCTCAGAGGTATTGTTTCACCTCATCCCAACTATGTATTGATTGACTCCATGGTAGAGAAGTGACACAGATATGTTTATGCTCCCAGTCGCAGTTTAATTGTTGAATGCCAGTGCATCTTGTCACTCCCCCACATATTCCAAGACAGCCTCGAGGGCTTGCAGACGTGCAAAATCTTTTCTTTTTTTTTTTTTTTTTTTTTTTTTTTTTTTTTTGAGATGGAGTCTCACTCATCGCCAAGGCTGGAGTGCAGTGGCACAATCTCGGCTCACTCTCCCAGGTTCACACCATTCTCCTGCCTCAGCCTCCAGAGTAGCTGGGACTACAGGTGCCTGCCACCACGCCCAACTCATTTTTTTGTATTTTTTTTTTAATAGAGACGGGGTTTCACTGTATGAGCCAGGATGGTCTCGATCTCCTGACCTTGTGATCCGCCCACCTTGACTTCCCAAAGTGCTGGGATTACAGGCATGAGCCACCACGTCCAGCCAAGGATCTTTTGATCTGTACCCTGCTGTAAGAGAAGTTCATTAGACACATTTTTGGCCAAACTGTCTACAGAAACAACATTTTTACTGATTCAGTAATAGATGCTACAGCCACACTAGCAGTTGCTAGGATGACTATGGCCGAAACTATAAAGGCTATAAGTGTGCCTATGAATCTTTTGGGTCTGACCTGGGATAGGGTACCTTCTAAGGTGGCAAGGGCAGAGGAACCTTGCCAATCACATGTCAAATTGACTGATAGGAATGCCTCAGATTGTCTCCTTAATACCATGACACTAGTAATATTTGAATTAGATATATTGTAATTAGTGATACATGAGGCAAACCAAGCCTGTCCCTGCACCTGGGTCACAAACGCAGAGTTTTGGGGTGTAGTGGAAATATTAGTTCCCATAAGGAAAATATATGGATGGGTAGTGCAAATTAGGCACTGATCAGTGTGATTATGAATAAAGGTAATAGTATAGTTGTTACTGGAATTGTGATGTGTCCCATGCCAAGTGTCAAAGGAGGTACTAAGATGTCCCAGGCACCGTAAAGTGTCTTGGGGTGGCATGGACTTTACCTGGGGTCTGGAATATCCCATCCCCCCATTGGCCCAAATCATAGGGGAATGGGACAAGGCTATGAAACTGTGATTAATGCCATGATGGATGTGGACATCAGTAAGGCTGCCCTGCAAATGGCCATGAGGGCTCCAGTCTAAAATGTTACCATTGCCTAACTGGAAGCTATGGGCTTGTCCCCCGTGACAGACCTCCCAGCTAAAGTGGAATCCATTACTTTCCTGACTTTGTTCTTGAGCACAGGAAGGAATGTTTGGGAAAGCAACACTGATTACATTACCCGGTTTAAGGCTACCTGCAGCTGAGACTGTTAAGGCATTTCTTTTGCCATGATGTAGCCATAATTGTGTTTGAGCAGGTACACAGGAAGGGTTAGAACCTTTATAACTTACACATAGTGGGAGGATATCAGAGTGATACATAGTGTTATCTGGCATCTTAGTCCAATGTGTGCCATTAATGAGGGACCCCACAGGGGGGTAAATCTATCCCTCCTAGCCAAGCAGTTGAGTTATTAAAGCCTAGGTGACAGGACTAAGAAAGGCAGATCTAAGATATGAGCCCAATAGAGTGTAGCAGGTACAAGTTACAGACACAGTGAGGGCCTAAAAAGGATCAATACTCTATGTGAATTGCAATGTACAACAGAAAGCATAGCAAGGAACAAATTATCTGAAGTGAATGGTGTCTGTGTCTGGAGCAGAATTTGTTCCTGAGTTGTCCTCTTCAGCATACCCTGGGTGATGTCCGGGGCTTGTGTCTTCCATGGAAGCCACATCGTCTGGGGCTATGGGTCCTGTAAGGTCAGTTCCTTCATTTCTGGTACCAGGTTGGGTCCTGGCCATGCCATGGTATGGTTTGATGCATAGTGCTGGAATCCAAAGAGGACCTGAGGGGGTGCGGACAGAAGCATACCCTCTTCCCGAAGTTAATAATTCATTTGGACCACACCATATGTTACAGTTTATATCTTTCCATAAAACTGCAGGTTTTATGTCTTGAGAGGTTTTAGCAAAGTGCTTTTCTATGGCTGATTGAAATTTGTCATCTAAATTTTAAAAATGAAGGATAAGTAAGGCTTGTGCTAGTAGGTGTTGCAGGGTCTTTACCCATACTCCCCCTTTTCTGTTTTGTGAGCATATTTTTAAGGGTGGAGTGGGCACGGTCTACTATGTCCTGTCCTTGTAGGTTATATGGGATGCCTGTGGAAGATTGGATATTCCACATGTGAGAACATTGTTGAAATTATGAGCTGGCATAAACTGGACCATTATCAGTTTTAATTTTTGTGGGCTCTCCCATAAATGCAAAAGTAAGATACTTAATGACATATTGGGTGGACTCTTCAGGCAAAGCATGGGCACTAATTAAGTGAGAACTGGGATCAGTGTATACACGTATGCATCTAAGTTTTCCAAATTCAGGGATGTGTGTAACATCTGTTTACCATAACCGATTGGGTTCTAGTCCTCTAAAATTAATACCTGTTGAAGGTGGGGATGTGCCTGTGAGCTGGCAATCTGGGCATTGCAGGATAATTTGTTTAGCTAGTCTCTGGGTAAGTTGAAATTGTTTAGATAAGTGTCTCCACTTCTGGTGGAAAAATTGATGCGATTGGGTGGCTTGGTCAAGCAGTGATGTCATAACCTGAAGGTCTGCTTGATCATTGCCATAAGCCAGTAGGCCAGGCAGTGAACTGTGGGCTCAAATATGTGTGATAAAAATAGGATGTATACATTAATCTAGCAACTGCTGAAGTCGAAGAAAAAGAGCACATAGGGTGGGCTCCAGAGTGAAATTAATTAGGGCTGTTTCAAGGTTCTGCAATAAATAAACATAATAGGCAGAATTGCTAACAATATTGATGGACTGAGTGGAAAAAGTTTCCAAGGCCAATACCAGGGCTCCAATCTCAGCTCTTTGAGTGCTAGTAAATCCAGATCAAGTGAATGAATTATGTTGTCTCCACCAGACTGCCGCCTTTCCATACTTACCAGATCCATCAGTAAACAGTGTTAAAGCATTACATATGGGGGAGTGAACTATTTGTGTAGGTAAGATCACAGGAGTATGAGATAAGAAATGAAAGAGTTTATCAGCAGGAAGGACATGCTCTATTTTTCCTGTGTAATTGGAGAGTGCTATTTGCATCGATAAGGGCAATACTGCTTCTAACTGCTTTTTACTTAAAGGAATCCTGATGATATCAAGATCATAACCTAGCAACTGACTGCATTATTTGCAGCCTGAATAGAGATGACTTTACTAAGTAACTGGATATAGGGAAATAGTGTTTTAGTTCTGGTGTGTGAGCAAAAAAAAACAAAACAAAACAAAAAACCAAAAAAACATTCTAGAAAGCACAATCCTGGGGTCTGCAGTTAACCCTTTAGGGGAGTGTTTGGTGGGAAACATAAACAGTTGAATTGAGTAGTCTGGATCTATGCGATCTAGCTGCCTCTGAGAGATGGTTTGTTCTATTTCCTTTTTTGCTGCAGGGGTTAAATATCTGGGAAAATCTAGGGCTGTATTGCCCTTTAAGATAGAAAACAGGTTTTGCAGCTTATCCACAGATATACCCAGAGTGGGGCGGAGCTAGTTGATATCACCTAGTAATTTCTGATCATCATTTAAGGTGTGTAAGTTGCTAATATTTAATTTAACCGTTTCAGGTCTTACTGACTGGGAAGTTAGTATGTACCCACAGTATTTCCAAGTAGAAGACATCTATACTTTCTCAGGTGCAGTGATTAAACCTTTTAGCTGTGTATTCTTTATGACAGAGGTAAATAAATTTAAAAGCATTGGATCCATTGGGGCTGCCAGTAGAATATCATCCATAAAATGAATAACCTTGCAATCAGGAAATTTTTTTCTACTGGGTAGCAAAGCTTGATTTACATGATACTGACACATGGTAGGTCTATTTAGCATTCCTTGAGGAAGCACTTTCCCAATGAAATTGACAAGCTGGCATTTCATTATTGATAGCTGGTATTGTAAATGCAATTTTTTCTCTGTCTTGTTCTGCTAGGGAAATCATATAAAACAGTCCTTTAAGGACAGAAAACCAAACACTGTATGTTCTCACTCATAGGTGGGAATTGAACAATGAGATCACTTGGACACAGAGCAAGGAACATCACACACCAGGGCCTCTTGGGGATGGGAGACTGGAGGAGAGATAGCATTAGAAGAAATACCTAATGTAAATGATGAGTTGATGGGTGCAGCAAACCAACATGGCACATGTATACCTATGTATCAAACCTGCATGTTGTACACATGTACCCTAGAACTTAAAGTATTTTATATATATATATACACACATATATATACACACACACACACACACACACACACACATACATATATATATATATATATATTCCTTTAAGTCAATAACGTTTATAGGCCAATCTTGAGGAATCACCATGGAGGAAAGGAGCCCCAGTTGAAGGGGTCCCATGGGTTGCAAATTGACATTAATAGCACATAAGTCATGCAAAAGTCTCCATTTCCCAGACTTTTTGGGAATGAGGAAAATGGGCAAATTCCAAGGACTATTAAATGGTTCCACATGCCCAGCTTTTAATTGCTCTTCAACTAATTCATGGGCCCTCTGTAATTTCTCTCCCTTCAGAGGCCACTGTTCTACCCAAATAGGATCTTGAAAGAGCCACATCAGGGTAGGGGAGGAATAATAACAGTGGCCTTTGTTAGAAAGGGGTCTGCAGAATGACCCCCAGTTGGACTAATAGGTCCCATTCCCAAAGATTAACAGGGATGGGCATGATTAGAGGTTGTATAACTGCCTTTCTTCCTTCTGAATTGCAACATGTTAGGGGGCACATGCTCTGCTTGGCTGTGTGTACTTCCCCAATGCCAAGAATTTTTTGTTTCTGATTGACCCAGGGCCAAGTTTCTGGCCAGTTTTGATCACTAATAATTGAAATGTCTGCCCTTGTGTCCAATAAGCCAGTAAAATTTTATTTCCAATTTTAAGGTAATCATGGGTCTCTGGTCAGTGATTAATTGATTCCAATATGCTCCTGTGGCTCCTGTGCTTCCAAAACTTCCCTTTCCCCTTTCCTTTCTGTGGGCTTTGGGGACCTAGTATGGTAAAATCAGTACCTGAGCTCTTTGATCCAGGAGGAAGAATATGCAGACCTTTACATTCCATCATCACCAATATCTCACCTTGGTAATCAGTATCAGTTACCCCGATGAGCACATTAATTCCTTTATCAGATAGGCTAGACCATCCTTGGACTAATACCACTGTTCCCAGAAGCAGCAGGCCCCAGATCCCTGTTGCAGCCCTTTTAGGGTCTTCTCCTTCTTTAAGCACTAATTCACTGGGGCAGAATAAGTCCAGTCCTGCGTTCCCAGTGGTGCCTGCTCTGAGAGAGAGGACTGTGGGCTTTCCATCTGACAGAGGAAAGCTACTGGCATTGCCTGTTTGTAGCGGGGCCTCATGAAGTTTCCCATGTGGTTACTTACAGGGTTTCCGTTTTTATCAAATTTTGTCCTGCACTGATTTGCCTAATGTTTCCCCTTTTTACACTGGAGGCATATAGAAGGGGGTTCTTTCCCTGAGTTACTTTGTTCTCTACTATGGGGGCAGTCCTTCTTCATATGACCTGGCTCTCCGCATAGAAAACAACTTTGGCTTCTCTCCCTTTTTACTTTAGGAGGCTGTAATGCCATAGCCAATATTTTGGCTTTGTGTGTCTCAGTTCCCACCAGCTGACATGCTCATATAAGTTCCCCGACTGTGGCTGCCTTTCCTCTGATTGCCTGCATTGCTTGCTGGCAATCCATGTTAGCATTTTCAAAAGCCAATTGCACCAATAAGATACTGGTGGCCTGGGCATGACTAATTTGTCTCTTAATTGCCTGGGTTAACTGATTGATAAACTCAACACATGGCTCCTGAGGCCCTTGAACTTTATAAAAGATCCCTGTTGAACTCTGCTTTTGGGAATTCCGTCCCAAGCCCTGAGAGCGCACAAAGACACTTGAGCATAGGTCTGGGGATTAAAGTCTAGTTGTTGTTGCACATGGGCACGGGGACCCCTCCCCTGGAGCGTAGCAGCTGTTATGTCTTACCCACCCACCTGATTCCCGTTGGCTTGTTGTTCGCACAACTCATTGTATTCTGCCTTCTGAAGGAGGTATTGGCTGGGCTCCACAGTTGTTTTAGCTAGCATTGACCAGTCCCATGGGGTCATATGGAAGTTGTCTGCCAAGTCCTCAGTCATTCCTGTTGTAAATGGGCTAGTGGCTCCATTTTCTTTAATGCTTTTTCTCAGCTCTTTATAAGCGTTACAAGAAATGGATTCGTGTTCCTGATTGCCTTGTCGGTCTTGTACTACCAGGCAGGCTGAAAGCTCCCCTTCTAATGCTGCTTTCTTAACACACGGTCCCACAGCTGGAGCATGTCTCTTGTCTTTTTTCCTATTTATCGGAGGAGGAGACTCAGGCGAGACCTCCGTTTCCTCTTTGTTATTTCTCCCCAGTGATAGCGGGGCTGAGGAACTCAGGGGTGGTGAAGTATGTGACGGTTCCTCCTCCTTCCCCTTTTGAGGCTTTTCTGTGTAAAATGGGACCAAAGCTGCCCTTACTAAGGCCCGTACATTAAAGATGATACTGGGACCCATAGACCTTATGCCTGATGTTGTTTAAGATTTCTTCCCACTTGTTCCCAGAGTTCTACATCTAGCATTCCTTCTTTTGGGAACCATGGATTATGGGTTACAACAGTTTTCATTAGTTCCCTTAATTGAGCCTGCGAAACCCTGGCTCCACTAGCCTTAAGCAGCGATTTCAATACTTTTATATACTGTTTCTGTTGAGCTGATAACTGTTGTCCCATGAAGAAACCTCAGCCTGAACAATCCCCACCTCCCTGAACTTGGAAATGCCAAGCAGGCACCACTGACTTACTGACTCACTGACTGCATGGTCCTTTTCACCTTCATTTTTGGGGCACCCATCGTGATCCTTTGCAGCATTCCTCATATGGGGTGCCAGCTGTGGGGGTCTGTCCCACAGACCCAGACCCAATGACAGATGAATAACATACACAGACACATATTTTGCCTGTCAGTCCAGCTAAGGGTCCGGGCTACCTACAGACACCAAGGAGAGTGCTGTAAAGAGTTGCAGCCATGGCCTGATCAGCCAGCAAAAGAAGCTCTTTTTTATTCAACATAAATGATAAAGGTCTTGAGTAAACACCACTAGAGGGTAATTGACATTGCTCACCTCCCAAGTAGAGAGCAATTATGCACCCGCAGTTATCAAAGGATGGTTTTAGGACCACCGGAGTAAACAAACTATTTAGGTAAACTACTCTACACCCTAAGTAATTAACTCAAGGTAAGGATTACACTGCCTTCAGCCTGATCTATTACTAGAGCTTATGCCAAACCCCCTTGCCTTCCAAGAAGGTTTGTGTCTTTTTCTTACAACTATCTTTAAAATTTTTCCCACCAGCCTGACTGAACTCCCACAAGCTAAGACACTGGGGGACTGTTGAGAAGGCGTGATTGGTTTTGAAATGTATAAGGGACATGAGATTTGGAGGGGCCAGGGGCAGAATGATATGGTTTGGCAGTGTCCACACCCAAATCTCAACTCAAATTGTAATCCCCTACATGTAAAGGGAGGTACCTATAATCCCCAAGTGTCAGGGAAGGGAAGTGATTGGATTATGGGGTGGTTTCCCCATATCCCCCACTCGCTATTGCTGTTCTCGTAATAGTGAGTGAATTCTCATGAGATCTGATGGTTTTATAAATGGTAGTTTTTCCTGCGCTCACACACGCACACTCTTTCCTGCTGCCTTGAGAACAAAGTGTCTACTTCTCCTTCCACCATGATTGTAAGTTTCCTGAGGCTTTCCCAGCTGTATGGAACTGTAAGTCAATTAAACCTCTTTTCTTTATAAATTATCCCATCTCGGGTAGTATCTTTATAGAAGTGTGAGAATGGACTAATACAGAAATGATTTCTTTAGGCACCATTATTAAGTCCACTATAATTGGAGTATTATAGAGTCCTCCTTTAACATTATGGTAGACAACAGTGAGCACATTCTGCATATATATATGTGTGTGTGTGTGTGTATATATATGCCTCTGTTGTGAATCTCACCTGCAAGCATAAGAAAGGAGTCATACCTTTTCATGTGTCATCACCAGAACCCTGTTCTGTGTTTGACCAGTACCTCCATACCAAGATTGAAGAAGGAAAAGGATCTCACTGTTACTTAGCAGTTCCCTGAGCACCAACGATCAGTTCCCAAGTAATGAAGTTCAGGGCCAATGATGTGTTCCTTATGGAACTTCAGACTTCAGAGGCTCTTCAGACTTCAGAGGCTATTTTTTAATGAAGAAGAAAGTGTTTCTGTTGATCTTAGTAGGTTTTGGTTCAAGTGGAGAATATACTCTCTTCAACACAAGCTGGAGGAGATACAGAGAAGCTCATAGAAAGGATGGATAAGGAATCCTCTCAGCTAGAGCTCTGGCTAAATTTAAGAGATCAGGACTGCAAGGAAAAAGATACTTTGAGACCTTCTCATTTACCTTTCTTTAAATAATCCTACCACTCAAAAATTATCCAGGCTAGGTTGAGGAGGATGAAAATATAAAGAAGCATGAAAAGTCATGGCCACTTTCTCTCCTACCCAGTATCCATTATAAGCACACTGTTTTTTCTTGCTGGGTCCTGTGGGAGAAGAAATCTAGATGAATTTGCAAGCATTAATTTTGATAGGACCTGTAGTCTCTAAAGCTTTTTTGTATCCTTGCTCATCACTCTCAGAATTCTATTCAATAAATTTTAGAAAAGTGATTCTAATTAGAAATAAAGATTACTCTTGGCCCGGCACGGTGGCTCACGCCTGTAATCCCAGCACTTTGGGAGGCCGAGACGGGCGAATCACGAGTTCAGGAGATCGAGACCATCCTGGCTAACACGGTGAAACCCCGTCTCTACTAAAAATACAAAAAAACTTGCCGGGCGTAGTGACGGGCGCCTGTAGTCCCAGCTACTCTGGAGGCTGAGGCAGGAGAATGGCGTGAACCCAGGAGGCGGAGCTTGCAGTGAGCCGAGATCGCGCCACCGCACTCCAGCCTGGGCGACTGAGCAAGACTCCGTCTCAAAAAAATAATAATAAATAAATAAATAAATAAATAAAGATTACTCTTTCAAAGGAGTATTTTTAAATAACTCTAAGACATACTAGAGTGTTATACTTCCATATATCCAATTATCATTTTGACTTTCTCCAGCATTAGCTTACTTGTTATTGGATGGGGTGCAGTTTCATAGGGTTATTTAGTTTGCCAGCAATATTTGGTTAGTGGTATCTACTGCTCTATGGAGAAAATATCTCAAGATCTTTGTTGACTAAGGGTGATTTTTCTAGCTCAGTATTTCTCTGCCTCAGCTTTATTGACATTTTGGACTGAATTATTCCTTGTGGAGTAGGCTGTCTTGTATATTTTAGGATGTTTAGCAGCATCCCTGACCTCTACAATCTAGATTCCAGGAGCAGCTTCCTACTGAGTTGTAACAACCAAAAATGTCTCTAGGTATTGCTCAATGTCCTCTGGGAGCAAAATCAACCCTATTGAGAATGATTCTTCTAAATCTATTATGTGCTTGGTTAGTAATAACAGCTAGCATTTATGGAGCACTTACTGAGTTCTGGCTACTGTACTAAGCACTTTACTTTTATTAATGAATTTGATTGAATCTCAGAAAATCTCACTAAGTAAGTGCCAGTATTTTCCCTAAGGATATTGACACACAGTAGTGTTGAGCCAGTGGGCCACGATCACAAAATTCGTAAAGGGAAGAGCCAGGATCTGAACTGGCAGTTATGACTTAGAACTGATGCTCTTAACCAAGGTAGTACAGCTGTTGTCTAGCACTCATTTAGGTATATGTAGTTACAGACTTGAAAAGCCTCTTCCTTTGCAGCTATTTAAAGGTTGCAGCCTAGGAGCGGTGGCTAACACCTCAAATCCCAGTGCTTTGGGAGGCTGAAATAGGAGTATCTCTTGAGGCCGTGAGTTTGAGACCTGCCTGGGTGGCAAAATGAGACACCATGTCTACAAATGTGTCTTTGGTTTTTTTTTTTTTTTTTTGAGACGGAGTCTTGCTCTGATGCTTAGGCTGGAGTGCAGTGGTGCAATTTTGGCTCGCTGCAACCTCTACCTCCCGGGTTCAAGAGATTCTCGTGCCTTAGCCTCCTGGGTAGCTGGGACTACAGGCACATGCCACCACTCCCAGCTAATTTTTTGTAATTTTAGTAGAGACAGGGTTTCACCGTGTTAGCCAAGATGGTCTCAATCTCCTGACCTCGTGATCTGCCCGCCTCCACCTCCCAAAGTGCTGGGATTACAGGCATGAGCCACTGTGCCTGGCCTACAATTTTTTTTTTTTTAAATTAGCAGAGCATGGTAGTGCATGCCTGTAGTCCCAGCTGCTTGGGAGGCTAAGACTAAGGCTTGAGCCCAGGAGTTTGAGGCTACAGTGTGCCGTGATTATGCCACCGCACTCCAGCCTAAGTGATAGAGTGAGACCCTGTCTTAAAAAAGTAAAATAATATAAAATAAAATGTTGTAAATAAATTATAACAATGGATTAAAGGAGAAGTAGAGACCATTTATTGAGTTTACACTATAAACAGGACACTTATCTTGAGACTTTCATATAAATTACATCATTCAATCCTCATAGTAGCCCTATGGAGTTGACATTATATTCTTTTACTCAATGGGAGAACATGGATACAAAACAGTATGTATTTTTACTCAAGGTACAAGGAAGTATAATAAGAGGCAGTAGCAGACTTTGATGCAGTGCTTTCTGACTTTAATTCCCTGCTCCTTCTGTTGTACTCTTTCACTTTTTTCAGATTGTAAGAAAATGTTGAGAGGGGAGTTTTTAGGTTCTCCGGATATATTTTCTGGTCCAAACTTCTTCTCCTGTAAAAATCCCAAATTACTTGTAGCTGATACTTGGATATTTTTAGCTCTCACCTATCCTTTCCTCAACACCTTCTGACAGGGTCTTTGTACAGGAACAGGTGGGTAGGCATGGGCATTGACAGATCTGGCTCGACCACTGCTCTGCCCTGTCACCCTGAACAAGTCACAGAATAACTGGGAGCTTCAGCTTCCTTATTTGTGAACAATACCCACCTTATAGGGTAAATATTAGAAAAAATATATGAAATATATTTTTCAATAGAATAATGATGAATATCAAGATCTTGTATTAAGTACTATTATTAATTGGAATAATTTCAGTCATTAAAATTGCAAGCTATTTTGCCTCTTTCACTGTGTCCCTTTCAAAGCGCTGGCAATATTTCTACCCCAATTTCTGCACCCCCATCAAGGGTATCTGGAAACCTGCCATTTAGAAATGTATTAAGTTTCATTCTTGATTAAAACGAAGGTATCTTGGGGTAGACAAAACATTTGAAGCCTTTGTTAGGTAAACCTGCTTCTGAATACTGGTTTGGGCATCTGGAGATGGTAGGACAAGACAATGAGACAATGACTTCTTAAGATTTTTTTCAGATAGCCCATGTGAAAAATATTCTTATGAAAGATACAGCTGGGCGTGGTGGCTCACTCCTGTAATGCCAGCATTTTGGGAGGCTGAGGTGGGCGTATCACCTGAGGTCAGAAGATCGAGACCATCCTGGCTAACACGATGAAACCCTGACTCTACTTAAAATACAAAAAATTTGCGGGAGATGGTGACACATGCCTGTAATCCCAGCTACTTGGGAGACTGAGGCAGGAGAATCACTTGAACCCAGGAGGCTGAGGCTGCCAAGATAGCGCCACTGCACTCCAGCCTGGACAACAAGAGTAAAACTCAAGAAAAAGAAAGAAAGAAAGAAAGAGAGAAAGAGAGAAAGAGAGAAAGAGAGAGAGAGAGAGAGAGAGAGAGAGAGAGAGAGAGAGAGAGAGAAAGAGAGAGAGAGAGGAGGGAAGGGAGGGAAGGGAGAGAGAGAGAGAGGGAGGGAGGGAGGGGAAAGAAAGAAAGCACACCAAGATCTGTATCCACAGAGAGTAATGATGAATATCAAGATCTTGTATTTAAGTGAAGCATTTCTTTTCTCAAAGCCTGAATTGTGAGTTAGAGAGATAGACAATATATTTTTAACTATAAAATATAAAACATATACATATATATAACTGGGGTGCAGAGTAAGAAGAAAAAAATACAAGAAACACTGATAAATGTAATTCTCTAGGACAATATTGTGAACTTGACAACTGAAATATATGGGGATATATTAATAAAGTTCTTGGCACTTCTAAATTGAGCAAAGAAAATATCCATCCAATTTACAGACATATGTATCACATGTACTCAACTCAATGGATGGAGACCTTACAAAGTGACCAGATACTCAAGGGAGATGTCATTAAAAAAAAAAAGAAACAAGTTGATGGAGAACAAGGTGTTCATATATAGTTGCCTTGCTGAGAATGTGGGTCACAGTCTAGAGAGATTTCAAAGGTAATGTGATAATACCGCATATCTACCCAAGGGCAACCAGTGGAAATGTTCTGACTCAAAAATAACTCAGTGTTTGAGAATTCTGAGAGGACATTCACTACATCTCCATCCAGAGAAACTGGGAAGGAGGCATGAGTTAGTCTGTTGCAAGGTTTCAACAGATTAAACTTAGGATGTTATGAATTTATTGTTGAAAATATTAAGTCTCATCACTAATTGAATTCCATGAAAATGAAGAACTTCAGGGAAAGCTGATATTTATCTGTTAGGCAGAAATCTGTTAAGCTCAATTAAACATGATTTTAAAAAGATGTTCTTGCCGTCTCTGTGTATAGACCAAGGCTATAAAACTCAATTACATCTTAAGTAATAATGCTCACTTTCTGGTGATCAGAAATGATCATGGTGACATTCAAAAGTGGCATATTGGATATCTGCCACTTCAACAATCCTATAACAGCAAACTCTGCATAGCTGAAGATTTCCTAACCTCCTGTCTTGCTTTTACCCAATAATGGATAAATAAAGTTTCACACAAATAAAGGAACTTGGAAACTCCCTTCGCCTTTTATGACGGAATCTGACCTAAGCATTCATTTGTGAACTCAAGAAGTGAAGCAGAAATGACAAAATTATTCTAGTTTTTACTCCTTGGAAATCATATAAGGTCATTCTGTAATATGAACCGATATGGTGTGGGAAATGAAGAATAAAAGAATTATTTTTTTTTTTTCCAGAAAACAACCTGTAGTGTGAACTGTGTTAAAGGAAACTATACAAGACACAAAAGAAAAAAGGAAAAAAAAATCCAATTCAGAAAGGAAAATATTGCTGATCTGGGTAGGAAGGTGACAAAGAGAAAAGGCAATAATGTAAATCATATTTTTTTGGTAGTACTTCACTTAGAAGATGAGGTAGAGGTTCAAATGTGGAACCTGAGATTTCTTTCTGGCAGTTAATATGCCAATCATGCAGACCACCCCTCTAAAACAGAACCACATTGTGATTTATAACTTGTGGGTAAAGAGAATAGATTACCTCCCTTAGCCTGTTACAAGAGCCAAGACAAGCCATGCAAAGGAGAAGCAAGTCTCCAGGAAAAGGAGTTGGAAGAAGCTATCTACCACAGACTGTCACTTTGGGCCACTGGAAATACACATACATGCCCAGGATGTGCGTAGAAGCTCTGGGGAAGTTGGAGAGATTAACCCTGAGAACTGCTGACCAGAGAATATTTCAAAGGCAAGGAGCAGTGAGAGAGAGCCACAAACCAATCAGAGTGAAAAGAGATGTATGAACAGAGGAACAGGGGCATATAAAGACTAAGAGTTTGGGACTTCTGTCTCCACAGTCTGTTCTAGCACATTTCCATCAATCTGGGAAGGTATTTACAACTCCAAGAGGACAAGAGGGGTCAGGTGAGTCTGGTGTCAATGAGATGGTTTTTACTTGCATACAATTTGTCCCATTGCAGTTGCTTTACGAAACAGGTTAAATTCTTATCACAACCACCAGTATTCCCAGTGTATTCTATTTGTTTCTACGTGCTTAACAAGTCTGCTATTGATGTGTGAACTCACAAATGCACATTTAAGAAATTAGTGGAATGTGTGGCTTTGAGTGCAAGTCCACTGCTTCCTCTTGCTCTTTCTGCATGGGGAGAGGCTGGGACTTATAACACTTAGGCCTCCATTTGTAAAACAGGGCTGGCATTCTTCGCAGCCTATTTAGCGAGTAAACTATCTAATACTAAACGAGAGACTGCTTTTGGAGGTTTCCCTTGGAAGAAAGGCACATTATGGTTCTAAGGTGGCAAATATTAAATACAGTCTTCTCTAGAAACCATTTTCTTGTAAAGCTTAGAAAATAGAAATGTTGGTCTGGAGAAGAAGAAATTTCAGCTTCTGAAAGACCTATGTCTCACTTGTGAGCATTTTCTAATGCCTGGAGATGCATGGGCTCCTGGAGTGATGCTGTGGTTGAATGATGAGGACAACCACAGCATTAGAACAATGTATCGAATGGTATTCAGTGATCAGCACTTGTTCTTTATTTCCAAGCTATCTGTGCAGAGATTGTTAACACATTTTACACTATCATTTTAGAAAGAGATAGGGGAGAGACAAATCTCTTAAATGCCATTCTTTGCTAGCGCAAATGTAAATCTAGTGATGGCAAGTTTTAATTTGAAATAGAGAGTTATCTTAGTATTAATATACTTTGTCAATACTAAACTGTCCAGTGAAAATATAGTCTAATATATTTGGTGTTCAAGTTGAGAACTAAGGCCATAAAATGCAATGCTTTCCATTTGTTTGTTTTAAAATGAAGATCAAAGGAAACTGAGAGATGTTTTCAGAATAGAATGCTATTGTCTGAGCTAATGAATCAAAGGTATATGTATTACTCTCCACCCCACCAAGAAGTTAATTCCTAATTTACTTACATGTATTTTAAAAACGTGACTTGCTTAAAATTATTTTAGGCGAGAAAATAATTGGGAGCTCAGTAAAGGAAAGACAGGTTATTCTCATTACTGTCATCTTGTTCCTTAATCTCTTGATTAATGATCACTGAGAAAAAAAGTCAATAAAATGTTGCTTGTAACAATCCTACTGACTTCAGGGTGCAAGCGTAATGTGTGCCTTTTATTCCACTACGGGAACTTACCACCCAGATCATACTTCCTGAATACTCTAGTGGAGCTGGACTATTAACTTTATTACCCAGGGAACAAGAGACAGAGGAATGGGATATGGGTGAAACCATAGGTCACTGTTATGATTCTAGCTTTTATTTGAGAAGGGGAAGGTGAAAATTCACAGGAGACAAATATGTTATTAGTTAACTGTTATTTTATCACTATAGAAGTCCCTTTATGCTTGGTTTTTAGCCATCAAAAAAGAGCAGGAGGGCTCCACTAAAAAGTACTTACTCCTTAAATGTCATCTACATAGACTCTGTTTTGTTTTAGAGCTTCTCATTGTGCTTTTGCATAGCATGTTAATCTATAAACTGCTGCCTCGAGTCATTTTAGAAGCAGCCAGGGCACAAATCCTAAGGAATAAAAGTTTTAAGTTTAGGTAATGTGTTTTTACACACACATGTGTGGTCATGTATATATATGTGTATATATGTATATTTGCGCTCATATGTATATACATCATATGTCTATATTTTCATATACAAGCAAATATAAATTTATAGTTGGCTTTGAATTTACAATGTGAGTTATTTTGTGCACACACACACACACATATATTTGCATGAAGCTTTTTAGTTCCTAAATACTTCCTATAGATTATCTTATTATTTTCCAAAATACTTCCCATAGATTATCTTATTCTGAAGTTCATAATCACTCTACACAGAGGTTACATGACCTGTCCAAATTCATGCTTAGTAAGTGGTAAAGCCAGGACTAGCAATAAAGTTTCCTGAGTCATAGCCAGGAGTTCTTGCCACCAGAGCAGCTGTCAGTGGTTACTGGGAAAGCCAGGGGAAGAAACTGATTTGGCTTCTCTGAATTTGAGAATTGTAGTGACTGAAATATTAGCAGTGTAGTTATTTTCCAGGCCAGTTGATCCAGGACAGTCCTATCTGTGATTCAGATAAGTTGTGTAAGTGGCCATGTATGGTAACTTTGATATGTTATGTCTATATTATGTTATACTCCACCATCATCTGGTGTTCTCATTCTTTTGTGTTACATATCTTTTTATTGACTTTATTTTTGACATCTAAACAATCTCATAGCTCCTCTTACACTAGCAATAAAAATACTGATGCAGGGTACCCTATTACAAAAGGTATGTAGAACTAGAAACTTGAATCCTATTTTCTCCCAATTGCCAAGAGTGGCAAAACAATATAATAAAATTCTATTTCCAGTTCTGCCTGTTAGTCAAAACAAATTTTCAGATGGAAATTGGTAAATATGGTACACAAAATTGATACTGTTATTTCAAAGTTAAAAATTGATGAACCATTTCTTATTTTTTAGACATTCTCTTCTGAGACCCTTCATTTTTAAAAATCTAATTTATGGTCAAGTCCAATAACAGAGATAAAGCAACTTGAACAGTCTTTGTATTATTCAACAAGCATTCACTGGCAAGGTTAGTAAAAGAAATTGAAAAACTGCTACTTCATTACAAAAAACAATCATAATGAAAATCAACCCAGTTGGCACATAAGAACTCCCCATTCAAAATCAAAATACCATTGTCAAATAAAAGATGATAGAAAGGCTCTTGGTAATAACTTTGGTGTGATAATGGGTATTTGGGAACTTCAGCCTGACACATCAGACTGTGTCATTTAAAAATCCATCTGTCCTAGAAGTCCTAAAGGCGAAGTTTACCATTGAAATGACTTTTTTTTCTTGAAAAATAAGACAAAACCTTGCATTCCATGAATAGAGGTTGAGATGCTATTACAAAGAAACCCCCAAATGTATTGGCTTACATGGACAGAAGTGTATTTCTCACATTAGTCTGGCTGGTCCAGGTGGCGAAGTAGATCTACTCCTCTAGGTCATTAAAGGGCACAGATTCCTTCCTTACTGCCGCATTGCCATTTGCTGAATGTCGCACTCCTCAGCGCTGCTGGAGAAAGAGTTCAGGGCAGGTGTCTTCAAGGAAGTGACATATAAATTCCACTCCTCCTTCATTGCCCAGAATCTCATCACATGAACATACTTAGCTTCAAGGGATGCTGGTAAATGTAGTCTGTAGCTGGGAGGCCATGTTCCTAAAAGTGGGGAGGTGGGGGGAATGATGGAGAGTGGATACAGATTGACTCAATTACTAAAAGAGAGTAGGGTAGACAGGAGTGTGGTGCAGCTAGCAGTATCTACAGTAGCCACAATATACAAAATAAAATGCGTTTATTCAAGCAGGAATAGTATCAGCAACAAATTAAAGACACACAATTAGACAATCAATGCTGGTAGCACTTGGGTTCTTTAAAAATCGTCGTTCTCAAGTTTTTTCAGTCTGTGTACCACTTCTTTGGGGTAAAAGTTATGCAGACCACCTATACTCTGCAGGAAGATTTCGTTGTGTACTTGACTTTGTTTTTCGTGCAATACAATTAGATTAGTGAAGCTTGCCATTTTTTTTTTTTTACACTATTGAAGAATACCCTTTTCTAAAATAACTTGACTTTACAAATAATGGAAACTTACCATTTAAAGATATGTAACATCCTCTTTTATGAGTGAGTGTATGCATGTGTATGTAATATTTACTAAAGGGGTGTATACTTTTCTGCTTCTTTAAAGAAGATTACTAAGCTCATTTGAATTAGTTCATACTTTTGTTCAATACACATTGATTGAGTGCCTATGATCTGTCAGTGTATATCAGGTTCTGCATATGGTTTCAGGTTTAATCTTCCCAAAAACCCAATGAGGCAGCTCAAATTTTCACTATTTCACAAATGAAGAAACAGAATGTCAAGGAGTTTAGGTAACACACTCAACATTATATAACCAACTAGATTTAAACCCCAGTCTCTGTTACTCATTCTATTTCTCTGTTTGCTTTATTCAAAATATATTTATCAAACAGCTTCTATGGGCCAGGCAGTAAGCTGGACATTTTTATCTTTTACTTCTATTTAATCTCAAAACAATCCCATGAGGTAGATATTATTTTTCCATTTTATAGATGGTATAACTGTGTTTCAGAAAAGTGAAGTATCTCACTCAGGATTGCAGAGCAATGGGTAGAACAGACAAGGCTCAAGTTCAGAGCCCGGTCCTTTGCAGATGGAACCTGCCTTTTCTCCTACTCTAGGTCACCGCTCCCACTGGGCTCCCAACTTAGACAAAGTGCAGACTTGCTTTATCTTCGTCCCCTCTACATTTTCCATCCACTGACTTAGCAGGTCCTATGAACTCTTGCAAAAACGTCTTTCCAGTCCAGCCCTCATCATAGCCAGGCCCATCATAGCCAGGCCTTTATCATTTTAGACTTGAATCATTTCAACTGTTTCCTAAGTGGTCTTTCTATAATCAAATTATTTTTCCTTATTCTAATCTCCTCACTGTCATGAGATGGTCACCCTCAAATAAAATATCCAATTACAATTCACCCATGCTTAAAAACTCCCACTCATTTCTTGATCTCCTCAGAATAATATCTCAGTTCATCAGCTCCTCTAGGCCTCATACAAGGATCCTCAGCTGCAACTTCATCTCTCATCACCCAACTCCTAACCAGCCTAAATTCTATCCATACTTAATGCTTTGCTAATCTTCAAACCCATCTGCTTTTTCAAGACTCTGTACTTTTGTACATGATGTTCCTGTGACCTGGAATAGTCTTTCCCACTTTTTTTCTGCCTGGAAAATTTCTAGGTGTTTTAAAGTTGCAATTATAATTATGAAGTTGTAAAGTTGCTTCCCCAAATGGAGTTGGCCACCCTTCTTTTGTCCCATAGTGTACTCTCGTGAATCTTAATATAGTGCAATAAGTGCTATCATAATTATACACCTTTCTTACCCAGACTGTGCTCTCCTTGACAACCAGGAACACCTGGGCCTTGCACAATGCTTGGCACACTATGCAAATGTTTATTGGGAACAATAGACTAAATACTCAGTTGCTAGACATAGCACAAAGGCCATTGGGTTGTGATGTCATTTAACAACAAAACAAGTCAACTCTTTATTGAACACTTACTCTGAACAAGTCATTGTGCTTGGTACTATGAAATGATCAAAAAAGAATGGGAGCCTGGGAAGGGCAGTGGGGAGAAGTGTATGAAGAGAAGTTTATTAATGGGTACAAATACACAGTTTGATAGAAGAAATAAGACTTAAATGTTAGATAGATCAGTAGGGTGACCATAGTTTTCAATAATCTATTGTACATTTTCAAATAGCTAGAAGAGAAAATTTGAATGTTTTAGCATAAAGACAAATATTTACTGTGATAGGTATCACAAGTATGTTAATTTGATTTTACAGATTATATGAATGTATTAAATTATCACATGTCCTCTGAAATTATGTACATCTATAATGCATAAATTAAAAAATAAATTTTTAAAAAAGAATAAAATAATTTTGCCTGTAACTCTTTACCCTAGCTTCAGATTTAATTAAGGAGCTAAGATTAATAATTTGAAAATTAGAGCGTTTATGTCCCTTCTTAATTGTTCCTTGTTTATACCTATCAAACTCTAGAATCCTTGAGGATGAATTCTCTTTTCGTTATTGTTTTTAAAGTTCCTGTTATTGCTTCTGGCACATAGTAGGTGTTCAAAAGTCTTTGTTGAAAGATGAGTGAATAGTAAGTTTTCAAAAAAAACATAGAGGATCAATGTTGAAAGCACAAAATGAGTGGCATTGCTTCTCTATATATTAATGAAGATGAGATGAAGAAACAGGCACTGAAAGAAGATTTGGATCAATCTGAGACATAGGAAGGATTTGAGAAAATTAAGGAAGTGATAAAGTCATGTCAAGGATATAGAAACAAATACGAGAAAATGCATTTTATTAGTTAGGTAATGTAACAAACTCAGTGTCTTATAACAACAAACACTTATTTCACACTTGTAGATCTGCTGATTTAGGCTAGCTTAGCCAAGTGACTATTTTGGGCTGCAGGTCACCTGAGTTAGGGTTGACTCTGGGTTATGTTTGGGTTTAGGTCTAATCCATGTCTCTCCATCCTTGTGGTTGATGTCTTGGGGAGGGGCTAATTGTATTTTTGATGTGGTAAATACAGGAACAATTATGATCAAGAGAATATGCTGTGGCATATTGATTCATTCATTGTTTACAATTATGTCCCCCTTTCATTCAAATTATATATTTGCAACTTTTGCCGTATGGTTTTGTAATACCTTTCTCTAAAATAAATAGAGTATGTTTCCTAGCCCTACTGATGTTGGAATTGGCCATGTGATTTGATTTGACCAGTGAAATATAGGTAGAAGTCATGGTGTTCCAGTTTCAGGCTAACACCTTGTATTAGTTTGTTCTCACATTGATATAAAGAACTTCCTGAGACTGGGTAATTTATGAAGAAAAGAGGTTTAATTGACTCCCAGTTCCACAGGCTTAACAGGAAGCATGACAGGGAGGCCTCAGGAAACTTAAAATCATGGCAGAAGGGGAGGCAAACACCTTCTTCCCATGGCAATAGGACAGAGAGAGAGAGAGCAAGTGGAGGAAGTACCACACACTTTTAAACCATTAGATTTCATGAGAACTCACTCACTATCATGAAAACAGCAAGGGGAAAATCTTCCCCCATGATGCAGTCACCTTCCACCAGGCCCCTCCTCCAACATTTGGAATTACAATTTGACATGAGATTTTGGGTGGGGACACAAATCCTAACCATGTCATTCTACACCTGGCCTCTTCCAAATCTTATGTCCTTCTCACATTGCAAAATAGTTATCCCTTATCCACAGTTCCCCAGTCTTAACTCATTTCAGCATTAATTCGAAAGTCCATAGTCCAAAGTCTCATCTGAAACAAGGCAAGTTCCTTCCACCTATGAGACTGTAAAATCAAAAACAAGTTAGTTACTTCCAAGATACAATGGGGGTGCAGGCATTTGGGTAGATGCTTAAATTCTAAATCTGAGAAATTGGCCAAACGAAGGGCCCACAGGCCCCATGCAAGTTCAAAACCCAGCAGGACAGTTATTAAATCTTAAAGCTCCAAAATATTCTCCTTTGACTCTATGTCTCACATCCAGGGCACGTTGATGCCAGAGGTGAGGTCCCAAGGCCTTGGGCAGCTCCAACCCTGTGGCTCTACAGTCCCTTTAGCTGCTTTCATGGGCTAGCATTGAGTGCCTGTGGCTTTTCCAGGTCCACGGTGCAAGCTGTCAGATCTACCATTCTAGGGTATGAAAAACTGTGGCCCTCTTCTCACAGCTCCACTAGGCAGTGCCCCTGTGGGAACTTTGTGTGGGGTCTCCAACCCCACATTTCCCCTCCACACTGCCCTAGTAGGGGTTCTCCATGATGACTCCACCACTGCAGCAAACTTCTGCCTTGACATCCAGGTATTTCCATACATCCTCCAAAGTCTAGGTAGAGATTCCTAAACTTCAACTCTTGTTTTCTGTCCACCTGCAGGTCCAGCACCATGTGGGAGCTTCCAAGGCTTGGGGCTTGAACCCTCTGAAGCTGTACCTTGGTCCCTTTTAGCCATGGCTGGGGCTGGAGAGGTTAGAACACAGGGCACCATATCCCGAAGCTGCACAGAGGAGCTGTGTCCTGGGCCTGGCCCTCAAAATCGTTTTTTCCTACTAAGCCCTGGGGCTGTGATGGAAAGGTCTGTTGTGAGGATCTCTGACATGCTTTGGAGACATTTTCCCCATTGTCTTGGGTATTAACATTCGGCTCCTCTTTGTTTATGCAAATTTCTGCAGCAGGCTTGAATTTCTTCCAAGGAAATGTATTATTCTTTTCTACCTCTTGGCTGGACTGCAAACTTTCCAAAATTTTATGCTCTGCTTCCCTTTGAATATAAGTTTCAGTCTCAGATTATCTCTTTGTTCAGGCTTATGGGCGTACAATTTTAGAAACAGCCAGGTTACTTCTTGAATGCTTCACTGCTTAGAAATTTCTTCTGCTGGATATACTAAATCATCTCTCCCAAGTTCAAAGTTCCACAGATCTCTAGGGCAGGGGCAAAATGCGACCAGTCTCTTTGCTAAAATATAGCAAGGGTCACCTTTACTCCAGTTCCCAGTGAGTTTCTTATCTCCATGTGAGACCACCACAGCCTGGACTTCATTGTCCATATCACTGTCAGTGTTTTGGTCAAAACCATACAATAGGTCTCTAGGAAGTTTCAAACTTTCCCACATTCTCCTGTCTTCTTCTGAGCCCTCAGAACTATTCCCTTCTGCTTGTTACCCAGTTCCAAAGTCACTTCCACATTTTCAGGTATATTTATCGCAATGCCCCACTCTTCTGGTACCAATTTTCTGTATCAGTTCGTTCTCACAGTGCTGTAAAGAACTACCTGAGACTGGGTAGTTTATGGAGAAAAGAGGTTTAACTGACTCACAGTTCTGCAGGCTTAACAGGAAACCTGACTGGGAGGCCTCATTAAACTTACAATCATGGCAAAAGGTGAGGGGGAAGCAAGTGCCTTCTTCAAATGGCAGCAGGAGAGACAGTAAAAGTGGAAATGCCACACACTGTTAAACCATCAGATCTCATGAGAACTCACTATCATGGGAACAGCAAGGGGCAATCTGCCCCAGGATTTAATTGCATCCCACCAGTCCCCTTCTCCAACAGTGGGAATTACAATTCAACATGATATTTGGGCAAGGATGCAAATCCGAACCATATCAGACCCCAAGAGGCATTGTATTTTTCTGTCCACCCTCTTGTGCTCCTGTCTTTTGCTGGTACAGGGAGAATGAGAGACATATAATGTAAATTGCACTGTGATTCAAAGCCCGAAGCCCGGCCAACTACAAACTGAAGCAGATCCTTCCCTGGCTGACCCTCAAACTGGGGAGCAAGAAAATTATAGCTTCATTGTTGTAAAACTCTAGGTTTGCAGCAGTAGTTGACTAATACAGATGTGGAAGTGGGCAGAGATACGGAGCATTCAGAAATTATGTTGGAAAGAGGGCTAAGGGCTCATTGAATGGCGGCATGAACAGCATATAAGAACGATCACATAAAGAGGTAGCAAGGGAGAAGGGAGTCAAAGCTGACTAAGTGGTGAAGTACAGGTTGAATGCTGGCACTACTGGCTAAAATGACTATTTCAGTAACCATGGAATGGTAAAGCTAAATAGGATCTTGAAATTATTTTTGATATTGCAATCTCCAAGGTAGAATTAGCATGCAGAATTGTCTTGTTTGCCTAACATAGACTTTTTTTTTAATTTGAATTTGAATGCAGTGGACGGGTCATACATCCTCCTGTTCCTTACGTTATCTACTTCTCCTTTTTCACCCTCCATACCTTCAAATGCATTTGAGATTATGCTCCCTGGCATTCTCATTACCACATATGCCCAGGCACATTAAAGATGACTGAGAGATATGCAAATTATATGATGACAATAGCTGTATGAACTGAACATTTATTATGTGTTCAGACATTGTTCTATGTGATTTATATGTTTCATCTCAGGAATCTTCATTTTGAAGATAGGGCAAAAGGAGTTTAAATGACTTGCCTAAGGTCAACAGTTGGAAGTGGAAGAGCCAAGATTCGAAAAGTCCATTTTATTGAGCAGTTTCAACTTGGTCAGCTTAAACATAAAAGAGATTATTGTTTGGTAAATGCTTTCTGCAGCTAACCTAATGCATCCTGCTTCCTTTCCTGAGAGCAAATCTCTTAACTGCAACGAGTGATTGCAGAGGATAGGTTTTTATTACACTCTCTTTGTTATACGGCCAAGGTAGAGAATCTACAGGTAAGCTACTTTAAATAATTTTTTTTTTATTCCTTAAAAAAATTAACTCTTCTGAGTTACTTTTTCTTACATAGCTGAACTGGACAATTACTGTTTTTGTAATATACTGTTAGCAAAACTGTGGGGAAACAGGTCTGATGATTCATGGGCATAGCATACAAACCTACATGAACCCTTTGCAGGCAGTTAGTTAATATCTATCAAAATTTCAAATTCATACATCTGCTTTGACTCAGCAAATACACTTCTGGAAATTTGTTCCACAGAAATATTGCTTAGCTATGAAATGATGTTATTTACAAGGGTATTGTTTGAACAGCAAAAGTCTGAAAATAACCTAAATATCCATCAACTGTGGAGGGCTTAAATAAATATATGTCCATATAGTGGGATATAATGCACCAGTAAAAGACTATTCTTCATGTAATGATGTGGATATTTATAAAAGTTCTTGTTAAAAAAGTAAGGTGCATAAAGGTATGTAGGGTATACTCCTTTTGGTGTAAGGAAGGAGGAAACAGGTCAGGCATGGTGGCTCAGGCCTGTAATCCCAGCACTTTAGACGGCCAAAGTGAGAGTAGCCAGGTGTAGTGGCACATACATGTGGTCCCAGCTACTCAAGAGGCTGAGGCAGGAGGATTGCTTGAGCCTGGGAGGTTGAGGCTGCTGTGAGCCATGTTTGCACCCTGCATTCTAGCCCGGGCAACAGAATGAGACCCTGACTTGGAAGAAAAAAAAAAAAAAAAAGAAGGAAACATATATATTTTTACATGCATAATAAAACCCTGGAAGCATACACAAGAAATGAATAAATGTTGTTACCTTAGGATAGAAAGGGACAGGACAGGTGGGGCAGGTGTGGGAGAAAGATCTATACTGCATTTAAAAAATACATTTTTAAACTGCATGGATGTGTTAAAACATTGAAAAACAAAGTAACCGCTGTTATATAGAGATACATTTTTTAAATGTTAGAAATAGAGTCTGTATTCAATTATTAGATAATTACTCATTTTGTGAATTATCCATTAAAAATGTTGATAGTTGGAGAAAAGCACCAGACTTAAGCATGAGGTGTTTTGAATCTGGGTCTATCAATTACTAATTGTGTGATCTCCAATCAGTCTATTGTTGGAATTGTTTTCTCATTAGGAAAATTTGTTCAGCCAGATGGTTTCTGTTCTAGTTCTGAGTCACTCTTTTCTCCCCCTTAGCAAATGACTAGGGAATGCAACACAATCTTGACATTTCCTTTCAAGAAACTTGATTGGAAAGACCACTACTTTTGCATTTTGGCATCAGGATTCTTCGTCTGGAAGCAAGTGAAACTGACACTGTTTAGCTTAGGCAGAAAGTAGCTCATAGAGTCAAGGAAGAGCTGGAACACCAAAGAGAAAGTTTGTGTATTTTCTTCCAGGGCACTCAGTTGGAGGACTTCTTTTAACTGCCTCGTGCAACTGCATGTTTCCAATAAAGATTCAAATTCCCAGAAGAAAAAAAAATAAATGGACTCTGAAGTTAAGGGAGCAGGGTTCTGCCATTGAAACCACTTCATGACCTCATGCCATTAGAGATAAATGATGCTGTAATGAAAGGATGTTGGGCAAATAGAAACAATACCTTTCCAGGGAAGCATTCTTCTTGTTGGAGTTGCTCTTCAGCCATCTAGTTGATTGGAGCTGATAGACCCTATCTCATGTGTCGTGTTAGTCCCATTGTGTTGCTTAATGGAATACCTGAGGCTAGGTGATTTATAAAGAAATAAAGTTTATTTGGTTCTGTGGACTGTACAAGAAGCACGGCACCAGCATCCACTTGTTGTGAGGGCTTCAGGCTGCATCCACTCATTGCAGAAGGAGAAGGGGAACCACACTATGCAGAGATCACATGGCAAGAGAGAGGGGGCGGTGCCAGGCTCTTTTCAACAACCAGCTCTCCAGAAAGGTAGGGGGAAACTGTTGCAGGAACTCATGGAGTGAGAGCTCACTCATTAAAATGAGGATGGCTCCACAGTATTCATGAAGGATTCACTCCCATGACCCAAATACTTCCCTTTAGGCCCCACCTCCAACAATGGGGATCAAATTTCAGCATGAGGTTTGGAGGGACAATTATCCAAACTATATAATGGCCAAAACAGTGGCATGTGTGAAAACAGTTAAAGCTTGGATAGATCTTGTTATTGCTGTGAGAAGAACCTGTGTCTCAAGCTGCTATATCATCATGGTAACCTAAGACTAAAGGAAGACTATCCTGGGGCTTGGGGGATAATTCTTAAAACTGGTAAACACGTAAAATTCACAGGTACTCAAAACTGTGACTGTGATATTCATCATCTCAGTGATGGTTAATATTGAGTGTCAACTTGATTGGACTGACGGATGCAAAGTATTGTTCCTGGGTGTGTCTGTGAGAGTGTTGCCAAAGGAGATTAACATTTGAGTCAGTGGACTGGGCAAGGCAGACCCAACCCCAATCTGGGTGGGTACCATCTCTTCAGCTGCCGGTGTGGCTAGAATAAAGCAGACAGGAGAAGTTGGAAAGAGAGACTTGCTGAGTCTTCCAGACTTCATCTTTCTCCCATGCTGGATGCTTCCTGCCCTCAAACATCAGACTACAAGTTCTTCAGCTTCAGCTTTTGGACTCTCGGGCTTATACCAGTGGTTTGCCAGGGGATCTTGGGCCTTTGGCCACGGACTGAAGGCTGCACTGTTGGCTTCCCTGCTTGTGAGGTTTTGGGACTCGGACTGGTTTCCTTGCTCCTCAGCTTGCAGATGGCCTATTGTGGGACTTCACCTTGTGATCATGTGAGTCAGTTCTCCTAATAAACTCCCCTTCATATGTATATATATCCTATTAGTTCTATCCCTTTAGAGAGCCCTGACTCATACAATCTCATAATAGTTTTTGAACTGAATGTCTGAAATTCAACAAGTCACTTTTGCAAAAGACTACCATGTGGCACAGAAATTTTTGTCCTGAAATTGTCTATCTTTGTAGCAGTTGGACTTTTTCACTGAGATTTGCCCTATTGGTTATTTCCTGGTCTTTCCTGCAATGGTTACTCTTCCAGTTCTTGCTGGAAGTCAATTCAGAATTGTTTTCTGAATGGGAAGCAACATCTCTGATCAACCAGTGTAATTCCTGGCTTATATAGTGTTCTCATCTATATAAGCTGAAAACTGAATTCCAGAAGGTTATATAAATTGCCCCAGGTTACACAGCTAGTCATCCAGTCAGTCCAAGCTCACACAGACCATCAGCCAATGCTAATTTAAGTGCTCATTTTAGGTGGATCTAGCCTATGGATAGAGAGGTAGGGGCCACTCTGACAAATTTCTGAATATATCTCACAGTCCTTGTGCTGTTCTTTTTTTCTTTTTAAAAATTTTAACATTTAAAATTTTTATGGGTACATAATAGGTGTATATACTTATGGGGTACATGAGATATTTTAACACTGGCATATAATGTGTAATAATCACATCAGGGTAGATGGTGTTTCAGTCACCTACAGCATTCATCATTTCTTTCTGGTTATGAACAATCCAATTGTACTCTTGCAGTTATTCTGAAATGTACAAAAAAATTATAGCTGACTGTAGTCACCCTGTTGTGCTATCAAGTTCCAGGTCTTTCTCATTATATCTAATTATAATTTTGTACCCATTAACCATCCCCATTTCACACCACTTCCTACTAGTCTTCCCAACCTCTGGTAATCATCTTTCTATTCTCTACCTCCCTGAGTTCAGTTGTTTTCATTTTTATTTCCCACAAATAAGTAAAAACATGCAAAGTTTGTCTTTTTGTACCTGACTTTTTTCAATTAACATAACATCCTCCAGGTTAACCCATGTTGTTGCAAATAACAAGATCTCATTTGTTTTTATGGCTGAGTGCTCTATTGTATATATGTACCACATGTTCTTTATCCTTTCATCTGTTGATGGTCACTTAAGTTGCTTCCAAACCATAGCTATTGTGAATAGTGCTGCAATAAATGTGGAAGCACAGATATCACTTTGATATACTGATTTCCCTTCTTTGGAGTATAGACCTAGCAGTGGGATTGCTGGATCATATAATAGCTCTGTTTTTATCTTTTTGAGAAACATCTATACTGTGCTTCACAGTGACTGTACTACTTTACATTCCCTCTAGCAGTATACGAGAGTTCCCCTTTCTCCACATCCTTATCAGCATTTGTTATTGCCTATCTTTTGGATAAAAGCCTTTTTAACTGGGGTGAGATGATATCTCATTGTAGTTTTGATTTGCATTTCTCTGATGATCAGTGATGTAGAGCACCTTTTCATATATGTGTTTGCCATTCTATGTCTTCTTTTGAGTAATGTCTATTCATATCTTTTGCCCATTTTTAAATCAGATTATTAGATTTTTTTTCCTATAGATTTGTGTGAGCACCTTATATATTCTGGTTATTAATCGCTTGTCAGATGGATAGTTTGCAAAAATTTTCTCTAATTCTATGAGTTGTCTCTTCACATTGTTGATTGTTTCTTTTGCTATGCAGAATCTTTTTGATTTGATAGGATCCCATTTGTCCATTTTTGTTTTGTTTGCCTGTTACTAGTATTTCTCAAGAAGTCTTTGCCTAGATCCATGTCCTGGAGAGTTTCTTCACAGTTTTCATGTAATAGTTTCATAGTTTGAGGTCCTAGGTTTAAGTCTTTAATCCATTTTGATTTGATTTTTGTACATGGTACAGGGGTCTAGTTTCATTCTTCTGCATATGAATATTCAGTTTTCCCAGCACTGTTTATTGAAGAGATTGTCTTTACTCCAGTGTATGTTCTTAGTACCTTTGTTGAAAATAAGTTAAACGAAGCAGATGTATGGATTCATTTCTGGGTTCTCTATTCTGTCCCATTGATCTGTGTGTCTGTTTTTATGTCAGTACCATGCTGTTTTGGTTACTGTAGCACTGTAGAATAATTTGAAGTCAGGTAGTGTGATTTCTCCAGTTTAGTTCTTTTTGCTCTAGATGACTTTGGCTATACTGGGTCTTTTGTGGTTCTATATAAATTTTTGTATTTTTTTCTATTTATGTGAAAAATGTTATTGGCATTTTTATAGGGATTGCCTTGAATCCGTAGATTGCTTTGGGTAGTATGGACATTTTAGCAGTATTGGATTCTTACAATCCATGACTGTAAAATGCCTTTCCTTTTTTTTTTTTTTTTGGTGTCCTCTTCAGTTTCTTGAATCAATGTTTTGTAGTTTTCATAGTAGAGCTCTTTCACTTCTTTGATGAAGTTTATTCCTATGTGTCTTATTTTATTTGCAGTTATTATAAATGGAATTACTTTTTTTATTTCTTTTTCACATTGTCCACTGTTGGCATATAGAAATGCTACTGATTTTTGTATGTTGAATTTGTATCCTGCAAATTTGCTGACTTTGTTTATCAGTCTAACAGCTTTTTGGTGAAGTCTTTAGGTTTTCCAAATAGAAGATCATATTATCTACAAACAAGAATAACTTGCCTTCTTCCTTTCCGATTGGGGTGCTTTTTATTTCTTTTTTCAGATGGCTGTAGATAGGACGTCCACTACTTTATGTTGAATAACAGTGGTGAAAGTTGACATCCTTGTCATGTTCCAGATCTTAGAGGAAAGGTTTTCAGATTTTCCTCATTCAGTGTGATACTACCTGTGGGTCTTTTGTTTATGGCTTTTATGGTATTGAGGTATGTTCCTTCTAATCTTAGGTTTTTTTTTTTTTTTTTTTTTATCATGAAGGGATGGTGAATTTTATCAAATGATTTTTAGCATCAGTTGAAATGATCATATGGTTTTATTCTCCATTCTGTTGATATGGTCTATCACATTGATTGATCTGTGTATGTTAAACCATCCTTCTGTCCTGTGATTAATCTTACTTGGTCATGATGAATGACTTAAAAAATGTGTTATTGAATTCAGTTTGCTAGTATTCTATGGAAAATTTTTGCATCAATATTGATCAGAGATGTTGGCCTATAGTTTTCTTTTGTTGTTTTGTGTTTATCTGGTTTTGGTATCAGGGTAACACTGGCCTCGTAGAATGAGTTTGGAAGTATTCCCTTCTCCTTTATTTTTAGGAGTAATTTGAGTATGATTGGTATTAGTTCTTTAAATGTTTCATAGAATTCAGAAGTGAAGCGATTGCATCATGGGCTTTTCTCTTCTCTTTTTTTTTCTTTTCTTTCTTTCTTTCTTCCTTTTGCTTTTCTTTTTCTTTTTTTCTTTATTTTTAGATCATCTCATTACCATTGCCCAGACTGGAGTGCAGTGGCATGATCTCAGCTCACTGCAGCCTCAATTACCCAAGCTCAGACGATCCTTCCACCTCAGCCTCCTAAGTAGCTGGGACTACAGGTGCATGTCACCACACCTGGCTGTTTTTGTATTTTTAGGAGAGACAGAGTTTCGACCTGTTGCCCACACTGGTCATGATTGAGAATTCCTAGGTTCAAATGATCCATCCACCTTGGCCTCCCAAAGTACTAAGATTATAGGCATGATACAACATGCCCAGCCACATCTGGGGCTTTTCTGTACTGGATTTTTATTATGGCTTTGATTTCTTTACTTGTTTTTGGTTTGATCAGGTTATGGAGTTCTTCATGGTTCAATATTAGTAGGTTTGTATGTGCCTAGGAGTGTATTCATTTCCTCTATATTTTCCGATTTATTGGCAGATAGTTTCTCATAGTAGCCACTAATGATTCTTTGAATTCCTGGGGCATCCATTGTAATGTCTCCTTTTTCATCTCTGATTTTACTTATTTGGGTCATCTCCCTTTTTTTCTTAGTTAGTCTGGCTAAAGGTTTATCAATTTTATTTATCTTTCAAGTAAACCTTTACATTGATTTTTTATTGTTTTCTTCATTTCAATTTTATTTATTTGTGCTCTAATCTTAAATATTTCTTTTCATCTACTAGTTTGGGTTTGGTTTGCTCTTGCTTTTGTAGTTCTTTTAGACGCATCATTAGGTTATTTATTTGAAGTTTTTCTTATTTTTAGATGTAGGCACTTATGCCTATAAATTTCTTGTTTAGTACCGCTTTTGCTGTACCCCATAAGTTTTGGTATGTTGCATTTAATATTTCATTTGTTTCAAGTAATTTTTGTATTTCCCTCTTAATTTCTTCCTTTACATACTGGTCATTCAGGAGCATATTGCTTAAATTCCATGTGTTTGTGTTGTATAGTTTTCAAAATTCCTCTTGTTATTGATTTGTAAATTTTATTGTGGTCAGAGAAGATGCTTGATATTATTTCAGCTGTTCTGAATGTTTTAAGACCTGTTTTGTGACCTAACATATGGTCTATCCTTGAGAATGATCCATGTGCTGAGGGGAAGAATGTGTATTCTACACCATTGGATGAAATATTCTGTAAATATCTATTAGGTTTATTTGTTCTATAGTGCATATTAAGTCCAGTGTTTCTTTGTTGATTTCCTGTCTGAATAATCTGTCCAATGCTGAAAGCAAGGTATTGAAGCTTCCAGCTATTATTGTATTGATGGTCTATATGTATAATTGGCTCTAGTAATCCTCTTTTGAATTGACTTCTTTGTTACTACATGATAACCTACTTTGTCTCTTTTTACAGGTTTTGTCTCAAAGTCTATTTTGTTTGATATAAGTATAGCTACTCCTGCTCTTTTATGGCTTCCATTGGAATGGAATATATTTTTTCATCCTTTTATTTTTAGTCTATATGTATTTGTGTATGTGAAGTGTGTTTCTTGTAGGCAACAGATCACTGGGTTTTGTTTCTTTATCCATTTAGCCACTCTATGTGTTTTGATGGGAGAATTTAGTCCATTTACATTCAGTGATATTATTGATAAGTAAAGACTGACTCCTGTCATTTTGTTATTTGTTTTCTTGTTGTTCTGTGGTCTTTTCTTCCTTCTTTCTTTCCTTCCTGTCTTCCTTTTTGTAAAAGCTATTTTCTCTGGTGGTATGTTTTAATTTCTTGTTTTTAATTGTTTTCTATTACAGGCTTTTTGATTTGAAGTTACCATGAAGCTTGCAAATAACATATTATAACCTATTATTTTAAACTGATGACAACTTAACACTGATTGCCTAAAGAAACAAACAAGGAACGAGAAAACCAACAACAATTTTCACCTTTTCTCCCTGCTTTAAAGCTTTTTGTTGTTTCATATTGTCTTTTTATGTTGCCTGTATCTTGAAAAGTTATAGTTATTATTTTTTATTGGTTGATTGTTTTGTCTTTCTATTTAATGTAAGAGTAATTTACACACTACTATTACAGTGGTATAATATTCTGTGCTTTTCTGTGTGCTTACTATTACCAGTGAGTTTTGTACCTTCAGATGATTTCTTATTGCTCATCAATATGCTTTTCTTACTGATTGAGGTATTCCCTCTTCAAGCAGCTCTGCTTGCCAGCTCAAGTGTCCATGGGGGGTGAGGGTTTCCTGTAGCTAGGATTCTGGAGGACTATGACATAAGTGGGCCACTTCTTACCTGCTTAACTCACCCCTTCACACAGGAGCTGCTGGGAACCAGGAATAAGTCTCAGTGCTTGGCAGCTGGGTGCAGGGTTTCCAGCTTCGTCCCCGCTTCAGTCTAGGGTCTGTGTCCTCCCTCTGTCCACTCTCAATGCCTTCCCTCCAAAGATCTGTTTAGAATATCAATCTTCCCAATGTCCTGGTCTCTTAATGGGAGATATTCTTTCTGGCTATGTCTAGTCAGCCATCTTGGCTCTGAATCTTTACTTAAAGTTATTTGACATGCATTGTTAGGTTGTTTATTTGAATTTTAATTGCTTTTTTGCTGGAGGTACTTATTGCTACAAACTTTCCTCTTAGTACTACTTTTACTGTATTCCATGAGTTTTGGTATGTTGTTTTTCTATTTTTATTTGTTTCAAGTAATTTTTAAATTTCCCTCTTAATTTTTTCATTGACTCACTGGTCATTCTGGAGTATATTGTTTAATTTCCATGTGTTCATATTGTTTCCAAAGTTCCTTTTGTTACTGATTTCTACTTTTGTTTTATTGTGGTCAGAAAATATACTTGATTATATTAGGCCATTCTTGCATTGCTATAAAGAAATATCTAAGACTGGGTAATTTATAAGAAAAGAGGTTTAACTGGCTCATGATTCTGCAGGGTATACAGGAAGCATGGTGCCAGCATCTGCTCAGTTTCTGGTGGGGATCTTAGGATTCTTATAAACACGGCAGAAGGCAGAGGGGGAGCAGGTCCATCATATGGCAAAAACAGAAACAGAGAGAGAGTGGGTGGGAAAGTGCCACACATTTTAAAACAACCAGATCTCATGTGAACTTAGAATAGAGCTCACTTACCACCAAAGGGGTGGCCCAAGCCATTCATGAGGGATCTGTCCCCATGATCCAAACACCTCCCATTAGGTCCCACCTTCAACATTAGGAGTTGCAATTCAACATGAGATTTGGGCAGTGACAAATATCTAAACTATATTATTGATGTTTTCAATTTTTTAAAAATGTCATAAGACTTGTTTTGTGGCCTAACATAGGCTCTATCCTTCAGAATGATTCATGTGTTAAGTAAAAGAATCTGTGTTCTGCAGCCATTGGATGAAATGTTCTGTAAATATCTACTAGATCCATTTGGTCTGTACTGCAGATTAGGTCTGATGTTTCTTTGTTGATCTTTCTGTCTGGATAACCTGTCCAGTGCTGAAAGCAAGGTGTTGAGGTCTATTGTTGTATTGAGGTCTACCTCTTTCTTTAGCTCTAATAATATTTGCTTTATACATCTGGGTGTTCCAGTGTTGGGATTGTTAACATCCTCTTGCTGAATTCACCCCTTTACCATTATATAATGACCTTCTTTGTCTCTTCTTATAGTTTCTGTCTTGAAGTCTATTTTTTTTGGTATAAGTATTGCGACTCCTGCTCTTTTTGGCTTCCATTTGAATGGAATATCTTTTTTCATCCTTTTAATTTTCAATCTGTATGTGTCTTTATATATGAAGCGTGTTTCTTGTAGGCAACAGTTCATTGGGTCTTGTTTCTTTATCCATTTAGCCACTCTGTGTTTTTGCTTGGAGAGTTTAGATCATTTATATTCAATGTTATTATTGATAAGTAAGGACTGACTCCCATCATTTTGTTATTTGTTTTCTTGTTGTTCTGTGGTCTTTTCTTCCTTCTTCCTGTCTTTTTTTTAATGAAAGCTGTTTCTTTTGGTGGTATGTTTTAATTTCTTGCTTTTTAAATTTTTTTGTTGCAGGCTTTTTGATTTGAGGTTACCATGAGGCTTGCAAATAACATCCTACAATCCATTATTTTAAATGGATGACAACTCTAATTGCAAAAACAAACAAGCAAGCAAAAGAAAACAATGAAAGCACTACAGTTTAACTTCATCCTCCCCAGTTTTTAACTTTTTGTTGTTTATGTTCATATCTTATTATACTGAATATGTCTTTATAATTTGTTGTAACTATTATTTTTTGATAGGTTTGTCTTTTAGGCTTCCTATTTAAGATATGAGTAATTTATATACTACAATTAAAGTGTTATGATATTCTGTATTTGTCTGTGTACTTAGTATTACCACTGAATTTTGTACTTACAGATTATTTCTTAGTCCTCATTAATGTTATTTGCTTTCAGATTAAACAGTTCACTTTAGCATTTCTTGTAGGTCAGATCTGGTGTTGACAAAATTCCTCAGGTTTTGTCTGGGAAAGCCTTTATTTTCCCTTCATGTTTGAAGGATAACTTCAATGGATATGTTATTCTATGATAAAAGTTTTTTTCCTTCAGCACTTTAAATACATCATGCACTTCTCTCATGGTCTGTAAGGTTTCCATTGTGAAATCTGTTGCAAGACATATTGGAGGTCCTTTATATGTTATGTTTTTTTCTTTCTCCTGCTGCTTTTAGGATCCTTTTTTTATTCTTAACCTTTAGGAGTTTGATTATTAAGTGTCTTGAGGTGGTCTTATTTGTGTTAAATCTTCTTGGTGTTCCATAACCTTCTTATACTTCAATATTGATATTCTCTAGGTTTGAAAAGTTCTCTATTATTATCTCTTTGTATAAACTTTCTACCCTGATCTCTCTCTCTCTACCTCCTTTTTAATGCAAATAACTCATATTTGCCTCTATGAGGCTATTTTCTAGAGCCTGAAGGCAAGCTTCATTATATATTTTTTCTTTTTTCTGTTGACTCGTCTGACTGTATATTTTTCAAATAGCCTGTCTTCAGACTCACTAATTCTTCCTTTTGCTTGTTCATTCTGCTGTTGAGTGACTCTAATGTATTCTTTAGTTTGTCAGTTGAATTTTTCAGCTTCTAAATTTCTGCTTGATTCTTGTTAATTATTGCAATCTCTTTGTGAAGTTTATCTGATAGGACAATACCTTCCCTGTGTTATCTTGGATTTCATTGAGCATCCTCAAAACAGCCATTCTGAATTCTCTGAAAGATCACATATCTCTGTCACTTTGGGACTGGTCGCTGTTGCCTTATTTAGTATGTTTGGTGATGTCATATTTTCCTAGATGATCTTGATGCTTTTGGATGTTCAGTGGTTTCTGGGCACTGAAGAATTAGGTGTTTATTGTAGTCTTGAAAGTCTGGGGTTGTTTGTACCCATCCTTCTTGAGAAGACTTTCCAACAATTCAAAGGGAATTGCCATAAGTGAATTAGGGGACACCCCAAGCCTAGTAACACTGTGACTCTTGGAGACTCATAGAGGTACTGCCTTGGTTGTCTTAGGTAAGATCCATGAGAATTCCCTGGATTATGCGGCAGAGTCTCTTATTCTCTTTCCTTACTTTTTCGCAAACGAATGGAGTCTCTCTCTCCATTCTGAGCTGCCTGCATTTGGGGGAGCTGTGAAGCAAGCACCCTTCTGGCCACCACCACCAGGACTGTGCTGGGTCACAACTGAATCCACCACAGTACTGAGTGTCACCCAAGGCCTGTGGTGACTATTTTCTGGCTACCACTGATGTTTATTCAAGGCCCAATGGCTCTTTAATCAACAGGTGATTAATTCAGCCAAAAGTTAGTCTTTTCCTTCAGTGCAGCAGGTTTCCTTCTGGGCCAAAGTGAGTTTAGAAACGCCATTCAGGAGCTATGGCCGGTGACTGGGGACTTTAGGAATCTGCTTAGTACTTTATTTTGCTGGGGTGAAACTGGTACCCATGTTGCAAGAGTCCTCTTTACTTTTCCTTGTCCTTTTCTCAAGCAGGAGTCTTTCTCCATGGCCACCACCATCCCAGGCCTGTGGTGAGTATTGCCTGGTTACCACTGATGTTTATTCAAGGCACAAGGGGTCTTTAGTCAGAAGGTGGTGAGTCTTGCCCGACCTGGGTCTTTCCTACAAGGGTAACACATTCCCTTCTGGCCCAAGGTGGGTCTAGAAATGCCCTCCAGGAGCCAAGGCCTAGAACTGGAATCTTTGGGGATCTGCTCGGTGCTTTATTTTACTTTGGTTGAGCTGGTACTCAAACTGCAAGATAAAGTCTTTTTAATTCTTCCCTCTCCCTTCCCTAAACAAAAGGGGTTACGACCACCATAGCTGGAAAAATGCTGGGTCACATCTGAAGCCAGTGAGGTTTTAGGTCTTGCCCAAGGCCCATGGTAACTATTGCCTGGCTACCACTGATGTTTATTCAAGACCCAAAGGCTTTTTAGTCAGCAGGTGGTGAATTCTTAGTCAGCAGGTGATGAACTCTGCCAGGACTGAGTCCTTCCCTTCAGGGCAGTTGGTTCTCTTCTGGCCCAGGGTTGGTCTAGAAATGTCATGCTGAAGCTATGATTTAGAATGGGGTCTTCAGGACTCTACTTGCTGCTTTTATTTTATTATGGCTGAGCTGGTATCCAAGTTGCAAGACAAAGTCTTCTTTATTCTTCCATCTCCTCCTGGAACTGCAAGCTGAGTTACCTGGAGTAGGTGCAGGGGTTATGCAAGCACTCCTGTGGCTGCCCCAGCTGGTGTCTCACTGAGTCACCTGCACCCCAAGTTCACCGGCTCTAAGCTCAGCACAGCACCGGGACTTGGCCAGGAATTGCAGTCCTTTTTGCCTAGATTGGCTTTCCAGTTTATTTAGAACCCTAGAGCACTTTAGCCCGTGGTGGTAGGGCTAGTGGGAACTCAGGTTTGACCTCTGGGATGGTTAATTCCCCTCCAGCTAGGGTTTCTCTAAATGCTCTCCCTGTGGGAACTGGTGGAATTCTGCCGTATGTTGCTTTCCACTGCAACAGGGCAGTCCTGAGTTGCAATGTAAAGTCTCACAATTACTTCACTCCCGCAAGCACACAGATTCTCTCTCCATGTCATGCTGTGATGTCAGGGGATATGGGAGGAGTGGTGTAGGCAATTCAAGACCCTCTTCAGTGCCTTTTTTCTTGATGTAATGTTAAAACCAGGTACTGTAATTACTCACCTGATTTTTTATTCGTATGAGGGTGCTTTCTTGTGTGGATAGTTGTTAAATTTGGTGTTCATGCAGTAAGCAACAATCACTGGAGGGTTCTATTCAGCCATTTTGCTCCACCTCCTCCTCCCTTGTGTTCTTCTTAATACATATAATTTTTTTTTTATCACGGTCTTAACAACTGTCTTGTCAACATATTACCAAGTGTTCAGAGGTATGATCCTCTAATCTCTACCTGGTTACACTTCTGTACCCTTTTTTTTTTTTTGAGATGGAGTCTCGCTCTGTCGCCCAGGCTGGAGTGCGGTGGCGTAACCTCGACTCACTGCAAGCTCCACCTCCCAGGTTCACGCCGTTCTACTGCCTCAACCTCCCATGTAGCTGGGACTACAGGCGCCCACCACCTTGCCCTAATTTTTTGTATTTTTAGTAGAGACGGGATTTCACCGTTTTAGCCAGGATGGTCTCGATCTCCTGACCTCATGATCCACCCGTCTCGGCCTCTTCTGTACCCTTTTTAGCACAGTTTGAAAGCCTGTGTCACCCTGTTTATTATTTTCCTGTATATCATTGGGAAGTAATGCTACATTTCAGTTTTGTCAGCTCTTGCAGTGAAGAGTTGCTTCACTAGACCAAAGTCCTGATTAGAATGATCCTTTATTCCAGAACAAGCATACACAAAATAGGTTACATTTCTTGTTAATGTTTATACAGATTTCCAAAGAAGAGAAAAAGCATGCTTTAGTATGCTTAGCTTTACCTTAATTTTTGATACTTCCTTCAGAGCAGAATCATATACCGTGGAATATCCAGTAGTCAATGTAAATACAACAGGGATCAACAACGTTTGTTAGTATTTCTTTTATTTTCCTTTCTTAAAAAATGTTATACTTACCTTGAAAAGACTATCATTTGTATCTCCAGTTATAGAATTCCCATCTTTTCTAGTAGGCTGAATTATTTCTCTTGTCTGTCTAAGCTATGCCTCAGGTATAAGCAACACATTCCCAAATGACTGTCCTTGTGTGTTTTTACATCTTGTCTGCCATGTTAGACATTACTACAGCCACTTGAGATTTCTGGTGCATTTTATGCAATTATTCCTGTTGTCATTTTGTTGTTTTTCTGAAGGATCCTATTGAGACTAACATAATGTCATTATAAGAGTTAGATAAAATGCTTTACGTAATATCCTTAAGACAGTGTCTGGTAGACAGTATGCTCTCAACAAATGTTAACCATTATTATTATTTTGGTCAGAATAACCTCAAGTGTCTTACTTGGAAGAAAAAGATTAGAATTTTCAATATTGCACTACTGTTGGCAATGCCTTCCTTATCTTTTGTTCACAATTCATTCTCCAATCTTGTGGCTAACCAGGATAACCAGGATCTCTGCACCAAGTGATTGAGTTAAGGAACCTTTAGTCAGCATAGATGGCTCTATTATTTTCTTCTCATCTTGAGTCTGCCAGGTAAATATCATTTTTCTAAGGTTTATCTGTTTGTTTTTGAAGACTACTGTTCTTAACACATGTCCCCCCTTGATCTGTTTATAATCATACTGCTGTCCTTGATTTAATGGTAAACTTTTGTGTAACTGTGGAGTCACAGATCATGGGCTCTGGTTGGGAGCACCAACTCTTCAGAAAGATTATTGAAAACTTCCTTAACACCAACTTCAGTGTTTTGATACTGCTTGAAGTCCATGAGAATTCTGCTTTTGTCTTTTTTCTTGACAGCCATTCATTTGAATAGAATCTTGCAAGTTGTAAGTTTTTGAATTTACCTCTTCCTTGACACCTTTTTTGTACATATTTTTAATACATGTTTCTAAGTTCTGGCATCTTGTTACTCCCTTCAAGCAAGTTTTAGCTACTTCCTATTGTAGCTAACACTTTTTTTTTCACTGCCATACAACTAATTTCTAAGTTTTTTAAGACTCAATTTCAGCTATATTGTCATATGAACAGAAAAGATAGCTTTTTACATTTCATGTGGCTCCATATCTCTTTCCTTGTATATCCTATTATTTTTTTGGATTTGTTGATTTTTTTCTATGTGTATACCAAAGCACACAGGGCATCCTAATACTATGTAAAGAGGTACTTTTTAGAGGTTATGCTCCTGCTATGTTTTGAAGCTTCTCTAAGATTTCAGCAGTTTACTAGAGGTAAAGCTAATATCACTTTCATGTTTTTCTTCCAGAGAGAAGTGAGGGCATATGCAATTTCAAACATTTTAGTTTTTTATTATCTACAGTTAAATTCACATTTGTGATCTTTCAGGTCTTCTTGACTTTCTGGGCCAGTGGAGCTTACTTCTCCACTGGACCAAGATGAAGACTAGCTTACTACGTGTCACATGTTTTTCTTTGTATTCAGATTTGTTGTTGTACCAAAGCAACATCAATTAGTTTTTCTTTTCTCAGGCCTAGACCTCTGGTCACCAATATTAATAGCCATTTGTTTTGTATTGCATGTTTCTATTTGTACTTTTTCCATTTTTAATTACTTATCAAGGCTTCTTTTGAGTATCTTATTTTCTAATCACTTAATCAAGGCTTCTTTTAAATATCTTGTTTTCTTTTCTTTTCTTTTTTTTTTTTTTTTTTTTGAGACAGAGTCTCGCTCTGTCACCCAGGCTGGATTGCAGTGGCACAATCTGCACTCACTGCAAGCTCTGCCTCCCGGGTTTATGCCATTCTCCTGCCTCAGCCTTCCAAGTAGCTGTGTCTACAGGCACCCACCACCACACCCGGCTAATTTTTTCTATTTTTTAGTAGAGACGGGGTTTCATCATGTTAGCCACGATGGTCTCGATTTCTTGACCTCATGATCCACCTCCCTCGGCCTCCCTGAATATCTTGTTTTTCTATTTATTTTGCTTCTTCTTACAGTCTTTTTCTATTTACCTCAGGCTTTGAGGTACTCCTATCCCTACAATAGTTCTACCTTCCATTCATTAAACAAATACTGATTGAGTACGTATTACATGCCAGGTGTATTAGTCCATTTCACACTACTATAAAGAACTACCTGAGACTGGGTAATTTTTAAAGAAAAGAGATTTAGTTGACTCAAAGTTCCACAGGCTTAACAGGAAGCATGGCTGGGAGGCCTTAGGAAACTTACAATCATGGTGGAAGGCGAAGGGGAGGCAAGCACATATTTACCATGGCAGAGCGGGAGAGAGAGAGCATGAAGAAGCCACACAGTTTTAAACCATCAGATTTTGTGAGAACTCACTCGCTACTATGAGAACAGCAAGAGGGAAATCCGTCTCCATGACCTAATTATCTCACACCAGGCTCTTTCCCTGACACATGGGAAATACAATTTGAGATGAGATTTGGGTGGAGACACAGAGCCAAACTACATCACCAGGCACTGTACAAGGCCCTTGAGACACAAGGGTGAACAAAGTAGGCAGGGTCTCTGCTCTCATGGAGTTTTCATTTTAGTGTGGACAACAGATAAAATCAAGTTAGCAAATACATATTAGTTAGGTGGAAGATTTTTTTTGCCATTACTTTCAATTCAATTGTAGAGAGTAATATATGCTATGAAGTAAATAATATAGCAAACGAAATAGAAAGCTGGGTTTAGGTGAGCATGCAAGCTATTTGGTTGATAGGATGATAAAGGCCTCTCTGAGAAGATAACTGAACTGAGAATAGAATGAAGTCAAACTAAGAGAAGCACATTTCAGGCAGAGAGAAGAATGAAGTCTTTGAGACAAGAAATGGCTGTTCAAGGAGAAAGAAGGCCTTTGTGGTCATTAGCTGAGCTAGAGAGGGTCAGACTGGAAAGAGATGATGCTGGGGTAGTGAAAACGTCAGATCATATTGGATGCTGTAAGCTTTGATAATAATTTTGGATTATATTCTAAGGTTTATTGGTGGCCACTAGATGGTTGTGAGTCAGGGGAAGATAAGAGTGTAAAGGATCTTTGGCTATTGTGCTATTATGGCTATTGTGTATTATGAGAAGCAAGAGTAGAAGCAAGGAGATAGTTTGGAAGCCACTATTTTTAGGTAGAATGGTGTTTTTGTTTCTGTCTCCTTGTTGCTGTTAAGTCCAAGTAATATAAAAATAACACCAGCTGACTTAAACAAGGACATTTATTATTTTATACCTAAGAAGGTCAGTAGTCGGGTATACTCCAGGATTGGTTGTTTCAGCAATTAAATGGTGTCATCAGGATGTGCCCTCTGCCATTCATGAGTTTTATTTCATGCTAGTAGCAAGATAGTTGCTGTATTGCTAACCTTTTTGCCCCCAAATGACCAAGTCAAGAGATATGAGGAAAATTATTGTATCATGTGGCAATCTCTCTCTTTTTTTTTTTTTAATTATTATTATACTTTAAGTTCTAGGGTACATGTGCATAACGTGCAGGTTTGTTACATATGTATACTTGTGCCATGTTGGTGTGCTGCACCCATCAACTCATCAGCACCCATCAACTCGTCATTTACATCAGGTATAACTCCCAATGCAATCCCTCCCCACTCCCCCCCTCCCCATGATAGGCCCCGGTGTGTGATGTTCCCCTTCCCAAGTCCAGGTAATCTCATTGTTCAGTTCCCACCTATGAGTGAGAACATGCGGTGTTTGGTTTTCTGTTCTTG
>NW_016805866.1:1058946-1073164 GCF_001698545.2 Rhinopithecus bieti | reverse complement strand
TTGCTTTTGGTATTTTAGACATGAAGTCCTTGCCCATGCCTATGTCCTGAATAGTATTACCTAGGTTTTCTTCTAGGGTTTTTATGGTATTAGGTCTAACATTTAAGTCTCTAATCCATCTCGAATTAATTTTCATATAAGGAATAAGGAAAGGATCCAGTTTCAGCTTTCTACTTATGGCTAGCCAATTTTCTCAGCACCATTTATTAAATAGGGAATCCTTTCCCCATTTCTTGTTTTTGTCAGGTTTGTCAAAGATCAGATGGCTGTAGGTGTATGGTATTATTTCTGAGGACTCTTCATGTGGCAATCTCTTAATAGCTGTCCTCTTGTCTAAATTTTCTCTATACCTCTTTACCCAGAATTAGTTATTCCTGAACCCATTACAGACAGGATGTATGGATTTATCATTAAGTGCTTGGGCCAATTATTTGTGGGTAGAATAGATAATTGGGAGTCAGCCCCTATTGCTGTAGTCTAGAGAGAATTAAATATGCAATACCTAGCCTAATGTGTGCTATATAGCAGAACCTCAAACCAAAACCAAAACCAAACAGTATTTTCTGGACACCTCAGAAAAACTTGAGATTTTTCCCTCAGAGGCACCTAACTTCACCTAACTTCAATGCTTATAGAGTGAATATTTGAGTGCCTCGTACATGAACTGCAATATTCTGGGAAGTGTATGTAGGAGAACTGCTTGAGATTTCACAGCTATCCTATGGAGTGGGTATTTGTAAATCCATTTTATGGAAAAAGCTGTTCCTAATTAAACTGATAATGAAGATCACATAGCAATTTTTGTCATTCTCCAAAGGTCATATACATTATTTTAAAATTTTAAGAATAAAATGAACATATATTTAGCCATAGTTGGACCTGTATATTTGAGCCTTTTTAAAGGATTCTGAAGGGCTCACAGGCAGTATGAAAAGCAATGGTCTTCAAATTGAACAAATAAAGAACAGAAATGATAAATCACTTAGAAGCTGATTCCAGAGACATAGCTCTTCTATTTGACAAATCACATATAAAAAGACAGTGCCTACTTATTTAAAAAATAATTTGGTGGGAGGAGGGTGTTGTTTTGTGGATAGTAAAGTGACCATCTCTTTTGAGAAAGGTTTTATGAAAGACAAAATCAACAAAATTATAGACTTTTTCCACTTGACGGCAAGTTATTTATTGCATTCAGTTTGGAGTTTTGTCTTTGTGTTTTTAACCTCTGCCTCAGTGTGTACTCTTCACTGATATTGACCAAACCAAAGCTGCTGAGATGTGAAATTAGGTGATTTAAAGACTCACTTCTGATTCCCAAGATGTGCTCCAGGGCATACTGTGATGTGCTTTAGGGCATAAAATGATCTCAAGCTGGGGCTAAGGGGGAAAGAAAATCTCTACAGTAACAATAAATATTGCATAGTGGCAAGGTGGTTAGAAAATAATGTTCTTAAAAATTTTCAAACAACTATACTTTTTATAAAATCTAGTAAGGCAGGAAACTAAACTATATTAATTGTTGCCTTACACAATGAAAACTCTAAGTTGTTCAATATGTTGTAAATTGTTCTCATCAGTTAAAAAGTTAAATTTATTTTTTAAAACTAGTTTGGGATCAATATGTCTAGCTAAAAATAAATATAAAACCTCTGAGAGAATTTTGTTACATCCACATTTTAATTTGCCCATGGTAATGAGGAAAAAAGGAGATGGTTAGTCCTTGAATGTCCACTACTAAAGAGTGGTGTATTGGTATAGAAAACAAGATAATCTTACCAGAGCTTTGATTGATCTCTAATTTGCATTATCAAGAGTAAGGGATAGTCTTGGAATATGGTCTTCCAAATAACTTTTATCTGTGTTACCAGAAAACAATGAAACATTGACTAAATACTTCCTGAGTGTGTTCCTTTCTATCCTCTGGCAAAGCTTCTGTAAGTGACATGATCAGAAAGTACTGGAGGAAAATAGGCAGAAAGAGAAACAAGGAATCTGGGTTTATTTCCAAACTGAATAATCAGCTTCCTACTAAAAAAGAGAATTGGCAAGGCTGTATGGAAGCTTCCATGATTCCTTCATTCCCATTGTGACAGCAGTATGTAAGCTGGCAAGAGAGACCTGCAAATACTATGGATAAACATAGTCATTTCTCAAAGGCTCCCATTTAACTCACTATAATTTAAGATTACACAGCCCTACTTGCCCTGCATACCTCTTCCTCTGTGTTGAGTCTACAAGTTTGCCTGAAAACCTAACAATCATTGCTCTGAATGGTGTTAACATGGAGTACTTTATAGTTGGTGATATACTTGGGAATTTACAAGCTTAGCCTGGGAAAGAAATATCTGCCTTCCCTTTCTTGATCTTGGAAAATCTTGGCCCCAAGTCCAGTGGCCCATATCCCCTGATTCACTGGTCCTGCCTTCCTTCCTTTCATGATTAAAAAATAATGATAATAAGTAAACCTACTGATTTGTATTGCTCCACATTGGTACTCTGCAAAGACCTCATGCTCTAGGGGTCATGTCCCAAAGTGCTTACATACTTCCCAATGGAGCAAAGATTATTTGAATTATTTTAAGAAACCTGTAGATCTGCTATTACTATACTGATTTTATATATAAGGAAGTGGAGCTCAGGGAGTTTGTTTATTTATTTATTATTTATTTATTTATTTATTGAGCCAGAGTTTCACTCTTGTTGCTCAGGCTGGAGTGCAATGGCATGATCTCAGCTCACTGCAACCTCCAACCTCCCGGGTTCAAGAAATTCTCCTGCCTCAGCCTCCCGAATAGCTGGGATTACAGGCATGTGCCACCAAGTCTGGCTAATTTTGTAATTGTAGTAGAGACAGGGTTTCACCACGTTGGCCAGGTTGGTCTTGAACTCCTGACCTCAGGTGATCTGCCCGCCTTGGCCTCCCAAAGTGTTGGGATTACAGGCATAAGCCAAACCTCTGTGTTCAGGGTGTTTAAATTACTTACCCAAAGTTATACAGCAAGTAAGGGTCAGAGCCAGAATTTGAACCCAGGTTGATGTGATGCTGATGGGCATGGCTTTTCCACTGCTGTGTTCTACCTCTCTGATTTGTATACTGGGAAAAACATAAGTACCAAGAGGGTCAAGAGGAGAAATTTATCTTCAAGTAGAGTGATGCTTGGCATGTAGTAAGCATTCAACAAATATTACTTAGATGAAAAATGAAGTAATAAACAATTGTTTCCTGGATATTTTTTCTTCTTTACACTTGTTAAATGTTTTCAAATTAGCATTTACTACTTTTACACTTACTAAGTAAAGAAAAAAAGCAAGGGAAAAAGAAAAGTTACTCTTTTCTACAGATTCAGAAAATAGTTTCAGGAAAAAAAAATCCTATAAAATGTTTAGATGAGGAATGTTCTTCAAAGTTCAAAGCATCATTATTAGCACTGGGTCAGTTATTGTTGGTTTGGTAAATCCAGTTCTTAGAATGGTCAGTGTCACAAAGTGTCCTTGTAATTGTTTTCCCCTTGGTCTCCCCATCTGTGAACAGATTTAATCCCTGTCACCCATCCAGAAGAATGAGATGTTCTAATAAGGAAGGACATGTAAAGTACTCTCAGCTTTGGATAAAAGGCCCTGTGAGTAGAGAATGGTCTTATAAGTAAAGTTGCAAGCCAGGACACATTCATCAGTTACTTGATTCATAGCCTAAAAGGCTTTAAACACATTACAGAGAAGTAGAGAAAGAAATGATTGCAGTGTACATCCACAGGCCTTCATATGTCAAATTACATAATAAGAACTATACTCTGTGAAAATCAGCCCTTGTCTTTTAATGTGAGGCATGGAGCTGCACCTAATCTTTGGATCTCAAACCTAAGCAAAAGAGGTACACACAGATTTTTGAAATTTAGAAAATAAAAGTTTGGAAGCCAAATCTCCTATCAATGATTTCTAAATTCAGGGATGTACTGTGATGTAAAATACTGGGTTAGGAAGTGAATTTGACGAATCACGCATATGACTTAAGACAAAAATGCTCAACTCCTGCACTATAACAGCAGTTGCGTGCAAGAGTTGTACCAATGTCTAGAGCAGCATTGCCCAATCGAACTTTCTATATCATGAAAATGTTGTATTCTATACCATCTAAAATAGAAGCCACCAGTTGCTTGTTCTACTGAACACCTGAAATATGTCTGTTCTGGCTGAAGATTAACATTTTAATTTTACATAATTTTAATTAATTTGAATAAATTTAAATAGCCACATGTGACTAGTGGCAACAGTCTAGACACAAGTTAATATACCAGAAGTTCCTATTTCATGGCCCTTGGCCTGAGCGTGGTTCATTCTAATGACCATACTGGCTTATCTAACACAGTAACATCAGGACAGCCTTCTCAGGAACCAGACAGCAATATTATTCCATGACTGTTATTCCATGACTCTAGAACTTCTTAAGCCAGGATATTCTCTCACAGTAAAGAACCCAAAGGCCCCTTCAAGTGATTGTTGGCTTCTTCTTTGAGTGGCTACTTCACCATAGATAATGGCAAGGGAGAGATGACACAGGACTTTTTAAGAACATTCCACATGAGTCCCTCTATATCCGTTAGTAGTCACATATGCTTTCACTCACTCAAAAAATACTAAGTAAATGGGCTAGTTGCTGTTCTCTCAAAGATAATTTTCCTCTGTTAACATTTTTATGTGTTGCCTTTCACCTTCTTCCCATATACATATCAGGGGCAGCGTGGGATGGAGCAAGGAACTTTTCAGCAGACCAGCCTGAAATAACCCTATTTTCTAGGATAGGGGTCAGCAATTTTTTTATTTTTATTTTTTATTTTTGTAAAAAGCCACATAGTAAATGCAGTAGTCGCCACTTATCTGCAGTTAGGCTTTCAGCGGTTTCAGTGACCCACAGTCAACTAACGTCCAAAAATATTACATCACAATTCTTGCACTTTGGGGCCATTATTAAGTAAAATAAGGGTTACTTGAACACAAACACTGGGATGCCATGATGGTCAATCATCTGATAACCTAGAGGGATACTACGTGACTAATGGCAATCCCAGCAGGACAGAGTGGGGTGGCACAAGATTACATCACCCTACCTAGAACAATAGGCAAATTAAATCTTATGAATTATTTCTGGAAGTTTCCACTTATATCAAATGCATGTGTCATTCACTCACTTCATCTCATCACATAGGCATTTTATCAACTCACATCATCACAAGAAGGGTAAGTATAGTACGATAAAATATTTTGAGGGAGACCACATTCACCTAACTTTTATTACAGTATATTGTTGTAACTGTTCTATTTTATTATTGTTGTTGTTAATCTTTTACTGTGCCTGATTTATAACTTAAACTTTATTATAAGTATGAATGTATGGAAAAAAATAGGGTATATAGTGTCTGGTACTATCCATAGTTTCAGGTATCCATTGGGGGACTTGGAACATATCCACTATGGATAAAGATGGACAAGGAGAGAGTACTGTATTTTAGTCTCTGTGGGCCACAAAATTTCTGCCACAGTTATTTAACTGTACAGTCGCAGCACCAAAGCAACTGTAGAAAATACATAAATAAATAAGCTTGGCTATGTTCTAATAAAACTTAATTTATGGGCACTGGAATTTAAATTTCATATTTGAAATATGGAATATGAAATATGAAAAGACAGGATGGTTTGGAAAGTGTAAATAATTAAAGATTTTTGCTGTGTTATTGCCGGCTTGTTTTCCAAAAAGTCATACAATTTGTATTCCATGAGAGCACTGAGGAGCCTTTTTTTTTTTCTTTTGAGATGGAATCTTGCTCTGTTACCCAGGCTGGAGTGCAGTGGCGCAATCTCAACCTCCTTCTCCCGGGTCCAAGCGATTCTCCTGCCTCAGCCTTTTGAGTAGCTGGGACTACAGGTGTGCGCCACCACACCTGGCTAATTTTTGTATTTTTAGTAGAGGTGGGGTTTCACCATATTGCTCAGGCTGGTCTTGAACTCCTGACCTCGTAATCTGCCCACCTCAGCCTCTCAAAGTGCAGGGTTTATAGGCATGAGCCACCACACGTGGCCGTTTTTTAAAAAATGTCTTGAAATTCAACTATTCTGTAGGTAGATTTACAGTTTTATTATGTAGGATCTTAATACATACTTTTAAAAGTCCTTCAAACCATTTTTTAAAGTTGGGCAGAATAAAATATCCTAGCTATAATTTTCCCAAACAACTGAAAAAGTGATTATTATTTATCAAATCAAAAGAAAATCATACTTTTCTACCGTCAAAATCAATGAACAGCCTGGGCGCCATGGCTCACACCTGTAATCCCAGCAGTTTGGGAGGCTGAGGTGGGCAGATCGCCTGAGGTCGGGAGTTCAAGACCAGCCTGACCAACATGGAGAAACCCAATCTTTACTAAAAATACAAAATTGGTCAGGCGTGGCGTGGTGGCACGTGGCTGTAATGCCAGCTACTTGGGAAGCTGAAGCAGGAGAATCGCTTGAACCTGGGAGGCGGAGATCGCGGTGAGCCGAGATTGCGCCATTGCACTGCAGCCTGGGCAACAAGAGCAAAACTCCCTCTGAAACAAACAAACAAACAAACAAATAAACAAACAAACAAAAAAAACCACACACACACAAATGAGCATAACTTTACTTGAAAGGTTAAACCTATGGATTTGCATGTACCATGAGGCACAGGAGAGTCTTCTCTTGAGACCTTAAAGAGCCCAGGCAGGCCAGGCGCGGTGGCTCACGCCTGTAATCCCAGTACTTTGGGAGGATGAGGCGGGCGGATCATGAAGTCAGAAGTTCGAGACCATACTGGCCAACACGGTGAAACCCCGTCTCTACTAAAAATACAAAAATTAGCTGGGCATAGTGGTATGCACCTGTAGCTACTTGGGAGGCTTGAGGCAGGAGAATCGCTTGAACCTGGAGGCGTAGGTTGCATTGAGCCAAGATCGTGCCACTGCACTCCAGCCTGGGGACAGAGTGAGACTCAGTCCACCCCCCTCCCCCCAAAAAAAGAGCCCGGGAAAGAACTGGTCCTCAATGATTTAGTCACTCAATGTTCTGATATCAGGGCACAAGTTTAGATTCAAGTAATATTTATTAAATAGCTACTTTAATTGTGAGTCTCCAAGTGCAGCTCACAAACTCGTAATAGTCTGAGATCAGGTTTTCATCCTTCCATGGAGAAATGCTCCATAAAGCTCAATGTATTCAATTTAAATGTAAAGATCTACTTCTTTGTTGTTAACCTGTCTTTTCTTTTTCTAAAGTAATAGTGTTCTATGGATTTTCTCATAATATTTGACAAAATAAGCAACATCATATCCCTGTGTCTTACCTAAATCAATTATATTGTACTTGAATATACACTGAATACCTAAATCAATTACATGTGTACTTTGAATACATATTTGAATATATATATTACCTAAATCAATTATATGTGTGCTTGAATATAATTAAAATTATATGTTTAATGTAATATGCATTATGTATCACTTATAAAAATATTTCATGTAATTCACAAATCTAGAAATTACTGTGTTTAATATTCATCTGTGCTGGTTGCATCACAAATATAATTTACTCTTACTCTTCACAACCATTGAGTTATTATTATCACTTTAAAACAAATAAGGAGATAGAGGAGGAAAGAGGTTAAACAACTTACCTAAGGTCACACAGCTAGCAGGTGGCATAGTCAGGAGTCAAAGTTTTGTTTTGTTTTCGAGCCAGAATTTCACTCTTGTTGCCCAGGCTAGAGTGCAATGGCATGATCTCGGTTCACTGTAATCTCCGCCTCCCGGGTTCAAATGATTCTCCTGCCTCAGCCTCCCGAGTAGCTGGAATTACAGGCAGGCACCAGTATGTCAGCTAAGTTTTTGTATTATTAGTAGAGATGGGGTTTCACCATGTTAGCCATGCTGATCTCCAACTTCTGACCTCAGGTGATCCACCTGCCTGGCCTCCCAAAGTACTGGGATTACAGGCGTGAGCCACCACACCAGGCTAGGAGTCAAATTTAAAGATTCTTTCATTGTCTATGCTGCTTCTTTATAAATTATTTCCATATAAATTACTTCCATATAAATCACCTTTAAAAATTAGTAATATCTTGAGGTCCCTTTCAACTCGGTGATTCCAATCATTAAAAATAAATGGATGGTTTATTATTATATCACAAGATATATCATTAAAATGTTAACTTCTATGATATGGCTATTTTTAATGAGCTTATTTTGATCTGTTTTTATACGTATGTGCATAGTCCTATTTTGTCCATTAATTCCACCACCAGACAGGGGATACCAGATTATGTTACAACATGCAGTCATATGAACTGTGTCACTTTTCCCAGGGTGCGTTTCTCTTTTAGTTATCATAGAGTTGTTCTGGTAGGAATAAGGCTGCCTGGGACAGTGGAGTTTCAGTTACTTTCTCTCATGCAATGGTAATGCTGTGGTAATGCACCAGTTGGGATTGGAAGTGATGAATCATATTAATTAATACTAACATTAAATAAAATAGTGATGAGTACCTCAAAAGAAAAGGACAAGACACTAAAGAAAATGTACATAATGTTGACAGGTTTCTTGCTTTTAATTGGATCTCTGGGAAGTGAAGCTTAATTTGAGATTGTTGGGCTATGCTGGGATCATCCTAGTCAAGAGTGAGGGAAAAGGAGGACCAACTAGCAAAAAAAGCAGTGCTTGAGCAGTCTGGGATGCAATGAACAAGAGGAGCAATGTTTCAAATGGAGCATGACATGTGGCATTGTAGGCAGGACACTTAAAACTTTCATCCCAACAGTAACAGGAAACAAAGTGAAGTTTTAATCAGGGGAGTGACATGATGTCACTTGGTGTTTTAATAAGGTCACTCTGGCTGCCTCTAAGAGAATGGATTAGAGGAAGAGAAGAGAAAATATGCAAAGTAGCCATTTTAATAATCTTATTGAGCCGTGATGCAGGCTTGGAGTAAGATAGTGACAGTAAAGATGGTTTTTACTATTGGTGTTCATGAGAGGTGTCCAGAATACAAAAGCAATGCTGTGAGCTTCTACAGGCAGTAATTTATCTTCTTTCTCTAACCTTTGAGTTTGGAATCAATTGAAAAAAGTGGACCTATGAACAATATCATTCCAGGGAAGCTTAAGTGTGTGGCCAATTGTTTCCTAATGCCTTTTGTCCAAGCCTAGGATTCAAAATGAACCTCTGAGGGAAGATTTCATTCTGTAGAGCCACTTTTTCAGGACTGTTGGAGAATGAACTGAGAAAGAGGGAGAAGGCATAATGGCCTGGCTCCTTCTAAATTCCCCAATAAGATAATACCTTCCCTTTCCCCATAAAAGAGGAGGATATGGAGAGGACTGGTGGAATGAAAACTAGAAGTGTTATTTCAATATTATTTTCTCCTAGGGCCAGAAGTGCCTTTTGGACAGCACAACCAGAGGGCAACAGGGATTCTTCCTATTAAGGAGAACCTAATGGCTGGTTGAATGTGGCAGTTAAAGCAGAAGAAAGTCTGAAGAATAATTCCCTAGTTTCTTGTATAAACAAACAGATAAGTACTAGTGCTTTTAGATGCAGAACACTTAGAAGAGCCACTTTTGGAAAATAGAGTGAGATTTCCCCATTGGTTTGGCAAGTAAGAGTTAAGATGCCTTTGGAATAAAGGCGAATAAAGATGAATGTGCAGTTGAAAGTATAAATTGTGGGCCTCATAGAAGGCTAGCAGAAAAGTTAATTTGCATTTATTAGCATATTTCTGATAAGTGAAGTTGTGTAGGACAGTTGAAATCATCTAGGGAGAGTTTGACATGAAAAGAGTACCTAGAACTAAGTTTTGGAAAACTCCATCATGTACTGGTCAGATAGAACAGAAAGAATTGGGAAAGTTGAGAAGAGTTGGAAATGTCTGGGGTAGGAGGAAATCAGGAGACCAGTTTCCTGGAATCAAGATTAGAGCATGTTTCAAGCAGGAAGGAATATGTTGAACACCATAGAGAAGCCAGGTAAGCAGAGCTAAACTAATTATATTCGATAACATACAAGTCATTAGTGACATTACAAGAGCTGTTTCATGGGATTTGTGGTGAGGCAAGGAGCTAATGAAACAGAGAGAAAGACAACAATAGAAGTAGCACCAGTGAATTAAAAATGCAGAAAGAGGTAGCTTATAGGAGAAAAGAGTTGAAGGAGATTTTTTTCTTTTAGAGGAAGGGAAACTTGAGGATGTTTAAATGTTGATGGCAAGGAGGCCACAGGAGAACAAAAGGTTGAAGACAAAAGACAAAATAAAGAGACGGGGAAATTCATAAGGTTAGGTTCTTTAAAAAGCTGGACTTTTAGAGGATTCATAGCACAGGTGGAGGGATTATCTGTTCAAATAAAGAGACCATCTATTTCTCTTTGTGGAAGGACACAATATACATCAATGCACGAACTGTGTAGGATATCCATTGGGAACGCTTCAATTTTCTGTGTGGAGTAGAAGGATAAGGTCATTAACTGAAAAGGATTCAGTGCAAGGGGAGGGGTAGGGGAATGGGGAAACTAGGGATTTAAGGGGAGTACAGAGTTGAGCACACTTCTTTTTGATGAATGGAAAACAAAAGGGTCCTCACAGTATTGCTAGATGGTATTGGGGTCTCGGTGTTTGTGTGTGCAGGAGAGGATATTACTGAAGGAGAGATAGGCAAATGATGCATTGGATCCTAAATGCAAATCACTGGGATGATGAACCTAATGCAAACTAGTGGTAAGTCTAGACTAAGGCCGCTTCCAACTCTTGCTTGTTTCCAAGAAGAGAACAAAATCAGTAAAATAATCTTCCATGTTGGTATTTCAGAAGGACTCGATGACTACAACTGTAACAGCTAAGTTCTTGTCTTTATTTTCCCTCAAGGCCAGACAGTATTTCCAGTTGTGTTCTGCTACAGAGAGCCAAGGACGGCTTTGTAGAGTGAGGATTGCTACCTTGGTTTTCTCCCCCAGCTGCCTGGTGATAACAGCCTGGAGTATTTTCTTACAGTCATATGACTGGTAACTACAATTCAGAATAAGACTCCCGATAGGAATTTGTGCCATCTAATTAGGAAAGGTCATTGCACTAATCCTGAGCTGGCATGGGGATGGAGAGAGATGCATTGGCAAGGTGAATTTTGTCATGTGGCATGCAAGGGCATGTGGCAAGTCGGTGGTCCCCAAATGCTCTAAGATAAGAGTCTCTAATTTTTGGTCATGATGAGATATATGGGGAGGGACACACACTAAAAATCACAATGAGGTTAACTGCATATTCAAGAATAAGCCCCCAAGCTTTCCCTAGCCATGAAGAATTCCAGAATGTCATAGGCAGCCTTGCTATATTACACTCCTTTTCATCTCTGCCTGGTGAGACTTTTTGTGTGTGTGCTTGGCAACCCCGCAGCTACCCTGTGAAGCACGTTGCATTGGGAACATTTATCACATTATGTGCTGAGGAAAATAAAAGAAATGAGAGTTGGCTGAACTAAGCAAAGTAAAGCAGGGATTGTTGATCAAGGAGTTTAATTGCTAACTCTCAGATAATACCCATGTGGCAAACACATTTGTCACTGGATTAAAATATTAGGTGTGTTTCTCTTTGGATGTGTTTTAAAGAAAATTAGGAGTTGTCTTAATATGTTGTCAGGAAACACACTTAGCGATAGCATAAATCAACACTTCTGGTAGAAAATCAGAGTGCATTTGAATTAATATTAATTCCCATGCTTTCAAAATGTCCAATATTTAGAAGTGATGTAAGCTCATTTTTTATTATTAGGTTTAAAAACAATTTACTTTTGAGTAATTGACTCAGGGTAATAATGGTTGAAGGCATTACTGCTTGATCATTATAATAATAATTATTATTATTACTATAGCTACTGTTTATTACTGACTTTGTGCTAAGTACTTTGCAAGCATTATTATACCACTTAAGCCATACAACAACCATATGAGCTGGTACTGTTAGTTCATGAAATTTATTTTACAGATATCTACTTAGCTGGAACAGAAACCAGGCACTACTAAGTGGCAGGGCTGGAATTCACACCAAGATATATATGTCTTGGTCATTTTGTCTTTAGGCTTTGCTCTGTTATGACATTTATTCTCTGACCTTACTGACCATGCCTCAGTTTTCTCTGTATAAAATAAGAATAATTGATACCATCAATCTCATTAGGATTTAAAGATTAAATGAGACAATACCTGTAAAGCTCATAACAGTGCTGAGTACATAGACAACATTCAAGTGAATTTTAGTTACTATCATGACTACTCCTGAACACATTAAATTACATATATTTGAAATTTCTACTACTTTTGTTGTTTTCCTGAAAATCAGTCAGCTTGCCCTTGAACTACGTTTCTTGTAGTAGCTTGACCAAGAGCTGACTTACCCACAACCTCTTAATTGTCTTCAACATCTCATATCAGCTAGCTGGTGCACAGGGGTACAATCTATAAAAATAGAATAAAGCAAAGCCTAAATGTCCCATAGGGAAAATACATTCATAGCTACAGGTTTGTAGCAATGTACTCTTTTCAGCTAAATAATCAAAATCTGTGAAGAGGAAAAAAGGTTTTCAGCAACAGGTTCTTTGAGAAGAATATGGTTCATAAAAACCACAACTTTCTGAAGTAGGACAGCAAAATCAGGACCAACGTAGGAAAATTCATGAAGGTCCATTGGTATGAGAATTTCCAAGATGGCAGGTCATCCTCCTGGTCTTTGCTCTCCCGTATTTTCAGGACGTTGCCATTTTAAATCTCATGTGGGAATACTACTCAACAATAAAAAGGAAAGAACTATTGATACCTGCTATGATGTGGATAGTTTCAAAATAATTATATCCACACTTGAAGCCAGGAATTCAAGATCAGCCTGGACAACATAGTGAGACCCTGTCTCTGCAAAAATCTGAAAAATTAGCTGGGTGTGGTGGTACAAATCTGTAGTCCTTGCTACTTAGGAAGCTGAGACAGGAGGATGGCTTAAGCCAGGGAGTTCAAGGCTGCAGTGACCTCTGATTATGCCATTGCACTCCAGCCTGAGCAACAGAGCAAGAGTATATATATATATATATCTCCAGTGGAAAAAAAATCCGGACAGAAACACAACATTATGTACAATTCCAGTCATTTAAAATTCTAGAAAAATGAAAATAAATCTATAGTGACACAAAGTAGATTGAATGAGCACCTAGAAATGGGATGAGGAAGCATTACTAAGGGGACAAAAGATTTTGGAAGGCAGTGGTTTCACAAGTATAAATTTACGTCAAAATTTAGCAAATTGTACACTTCAAATATGTATTATTTATTGTACTTCAATTATACCTCAATAAAGTTGTTTTAAAAAATCTCATAGACTACTTTAGAGGATTTTTTAAAGTTGTAACTTTTATTATCTTTTCCTTAATATCTATTGAATTGAATTTATAAATAAATAATTGAATTTCTTTTAAGACTATTTTGGGTATTATACCTTGCACTTCTACACTGATGTTCGAAATAGCTATCAGGTTTCAATTGTATATACATGGCCGCACATTCACCCCCACCCCACTCAAATATACATGCTAACCCTTTGAGATTTTGATCAGTTGCACTGAAATTGTACATGAATTTGGAAACAAAAGACATCTTTATGATATTGTGTCTCCTGAACCATGAATATAGTTTATCTTTATGTATTTAGGTTTCTACTGTCTTTCAAGTATGTTACAATTTTCTCCATAGAGGTCTTGTACATTTCTAAGTATTTATAATTTTATTACTATTAGAATAATGTTTTAAAAAATTAATGATTTTAACTGCCGATTGTTTGTAAAACTGAAATTGATTTTGTGTATTCATTTATAAATCCAGTAACCTCTTATTATTTTATATTCTGTTGATTCTGTTTAGATTATCCATGTAGGCAATAATAGCTTCTCAGGGTATTGAAAGTATTTATGTGTACTGTCTTTCTGATTCTCATAACTTTTGTTTCTTTCTTTTGCCTTACTGCTTTGGCTAGGTTCACCAGTACAATGATAAATAGAAATGTGATAGTTTATTGTCTTACTCTCATTCCTTATCTGAAAGAAATTGATTTAATTACTTCATCATTAAGTGTGAGTGCATTTAGTAGGAAATATTTTAAAATGCAGATTCACTTTTTTTTTTTT
>NW_016805866.1:1020574-1058620 GCF_001698545.2 Rhinopithecus bieti | reverse complement strand
CCGCGCCCGGCCCAGATTCACTTTTTTAAAAAAGTTATAGAACTATTAATGTTCTGTTTCTTTATTAGAAAATTTTGCTGTTACAGTTTTCTATAATTTATTTTAAAATTTATTGGCAGAAAGTTGGTTGTGATATTCTTTTATCATCTTGGAAATCTCTGCAGCCTTTTAAAGAAATTATGTCCCCTGTTTTATTCCTAATTTTGCTTGTTATATAATTATTTTTCTTCAGTTGGTAAACTTTGCCAGTGTTTTATTAGTAAGTGTTTTCAAGGAACCAACACTTTTGGAGGTGGGGATGGGAGGGGATGGGTTCTCTCTCTGTTGCCCAGGCTGATCTTAAATTCCTGGGCTCAAGTGATCTTTCTGCCTTGGCCTCTACAGTAGCTGGGATTACAAGCACATACCACTGTGTCCAGTGGAACAAAAAATTTTGTTTGTAGATTATTAAAATTTTATATATCCTAAATCTGTACTAATATTTTCTATCATCTCTCCTATTTCTGTGGATAAACTCTGTGCTCCAAGCTAAGTATAACCCTTTTATGTGTGCATTAAATTTTATTCCTTTCTCCTACTCAAAACTATTGTCAAACAGTACTTCTCTCTGCATTATCATATTCCCCCCTTGTTTTTGGAATATTTCCTTTAGCATAGAAAAAACATTATTATGTCTACCGTATTACAACAATAACAACAAACAACCTTCTCTCCAACCCTACTTCTTCTCCTAGCTGTTGCCTCATTTCTTTTTTCCTCTGTAGCATAACTCTTTTAAAAAGTTGTCTGTACTCGCTCTTTTGAATGTATCCTCTCATTTCTTTGAACCTACTCTAGTCAGGCTTCTCCACTAGTCACTGTTCTGAAATGCCTTTACTCCTGGTCACCACTTTGCTAAAATCCAGTTGTCATTTCTTGGCCCTTTTTGGACTTGCCTCATCAGCAGCATGTGACACACAGCTGCTTATTCTCCCTGTAGAAACGTTTCTTTCTGTGGCTTCCCGGACATCGCCTTCACCTGTTATCCTTACTGTATTTCTGGCCACTGACTCTCAATCTCTTTTTTATAGTTCCTTCTCATATCATCAATACCTATAATTTGAAATGCCTCCTTGCTTCATGCTTGAACTTCTTTTCTGTATCTATGCCAATTTTTGGTGATGTCATCCAGTATCAGGGCTCTAAGTACCATCAGTATATGGATAGTATTTAGAGCCATTAGGATATATATCCAAATTTATATCTCCAACTTACATCTTTCTGCAGCACACCACTTTTAGCTCACCAATGACATGGCAGCCTTAAACCTCTAATATGACTGGTGGGCCAACTGGTACTTAGGGTTCCTGGAAGTTAAGCCAGTGCTTAATAGTTCCTGAAAGATCTGGGCTTTTCTTTTTCCCATAGCACAATCAAACTAATAAGTGGCTACAAGTCCTTTTGAAGAAGGCTTGAAGGAAAGTTTATAGCATATATATGTGGCAATGTATCAGTCTCTATCCTCAAATGAAGCTAACCCCTCCCCTTCAATCAAGGGGTTCCAGGCTTACATATGAAAACTAGGTGAGAGGCTATGACAATACATTGTGTCAACTAACATTTGGTTTCTAGCAGACCTGAACTTTTTCTTATTGTAGATCAAGTAACATTTTTAGTGAACTGTCTATTTCATTCCTAGATACACTGTAATCAATTTACCACCTAAAGATATCTGCAGGTGATATATTATGGCAATAAAAATATACCAGTTACCAGTTGATTCTTTCTGTCTGTTATGGTCACAAAGACAATGTGAACACATTACCAGTTCATTCCTTCTACCATGATGGACAGAAGGAATAAGCTGGTGATATGTCCACACTGTCTTTGTCAGTTAAGTTCTGATATGTCACTTGGCCTCTGCAAATCTGCAACTGCAGGATCCAACTGAAATCAGGAAGTCCATCTTAATGACAGCATCTCCCACTTTCATAACTAGCTTACGCAGGACAGCAACCAGAGAGCTTTCTCAAGATTTTGGTTTTGTCCTTACCAATATAAAGGGAGTGTCCTTTGAGCTCTTCAGTGAATGTAGCTGGGTGAAGAGTGTTGAGAGGAGGGAATGAAGGCCACACATGATAGATCTACTCCATCATTCTTACCTTCCTAAGCCTTTAGATCTGCTCTTCCACATTTTACTAGGGATGTTACAGCATCTTAGTCTCATTAAACGTAGATTGTCAAAGAGTCCAAGTGTCGTTCAACCAAAGTAAACTGTTGGAACCATTTCCAGCTAACATATTAAATACAAAAACACTCATAAGTGCTTCATCAATACATTTGACCCTTTTCTGAATTATTTTGCAACCTGCTTGGTCTAACACCCTTAGAATCCATTCACAGTGTTCCTCATTTTCACTCTGAGTGTTCAGTGCACTTAGAGAATCCTCTCCGCACTGCAGTCTTTGTTGTCATCTTTGTTCCCATAGTGCTGAAGAGCAGCAGCTGCTCGGTCTCCCCAGGATCTGCGTCAGTTGGCATTTCACCACAATCAATCCCAAGTGATACTTGATTAATCATAAGCCAGTGCATGATTAATCCATTTCTCATTGGCAAGTAGCTAGATATTCAGGCAAGCCGAAGAAATGACCAAATTAAGCCTCAATTACTGTGTATGATGGTCGTCTGTCTCCTGATATGAAAATATTTATCAGAGTCCATCAAAAATAAAAAGCACATCAGTTCTTTAAAGAGAAATGATTTACCTTATGGAATTATTAACTATGTCTAAATATATTACTTATATAAAATAAAAAGGCAAAAAAAAAAAAAAAAAGAGAGAACATGAAGGTGCGTGGAGGGAGCAACTGCAGGAAGCAGCCACCATTGTTATGACTGGGGGAACAAAGCATGGAAGCTGGAAATCGTAAAGCCTAGAAGCTGGAAGGAGGGACCCGTAGTATTGAAACTAAGAATTCTGATGAGGGGGCTTTGCTTAGCTGATGGTGATGGGTGATGAGGTTAACTCTACAAGTATTGGAAAAATTGAAAACTGGATGCAACTTCTGTTACAGGAAGTAACTGCTGTTACCAAGATAAATGCACTGCTAGGGGAATGCTCATAGGAACAGGAACAGGTAGGAAACAAACAATTTGCAGTACTTTGGTGCTCATGCTTATTTTGCAATCAAACTACATTTAGAAAAGTTATATCACAGAAAATTATTATTAGGGCAAAATAAAGATTAAATACTGAAAAACAAGTGAAAATAGCATGTGCCCAACTTGTATAGACAAGAGTAGTAGAAGATGTTCCCTTTCCATCCCTCTCACTTTGTGTGCATATGCAAAAGCAAAACATTTGTATGTATGTGTATCCAAGCAAAACATTTGGAGTTCATACAAATTAGGGACATAATTTAAATTTATTTCCATTCCTTGACTAGAAATTGTCATGTCAAAGAAATTTGTGAGTGTATAATGTCAAAATATCACTTTTTATTGTATATTTAGTTAATTTTGAGGGGAAAAATCTGATAAAAGCTTGTCTAAAATGTGATATAACTTCAAGAGTTGCTAAACGAAGTTATTATGTAAGTGTTCACATGAGTTTTAGGTGTGGCTGTGAGAAGAAAGAAGTAAAGTTGCCTATATTTTCAGACTACATGGTTGTTTATGTAGAAAACCTTAAGGAAAAATCCATAATATTAGCGACTAATATGAATTTGACAAAGTTACAGGATAGCTATCTGGTGTATACACAAAAATAAATTGTATTTCAATCTATGAGCAATAAGCAATTGGAAATTGAGACATATAAATAGTATGATTTATAATAGTCTAAAAATAATAAATACTTTGGGATGAATTTACAAAATATGCCAGTCCTATATGCTTTAAACTGAAAAATATTAAAGAACATCTAAGTCAAGGGAGAGATATCATATCTTATGAATGAATTATTAGTCATCAGAGAAAGGTAAAATAAAACTACAACTAGATACTATACAGGTACAGTATAATGACTGAAATAAAAGATACTGATAATACCAAGTGTTGGCAAGGATATGGAATACTGAAATTCTCATATATTGCTGGTGAGAATCAAAATGGCACAGCCACTTTGGTTAGCAGTTTGGCAGTTTCTTATAAAGTTAAACATGTACCCACCATATGATCCAGCAATCCCAGTCTTATGTGTCCAAAGGAATAGAAACATATGTCCACAGAAGAAATTGTACAGGAATATTCATAGAAACTTCACCCATGATAGCCAAAACCCGAAGACAAATCAAATGTCCTCAAAAGCATTATGCTAGTAAAAGCCAAACAAAGAAGACTGTATGATTCTATTTATATGAAATTCTAGAAAAGGCAATGACGCAGTGATAGACAACAGATCTAGGGTTTTGAGGTCTGGAGTTTGGGGGAGAGGTTTAACTGGGAAGGAGAAAGAAAGCTTTTTTTATGTAGTGGAAATATTCTTATCATGATTGTGTGTTTTTTTTCTTTTCTTTTCTTTTCTTTTTTTTTTTTTTTTTGAGACAGGGTCTTACTCTTGCCCAGGCTAGAGTACAGTGACACAGTCTCAGCTCACTGCAACCTTGAACTTCTGGGCTCCCGTGATCCTCCTGCCTCAGGCTCCTAGGCAGCTGGGACTACAGGCACGCACCACCACACCCAGCTAATTTTAAAATTTTTCATAAAGATGGGATCTTGCTATGTTGACCAGGCTGGTCTCAAACTGCTGGCCTCAAGTGGTCCTCCTGCCTTAGCCTCCCAAAATGTGGGGATTATAGACATGAGCCACCGTGCCTGACCAGATTGTATGGTATTTATACTAACTGGGGAGATTTATCCAAACTCATCAAATTGCTTACTTAAAACTGGTGAATCCTATAGTATGAATCTTATAGTACATAAATTATACCTCAAAGAAGCTGATTGTTAAAAATTTACAAAAGAAAACTCAATTGTCTTTCATAAAAGTGAGAGTAATTTATACTTTGACTAAGAGCGCAGCCTCATATCTCTAGTCCCTTTCTGAGAAGGCAAAATCAGAAGGCAAAATGAACAAGAATACGACTCAAAATTGTCCTTAGCTTAGGGGAAATATAAACACAAGGTATAATTTCTTGGGATCATTCACCAAGGGAGCAAGACTATCTTAAAGCATGATTTTTTGTTTTGTTTTTGAAACATGTCTCAGACTCTTTATTAAAACTCTTTATTAAAAATATCACCTTAGGTTTTGTTTCACTTGATATTTTGTCATTGGATGTCAAGGTTAACATCATGTGTTAGTGAATATGAAGATATTCTGTGTGTTGTGTCACTGAGGAGAGTATACTCTCTAAAACAAAAAATGCCCTATGTTCTGTTGCTTCAATATGCACGTCAGAAATGACAAAAGCTACCTTGTTTTATTTTGTTATTATTGTAAAGTTTGGGGAAACCTTTCAGTCTACAATATAATCTTTTAGAGAAATGCCTATTTATTTTAAAAGATAACTGGCATGTGCTTAACTATATGTACCATGCTAGGATTTTATATCTCATTCTAATTTAATTAAAATTAATTATAGCCTTATCCAGAGTATAGATATTATCTCTTCTTTTATCTTTTTCTTTTCTTTTATTGGATGAGCCACTGAGGCTAAGGAAGGCTGGCTGACTTGTTCAAGCTCACAAAGCCAGCAAGTGGTAGAGCTCGCAAGGGATATAAGCAGGATGTGGGAGTCTGGTTTCAAAGTCCATATTCTTTTTATCCCAGCCATACTTCCTTCAAAATAAAAAAGTGAAGGATAAGGGGCAGAGATAAACAGTAATGTAGTGCTCTGGGGGACAGTAAAATCTGTGGGTTTCAGAACACAGACCTGCTCCTTACAATAAGAAAACCTAGGAGTTCTGAGACGTGGCCCCGAGCGTTCCAAGTGCCAAGAAAAACCAGTGTTTGTGCAGTGCAAATTAAATCAGGATCTCTGAGGATAGACCAAGGATTGCTATATATGTATTTATATGTAGATAAATGTGTGTGTCTCTGTATATATGTACACACACACTTTGTTAGTCTGCTGAGACTGCTATAACAAAATGCCATACACTAGGTGGCTTAAACAACATACATTATTTCTCACAATTCTGGAGACCGAGAAGTCCAAGATCAAGGTGCCAGAAGATTCGGTTCCTGGTAAGGGGCCCTTTCCTGGCTTGTAGACAGCTCCCTTCATTCTGTGTCCTCATATGACACGCAAAGAGAGAGAGCTCTGATCTCTCTTTCTCTTCTGATAAGGACACTAATCCCATTATGAGGTCTCTACCCTTGAGACCTCATCTAAACCTAATAACCTCTCAGAGGCCATCTCCAAATACCATTGCACTGGGGGTTAATGCTTGAACATATTTACTTTGGAGATACAGACGTTTCATTCACAACACACACATGCACAGATGTACACACCCCCCTAGGTGATTCTCATGTGCAGCAGTTTTGAGAATCATGGCTTTAGAACAGTTTCTCTCAAGCTTTCGTGTGCCTCAGAGTCACCTGGAGATCTTAATAGACAGATTGATGGCCACCACACCTAGAGTTTCTGACTCTCTAGATGTGGGGTGGGGCTCTAGAATTTGAATTTCTAACAAATCACCAGGTGATGCTTAAGCTGCTGGCTCACTTGGAGAATTACCATTTTAGAACTTGCTAATAACTTCTGACATATACATCCTAGGGAAGATTCCCATGTGTAGTAGAAGTTATATAGGTTTAACATTAAAGAGACAGACTTAGCCTGGAGATAAAGATCTGAAAGTCAAGAGTACATTTATAGCTATGGTATCTACTGGGCATCCAACAGTTTTGTAAATTAAAAACAGAAAATAATTGGAGAAAATGCAAGCAAGCATAGCTTAAAAAAGCATAGTTTAAGAGGAAGAGGAGGAAGGAGGTCTCAGGAGGACACTGCAAAAAGCAATAGAAAATGCTGTCTTAGGAAGAATACATGGTATGCCAGAAATCTTAGGTAGAACAAATAATGTTCACTGTTTTTGTGAAACTATAAAAGTAGATTCAACTTGTCTGTATTTCCTAAACCACAGAGGGAATCGAGTGTATAAAAGGAGAAATTTTTACCTTTAAAGTCACGATGACATTCCAGTGCAAGGTGACGGAAACATCACACTTGAATTTCATGTTTCCTTTGATAAATTTTCTTTGAACACTGGGGCCCAGGCTAATGTAGTTCCACTGTATAACACTACCTCTGTAAGAAAAGCTGACTTATGCTAGATGTTTTTTTAAAAACGATAAGCGTATCATTATCATGGAAGACTATAGTGATCTAGAACTAACGGAACAAATAAGAACAAAAGGGAAGGGATAAGTATAATTGTTCTGGAATCAAGAGTTCCTGTTCTCTTGCTAGAATTAGGTTTAAAAAGCTTTTAAAACTATTATAAGGGGTTTCAATTGTGTTTTACAAAGCTAAGTTGGCAAGACACATTTTGCTTTATTTTCATTAAATAAAATTAAATTTGATTCCAAGTTCCAATACCACTGATATGGCGGCAAATTCCATCTGAGTTATTATTGGGACTCCTTCCCTATTACAAACGTCATGCAAGGAATCTTTAGCAAAGTGGGCTTTTCTGGGTTGTGGGCTTCATTCTGGTTACTGCTAAGAAGACCATGACCCCTAAAATTCCACAGATGCTGTTGCACTTTCCCACACAACTCTCAGGGCCTGGGAATCTTAATCAAGGCCTTCAAACCAAGTCTAGACTCAACTTGCCCATCATGAAGCCATCACCAGCCCTCCTTCCTCTCCACACCAAATTCAAACTTTTGTTTTAGGTTTTTCAATACAACCTGACCCAAGGCAATGGCCAAAGGAAGTGGATGGGCATGACCTCGTAATAATACACATGGGCCACCAGGTTCTTCCACGAGACAAGAACTTATAGTGCATCTTAATCAGGGGCTATGCCAACATCCTAAGAGATGATTATGATCAGACAAAAGGTTTTGTACAACTATACAGAGGCTCATTTTAAAAATCACTATTGGCTGTGTGCAGTGGCCCACACCTGTAATCCCAGCACTTTGGGAGGCTGAGGCAGGTGGATTGTTCGAGTCCAGGAGTTCGAGACCATCCTGAGCAATATGGCTAAATCCTGTCTCTGCAAAAAATACAAAAATAAGCTGGGCATGGTGGTTTATGCCTATAGTCCCAGTTACTGGAGAGGCTGAGCTGGGAGGATTCCTTGAGCCCAGGAGATCGAGGCTACAGTGAGCCTTAATTGTGCCACTGCACTCCAGCCTAGGTAATCGAGCAAGATGCTGTCTCAAAAAATAATAAAATAAAATAAAATAAAATAGTGAAATAAATAAAAAGCACTATTTGCAGTGTGTGGTGCGGACACACTTTCTACTCCCCACCCAGAAACACATACTTTAAGAATCACTGTGGTAACAGCTTCTATTATCTATAGGAGTACAGTATTTTTCTAGTGTGACAGAAAACCACAGCTCTAAGACACACGGTGGAATATGCAAACCCCTATGAGATAATTTTAAGTGAGAAGAAACCTTCTACCCAAAAGTAGACACAAAAATGTGCAGTAGCAGCCAAAGGTGAGGAAGAATCTCTGGATTACAGTAGAGCCTTAGAAAAAATTTTAAAACCTCAGGTACTTTTTAAAGATGTCCCAGTAAAACTTATATATAGAACTTCCGCTTCTGGGAAGATGCAGGAGCTGTATTTTTCCCTATTCTTTCAACTCAGCGCAACTAAAACCAAAAAATGGAAATCTAAAACCTGGTAAAAAAAATCCATAGGAAGATAAGACAAATGAAACAGAGAGAACAACAGAAAACAACAACAACAACAAAAATCAGAGTAGATGTCTAATTTATTTTGTTATTGTTGCATGTGCTTTTGGTATCATATTTATCTATGGAATTATTGTCTGATCCAAAGTCATGAAGATTTATACCTATGATTTCCTCTAAGAGCTTTATCGTTTAGGCTCTTACATTTAAGTCTTTCTTGGATCCATTTTTAATTAATTTTTGTGTACGGTGTGAGGGAGGGGTCCAACCCTTGGCATATTTTTGGAAAATCAATTGGCCATAAATATAAGGACTTATTTCAGGATTTTGAATCCTATTCCACCTATGCTGGTAACACACTGTCTTAATTACCGTAGCTTTGTAAGTTTTGAAATTGGGAAGTGTGAGTCTTCCAATTTTGTTTGAGAGTTTTGACTATTCTGCAACCCTTGCCTTTCCATATGTGTTTTACAATTAGCTTTCAATTTCTGCAAAGAAGTCAACTGGTATTTTTATAGGAATTGCATTGAATCTGTAGATCACTTTTGGGATTATTGCCATTGTAACAATATTAAATGTTCTGAGCCACGAACATGAAATGTTTTTCCATTGAGTCATGTCTTTAACTTTTTTCAATAATTTTTGTGGTTTTTAGTACATGAGTTTTACACTTCCTTTGATAAGGTTATTTGTATTTTGTTCTTTCTGATGCAATTTTAAGTCCAATTATTTTCTTGGTTTTATTTTTGACCTGTTCATTACTACTATATAGAAATATAATTAATATTTGCATTTTTATGTGGTATCTTGGAAACTTGCTGAACTAATTGACTAGTTTTAATAGTTTTTAGTAGATTCCTAGAGGATTTTCTATATACAAGATCACGTCATCTGAAAATAGAGAGAGCTTTACTCCTTCCTTTTCAATGTGGATGCCTTTTATTTAATTTTGTTGCCTATTTTCCCTGGCTAGAATTGCTAATACAATGTTGAATAGAAATGACAAGAGCAGACATCCCTGTTTTGTTTCTGATATTCACTATTAAATGTGATGCTAACTGTGAGTTTAATATGCGACCTTTTGTATCTATTTTTTGACACCAAAGGGATCATACCAAGCTTACTAATTTTAGCCTGATTTTCCCCAGTATACCACAAACATTTCTCCATGCTATTAAACAGTATTTTCTACATCACTTTAATCACTGGCTACATGCCAGTCTATTGTATATGACCACCCTTTAAAATTAATTTTCATTGTTTTTCTATAGTAATTCCAAAAATTATTCCATAAACCCATGTAGTTATTGCCATAGTTTTTTACTTAGGTTCATATCTGAGAAGCAGCATATCTGAGTCAAAAGGCATGCACCATGTGATAGATTTTCATATTCAATTTAATTTTTATTCTGCTTATTTTGTTTCTCTAACTGAATTGTCAGCTTCTTTAGGGTAGAACCTGAATTTTACTTTTGGGTATCTTCCACAGGACCTACACAGGGCCATTCACCTGAAGGTGCTTAGGGAAAATATTTAAAGGACAGGATTTTTTTTTTTTTTGGCAACAAATTATTTATTCTTAAACATCCCTTATTATATCTAAGATATTCCAACTGTTCTAATTTTAGATAAAATTAAACATTTTTGATATACTTTATCTAATTTTATTTTATAGTTATTATTTCTGTAAGTGTCTAATTATCAAAGATATTTCAAGTCTTTCTCTTTCTTCTTTTTATTCAAGACAGAGAAGTATATATCAGGAACTTGGCCCTTAAGGATACATTCTTTAAAGACGAGGGGGTTTGGCGAATAAATAAAGTTAGTAAAAATTTTAGCTGCTTTTACATTAATAGCCAGACTGAGTTAATATCTTCATCTTGTCTAAACAATCATCACAGGTAGTAACAATAAAATTTTGCAGCTAAATACACACAAATTGAGAAATTGGGTATGTTTAGTAGGCAGTTTGCAGAGGCGGGAGACATCAGGAACAAGACCAGTTAAAGAATGACCAGGGAGGAGACATGTGAAATATGAGAGGACTCAAAAGAAAATTCATGGAGATCTGTGCCAGGTGGAACAAACAGGAAAAGATAATGCCTATTAAATGTGAAGAATCTAAGCTTTTGTCCTATGAGAGTTTACTGTATTATACATTGCTATTTGCGTATTACTGTGCTAAAGAACAAAAGACATTTTGCTTAAAAAAAGAGCGAAATCTTTCTCATACTGGACTCTGTTTGACTTTAAAGTTGTGTTTCAAGGAAATCTGTTAGAGCTGTTTCTAGATGTGCTATTTCAAAGCCAGGGACTTTATGTATATATACAATTTATCTCTTAACATATATTAAAGAGATAACCTCTTTTATGAAATTTCACTCAACTGTTAGCAAAGTCCATGCCTTTTAAAGTTCAGAGATGTCAGAGTTTATCATGACATCTACATCTGTATCTCCAGCTCCCTAGCAAGGACTATAAACATGCAAAAGATTAGCTCATTTGTTAATTTTTATTGAGATGCAAAATGGTAATACTGTGTTGGATGTAGTGCTTGGAGTCCTTGTCCTTGGATATTTTAGATTTCAAGTAGTGAGATAAAAATATAATAAAAAAAGGTTATAATGATATAGTACAAATATCTATTATGCAGCCTTATATATCCAAACTGCTTAAGACCAAGACAAAACCAAAACATTGAATATCTATATAATCTGTGGAGATGTTTTCGAGGAGCTACAGGCACAGTGACTAGAGGAGTCAGATAAAGTAAGAATATGTTATGTTGTGCAAGAAGCCAAAGATTCTGAATGAGATGGGGGCTTGAGAGGAAAGCATGAAGTGGTCAGACATGATTACAGATGCCCCCTTTTCCCCCATCGAATTATAAAGCAGGAGTTATATTAATTTCGTCAGTTCAAGAGAAAGAGAGGAAGATTTTAGGAGATGCTTGGTCTATATATAGACTGGGTAGGGGAACGGTTTTGTATTATTTTGTGATACGGTAAGTTAGGTGCAGCCACAGGGAGATAGAGGACAAGCTCGGGGGAAATTCTTTTTTATTATGCTCATAGGTCCTAGAGACAAGTAATATGATATGCCACATAAAGCCACATGGGAAAAGCACCAGGGTGGTAAGGAGGCAGAAAACAGGAGCAATGGGAGTCCTTAAGCCACAGCCTTAGGTTTCCAAGGGAAAGGGAGGGCAGGGCAGAGCCAACAGTTTAGGACTGACTCCTTTGAATAATTTCGGTGGGCTCTAAACTACAGGAGGGGTCCCTAGTTACCTAGCACTTGGCCCTGGCATGATTAAGACAGAAGAATGTTGCTTCCTAGAGAGTATGGGCCAGATAAAGAAGACGTGGCTCTGAACTGCTTAGTTCGTATATCAAAGACATGCTCCCAGCTGGGTCCTTTGTTATATCCCTGAGTTGGGTAGCCCAGAAAAAAGCAGCCTTTTCTCAACCCAAAATATTTTTAAGATGTCAAAACATCGTAATATACAGAAAATTAAAAATTCTTACAGTATAGGAACATAATGAAAAAAATGCTAAAAGCTATGGATCAGCAGGAGCAGTGGAACACTCAAAAGAGTTCATCCTCCTCCTCCAGGGGCATGGTGCTATCTTTGTTTGGATCCTGACACCACCTGCATATAAGGCTGGGAAGGGACATGCCAAAGCTCCATGAACTAGAAGGGTGTTACGGGCGGGTCTTTGTTCTTAGAGCTCCCAAATGGCGGCAAGCCTTTTGTTCTCTGACCTGGGGTTCTTGGTCTCACGGATTCCAAGGTATGGAACCTTGGGCCATGCAGTGAGTGTTATAGCTCTATTGGAAGCTGTGGGTCACAGAAGAGAACCGTGGAACCCAGTGACTAGCATTTAGCTCGATTAGCACAGAACCTGGGCGCTTAGCCGTGCAGGAACAATGGCGAGCCTCTCTCCCAATCGGGAGTGTCAGTGGGCGCCTGGCTGGATCAGAAGCCCAGCGAACTGGCTGCTGGATCCGAAGGGATGGAAATCAGCGGTGGATCTGCGACCGCAGGGATCAGCAGTGGTGGACTGCTGATCAGCCAGTGAAAGCTCAGCTTGAGCCAGAACAAACACGGACCAGAAGAGCATGCAGTTGCAAGATTAAATAGAGTGAAAACAGAGCTCCCATACAGCTGGAGGGGACCCAAAGGGGGTTGCCACTCCCGGCTGGAATGCCTGGGTTTATATACCCTGATCATTGTCCCTCCCCCTGTGCTCTCAGGGATAGATGATTGACTATTTCTTTACCTCCTGCTTTCAGCCTAATTGGTATGATTGATCAGGTGTGAGCTGAGTTACAAGCCCCTTTTTTAAAGGTGAGTGCAGTCATCTTCCCCAGCTAGGCTTAGGAAATCTTAGTCGGCCTTGGAAATCCAGCTAGTCCTGTCTCTCAAGGGGATCCAGGATGCTGAGAAAGATGCTATTAATCAACTATATGTGTGTCATTTCCATTGTGACCTCAATTGTTCAATTCACAAAGTCTGCCTCTTTATTTCCGTGGCTACTATTCTAGTAGGATTATTTTCTACCCATGCTTGGGCCACTACACTAGACCCCTATGTGGTAACCCTTCCGGGGCCTGCCCTTTTACCACGGATGATTAATCTTTTTATATCAATCTTGGCAAACCTCACTTTCGGCTTTGGCTGACTCTGCCTCCTTGAAGTTCCACTTCAAGTTCATGCTTTACTAACATTGGGGTTCAGCAAATGATACCCAAAAGTATGACGCTTTGGCCTGCAGGACACTTTGAATTAAAAGAAATTGAGAGAAATTGAAAGACCTTAGAAGCTGCCTCAGAACCATGGACTTCTAATCTCTTGTTCCTCTCCCTGACTAATGCAGGGAGGGGCTTTCTCCCAGGAATTTCCTTATCTGATGGGGGAAATTTTATCCAAAAGAAATGCAGTTGTCTTAAACACCCTCCTTAAGAATCTCATTAAAAATCCAGGAAAGATTAACTATTCATCACCACACCCAGACAGACTTTTCATCTATTCTTCTGAAGGCAGCTCTAAGAGATTAACCAAGAGACTTTATCTGTATGGTAGGACAACCTTTGTTTACAATGCAGTTCTGTCCTCCTCATTCTGTAATTTGTAGGTTCCATTAAGGTTTCTAAGGGAATCATTTACAAACTATTGTCTTCTTTTGGGGCCTATTCATTTCCCCTGAAAATCATTAAATACTCCTCACAATTGTCTACATCCCCTATTTCCCTCTCCACCATGAAGAGGGCATTTAAGACTCAACAATCTATCCCTTTTTTGAGTCTCATTTTGTGTGGCTTCTGTGCTTAGGCATATTAATAAATGTGTATGCCTTTTCTCCTGTTAATCTGTCTGTTGGTTCATTTCAGCAGTCTGGAACCTTCAGAGGGGGAGGAAAAATACTTTTCGCCCCTAGACAAATAATTCTTCAAACTCTTTCATGAATTGTTACGAACCTTATTTCGTACAGTTCTGTTACAGTAGGTAGCTAATGAGGCATGAACAGGGCAGGAGAGGGCTCCCCACACCCCACCAGGAATTCAGGCAGCCATTAGGTGATGGTCAGGCAGTTGTCACAGTGTCACGCTAAAATAATAACTGGTAACAGGGAAGGGCAGTCTCCCAAAAAAACACCTGAAACTGGTGATCAGTAGCTTCCTGATAAGATCTCAGGAGTTGAGTGAGTGGGCCCAAGCATGCACATTAAGAGGCAGCATGGTGGAGTTTAACTGGTAGATGAACTTGCAGGGACATTCGACAGGGAAGGGAAGAATACCTCAAGTGAGCCTGTGTACAACTCCAGTAAACACACTGCACATGCTCACCTCCCAAGTGCTGGCAGGCCACTGCACATGCAGACAGCCCACCCCAGGGGAAGAATCAGGGGAGAAGGGATGCCAGACCCCAGAAGTATGCCAACATATAAAACCTCAAGTTAAAAGGTCAAACAGTGCACTTGTTTGTGCACTGCACAGTCACCTGCTTGAGCCCTCTACCAAGTGTACTTCACTTCCTTGCATTCCTGCTCGAAAGCTTTTTAATAAATTTTCACTTCTGCTGTAAAAACTTGCCTCAGTCTCTCCTTCTGCCTTATGCCCCTCAGTCGCATTCTTTCTTCTGAAGAGGCAAGAATTGAGGTTGCCACAGACCCACACAGTTTCATTGCTGGTAACATACTTTAGTGCCATGTCTCAGATACATTCTGCCGCTAACAGTTCTTTTATTTTATTTTTATTATTTATTTTATTTTATTTTATTTTATTTTATTTATTTTATTTGAGACAGAGTCTCACTCTGTCACCCAGGCTGGAGTGCAGTGGCGCGATCTTGGCTCACTGCAACCTCCACCTCCCGTGTTCAAGTGATTCTCCTGTCTCAGCCTCCCAAATATCTGAGACTAAAAGCACGCACCACCATGCCCAGCTAATTATTATATTTTTAGTAGAGACGGAGTTTCTCCACGTTGTCCAGAATGGTCTCAATCTCCTGACCTCATGATCTGCCTGTCTCAGCCTCCCAAAGCGCAGAGATTACAGGCGTGAGCCACCGCCACCAGTCTAACAGTTCTTTTATCAAATCTTTAGACCTTTGCCTCACCTAGGTCAGAATTTTTAGTTTTGCTTCTGTGCTTTTGCTCAGCTGTTTTCTTAGCCCTACTTCCCTTGAATTAGATTCTACTTATTATTCAAGTCCCAGTCTAAATTCTATATTTAAAAAATCAATTTTAAAAGCATTAAAAAATGATTCTGGGGACAGATTATACATTCTATTTTTAACTGAAAATCTTGGGCTACATACTTCAACTTGTGACTGCATATTTGTTTTTTTCTCTTTGTTAGTGTGGGGAAGACAAAAATAATTTTCTCTCTACCCTTCTGAGTTCTTAGCTGGAATGAGCTCCTGTAACAAAAGACAGATTAACAAGGAAAAAGCCCGTAGAAGATTGTTAGAGTGTATACCTCATTTATACATGGGTGATACCCAGGGAAAATAAGTCAATCTTAAAGAAGTGGCTTTGAGTTCTGGCTGAAATACCATCTTCAACTGAAACAAAGGAGGATATTGAGGAAGGTTGTAAGTAGGAGATGATCAGGAAAAGTTTGGTGCACAAGGGCAAGGTTTGTTACACAGATTTTTGTTGGTGCCTTCTTTGTTGACATTAGTTTCTAGTAATTTAAAGCCGTCCTTCTTTTCTCGGTACGGAGAGAGAGATACCCTTACACATGGAGATTTCCTTTATAGATATATATTTTCTTTACAAAAAAGAAACTTCTACTCTGTTTTCAGAACTTCTCAAAATAAGTTTCTCAAAATAATCAGCACAAAATATTTTGAGAGCACTGTTTTGGGATAGCATATTTAGGTCACCGATAGTCATCTTTTGGAGTGATATATTCTAGTCTCTCATTCCAGGAATAAGTCTATTAACTAGGATTCTGAGAAAGAATTGATCTCATTGAACATTCTGTTAAATCCATTATTTCATATATTTCCATTCTGCTTTCCTAATTGTATTGTAAACATTTTGACAATGGTAGCCATTGGGCACCAAGCAGTAACCCATAGTACATGCTTGTTGACAGAGGAAGCCATATCGAATAAGATAAAATAAGATAAAATGTCACAACCATGTAATGTATAGGGAAATGATCAGGAATTGAATGGCACTAGTCAGACAGTTTCTAAACAAGGTAATATAGTTCTGCAAAGGTTTTTGTTTGTTTGTTTTTCAAAGGCTTAGAATGCCAGCAACAGGAAAGAAAAATTCCAGATATTATGTGCCCACTGTGTTGTTTGGTGCAAACATCCTAGGGAAACTGGAACCTGGAATATTTGATGAGCCCTCCAACTACGGCATGTTAACCTGGAGTGTGGTGTATTTTCTTTTATTTCTCAGAATCCCTGTAATTATTAATAGTGGAAATCATCCAAGGGCAAAGAATGTGTGGTCCTTCTGACGAGGGACCAGGTTCCATAAATAAAAGAGCTTACTAATTATCATCTCTTCCATCTCGAGTCCATTTCTGCCACCCAAAGCAATGAAGCACTTCATTAAAAAACATTACTATTTTATTTAAAATGCTAAATTAATTTAGTATTCCTTTTAATTTCCCAGGAGACTTTGAAGAGATTATGGAACCATCTGTGTATGCCCAGAAGTGGTAATAATAATACTAGGAGAACCTGCCTCAGTCTTGGTGGCCTTTTCTCTTTCAAAAGTGGCCCAAACGGAACCATTGCTTTTACTGATTAGTTATAGTTGCTTTCTTTCAAACTGGTAGGAAAGGAGACTATACTTTCAATACTCTTTTACGACATAGGTGTGTCAAAAATGAGCTATACTGAAGAGAACAGTTCATGAAGAGTATTTAGTGGGGTTATTCGGTAATCAGAGTTCATGAAAAAGTTGAGCAGGTTCATTCTTAGCTTGTTTTTATTCACTGAGTATCCTTTGGTAGCTTAGTGAAGTGCCTGAACCACTTGTGTGCCAGTTATAAACGTGTTGTTTCTCAGCTCCAAGCCAACATTTCTAAACTCCATGTTGTGATGGTGGGGCTAGGACTTTGTAAACTACATTTCAGCATGGCCAGCTGGCCCCTGCTAGGTTCTACCAAGAGGAAGATGGCAAGGCTGGAAAAAGGCCTGTTTGTTTTGCATGGTCTTCCCACTGTGCAATACTTCACATTTGCAGCAGCAATACCTTCCCATAACAATAGCTGAAGTCATTTGTTGTTTTTGTTTTTTCAACCCTTGCAGAGTTGGGTTATCCTGAAACTGCTTTTGCAAAAATTATAACTGAGTTAAATATTACAGTGAAAGATACCTGACCTAAATGACTCCATCTTACTTCTAACCTCCATGCTGTCCTTGTTCATTGATGGTGGGCCAAACTTATTTTGGGAGAAACTTCGTTTATAGTTTACCTTTGAAGCAAAGATAATAACAGCTCCTTTCCCAAAACAAACCCCTTTTCTGCCTGGGAACTATATCATCTTTACAGGACTAACAAATTTGCCACAAGATTGGAAATTACAGTTTAGGAGTCAGGTAGCCAGTGGCTGCAAGATTCGGAACCTCCTCAGATTGCTTCTAGGGATAACGTCACTGTTGTAAAACTTAAGATCAGTGCTTGAGATATTTTTGCAGACCTTGTTCATTACTTGACATCACATGACTACAAAGCTGAAAATAGTTACTATCAGTAATATAGTAAAATATTTGCTAACAGTACTTTGTTTCAAAGTTTACTGAACAATAACTCAGTGTTCTAGTCTTCCCTTGTTAGTTAACAGGTTTATACTGAGCTAATTTTTTAAATATCAAATTCCTTCCATTCAAATAACTGACATAGTTTCTGTCTCCTGCTTGGACCCTGACTGATACAGAAATTGATTCCACAAGTGATCTCAGGTAACAGACACTCCAAAATGGGATTTGAAAATTGGTTTCTTCATGTTCTTGGGTTTGAACACAATGCTGAAATTATATACTAGTAATCTGTGGCATGTAGTAGCAACTCATTCAATCAAATTACCACTATTAGTGATTGTGATGGAGTGCCTGCTAAGGCAACTGCCTAAGAAGCTGCTGAACTTGACCATTATGGCAGTAACAACAATTATAAGAACTTTGATGTGGAATGGATTTTCTGATAGCACTGAATCTCTTATAAAAAGAAAATGACAAACTCATAGACTCAGAGAGCTTCTACTCCTCCCCTAAAAGAATATTTTATTTCCACAGGGCTAATGTATTAGTTCATTTTCATGCTGCTAATAAAGACATACCCAAGACTGAGTAATGTATAAAGGAAAGAGGTTTAATGAACTCACAGTTCCACATGGATGGGGAGGCCTCACAATCATGGCAGAAGGCAAAGGAGACGCAAAGGCATGTCTTACATGGTGGCAGGCAAGAGAGCTTGTATAGGGGAACTCCCCTTTATAAATCCATCAGATTTCATGAGACTTATTCACTATCAAGAGAACACTATGGGGAAGACCTGCTCCCAGGATTCAATTACCTCCCACCAGGCCCCTCCCACAACATGTGGGAATTATGGGAGCTACAATTCAAGATGAGATTTGGGTGGGGACACCGCCAAACCATATCAGCTAACAATGCTAAAAATCAAACACAAAATTTAATTGGGCGGGTTAATTATAACAAAAGTAAATTTATACCTTTTCCAAATCCCTCATGTCTGATCTGAGGAAAAAATGCATCCCTATCAGTCTGCTGAGATGTATCAACCCCTTTTCTGACTATTGCTTTAGATGCATAAAATAAAATGAAATATATAGAAATAGAAAGCAAAATATGAGACAAATTATATTGGAATATAGTAACCAAATGTTTAAAAAATGTTATTTACATTAATGGTTTAAAGAACAATATCTAGTGGTAAGTCTTATAAGGGAGATACATTTGAATATTTTTGACATATCTGCACCAACTGTAATTTAATATGAAATATCTATGATTTCTATTGTTGACAAAGTCATGGGTAATGATAATACAAATGCTCCTCAACTTACGATGGGGTTATGTCCCAGTAAACCCATAATAATTTGAATATCTTAAGTTTAATATGCATTTAATATGCCAGACTACAGAACATCATAGCTTAGTGTAGCCTACCTTAAACATATTGTGAATACTTACATTAGCCTACAGTTGGACAAAATCATCTGGGAACATAGTACACTGTAGAGAATCAGTTGGTTACCCTTATGATCATGTGGCTGACTGGCGCTACCGCTGCTCAAAATCATGACAGAGTATCATACTATGGATTGTTAGCCTGGGGGAATAAATCAAAATTCAAAATTTGAAGTATAGTTAATACTGAATGCAAATTGCTTTTGCACCATTGTAAATTTGAAAAATCACAAGTCTGGTATAAGTAAAATCCTAAGTCTGGGACCCTATAGTACAGACTGATTATTTGCCAATATTTTTATTATTGAAAAAAAATCTTAAATTTCAGTTAAGTGTTAATAAAACAAGGATTTTTTTTATTCTTTAAGTTTACTCATCTTCTGAATTATATTCATGTACTCTAATTTAAGAATTCCTGTTTTAGCAGTGTAAGTATTCTTGAGAAGTTAACTAAATTAGTCAAAGTTAATTTGAGAAGCACCGAGGTTGGAGGGTTCCTTTAGTCTTCTTTTAAGTCTTTCTACTTAAAACTCACACTTACATCTTGGTTTCTCACCTCAGTGATCTCTTCATCTAGGAGACTGGATAAAGTACATCTATGTGCATCTATATTGTTCCCCAGGACTTTTGCTATCAAAGCACTTATGATACTTTACTATTAAAGTACTTTAGGGTACTGTACATACCCCATCAAAGGGAATATGACACTGCCCATTTGTCTTTATGTATTCTCTCCACTCGACTATAAGCTGACTCCTATTACAGATCGTGTCTTGCTTGTTCTTGTTATGTCTCGTACAGGGCCTGCTCAATCTATATTTGTGAATAAACAAGTGAATGAATAAAGGAACTTCAAGGTGGAAATAATTTTTTCTCTTAATCGTGGCCAAAGGCCTTGACTAAGTATTTTATAAACATGTGGCCATGAGTGGAGATAGAAGAGAGACTGTGATCAATGTGCCAATACAAATCTGCCCATGCTTGGAACCTACTGACAGTGATGCAGTAGATTTACCACTTACTGGAGTGGGCACTCTTGGTGTCCTACCCAGTGTTTCTTCCATTTTTTTCTTACAAATACACTTATAATTTGTTTTTCAATATCAGTATGGCATGCATGTACATCAGGGGAGACTGAATCCCTCCTTAGCCGTGGGAGTGGAGATGAGTCTTGATTAGCTCTCTAGTCACAGTATGGCCATTGAAAGAACATGTTTGGTTTAGGCATGGGCACGTGATACAACTATGGAGAATGAAGGGTGGTGGCAAGTGTGCTGAAGGGTTTCTAGGAAAGGATAAAAGGACATGCTTGGGAGGCAACATTCCTGTTTTCCTCCCTTTCAAAATGGTTATGAGGAGACGATGCCTAGAACTGATGTAACCACAGTGTGATGATGAGAGGAGCAGCTGACTGTCTGAGAATGGCATTGTGGAAAAATCGAAAGAAAGTAGGTCATTTGATGTCATTGAGATATTGTATTCGCTGCTGGACTTGCTATATGACAGCCAGTGTCTTTGTTGTTTAAGCCAGTTTTTGATCGGCTTTTGTTGTTGTTGTTGTTACTAACATCTCAAAGTGTCGTATCTGCCTGAGTTTTATAAGTGAGGGGCAGCTTCTCTAATACCCATGCACAGATGTGATATGGAATTCATTCTGCTGAGATTTTGATACTTCAGAGTAACAGAAGTCTGCCACAGTATGCAGGGATTCTTTTAGAGTTACAAAACTCTAGCAGACTAATTTAGAAAGTGGGTAGGGTGCCGGCAACTTCTGAAGCTCACCAAGTAAGAACATTTAAGTCTGGGTGATAAGCACATAAGCATTTGTAGGTGAACTAACCCCAAACACCCTTTTCAAACCAAAATATGCAATGGAAAGGCATTCTTCTGCAGCATGTTATGTGTTACCATGTTATGAAACAGGCTTTGACATTTGGATGTCTACCACTTGGTGAGTGGTTAGTTATAAAATGCTATTGGTTCAACAGATTATACTTCTGGAATAAAGCCTGGACTTCTGGGATCTCTTTAGTGGCTGGTTTATTTGTATTTCCAAGGCCATTTTTCCAATAAGCCAACACAATCAAATTACATGCAGCTTTGAAGACATTCTACCTTACAGTTTGACATTTTAATTAGGACTTTAAAGAGATAATAATCACAGCCCACAACTTCCCTAATGTTACCTAGAAATGGGCCAGTTAATTAGGATCCCAGAAAAACCACTGCATACATTTCTTTTTAATTGTTTTTCCAAACTTCCATCACCACATCTCTTGGCTTCAACTCAGACCAAATCAAACAAACAGCAGGGAAATGTTTGATCTCTCTGGCCTTCAAAAAATCTAAGGGTGCAAATAATTCAGTTTGTGTCTACCGTCTAAAAATGTATATTTACCCCAACATAAGACATTTTTCTTTCATTTCAGGATTGCTTTTGAAAGGAAAACCATGCTAGTTCATTTCATTAGATTATTCTCTATGAAAGTTATTAAGATTCTGTTCACCGGATCCCTTTGATTCTTATATCTAGATTTCGTTTTTCTTTATCTTTTCTAGGGTAGCATTATGAATGGGTGGACCCACTAAAGAATGTTTTAATGCTCTCTGACTGCATTTAAATTCCTTCTAGGGGAATTTTTATAAGGTGGAAGGAAAAATGAGTCCATCTATTATTGAGAAACAAAGAGGCCCAGAGTGTCATAGCAATTCAAGAAATGAATTCTGTACTTTTGGGCGGGTTATGTGTAACAGGATGCTCTCTGTCTCACCAAGTCTTGTCCCTCCCTATCCCTTGGGTCAATATACAAGAATGGAAATGTGGTAAATGTCTGAGTTGTTTGTCTAATGCTCTGATGTGTTTGGACACATTTAGGAGGAAGACGTGACTGTGGCTTCTCAGAAAGTGTATAAGGAGTGTTTTTGCCACTTTGTCATGCTGCCAGGCAAGTACTTTTAGAGTCACTTTTGAACCTGATTACATGTACCTCAGTCTCCGGTTGGATGATCGGTTATGGCATTTATCTCAGTTTCTGAGTCCATATATTACAAAGTTTCTTTAGTTAAGTAGTTGGGCTACTGGTGGTTAATGTGAAGGTTATCCTAAGCTTGCAATTTCATTGATGACTTCATTTTCCTCATCATGCTAAACGGATTAACTTCCGTGTTGTTTGTTGTTAGAGGCAGCTATAATGTGAAGTAAATGAAACTCAAGCTTTAAGACTCCTCACTTGCACGGGTCCCTTCCAAGTCTCAACAGAAGCTCTTGAGGTGCATTGATGTGATCATATGTTCTTGTAAAATTCAAAACATAAAATACTAGCAATCAGTTAGAAACACTGTGTATTTTCACAACCACTTTTGCATCCACAATTTTGAACTCTTTTTCTTAGAGAGGGGACTCCCAAACTGCGTAACTGTTAAGTCCAGCAAACCTGGATTAGTCTCTGCTTCTTATATAGGTAATATACTTTATTTAAGGTTGTAGGTTCTTGGTTAGAAGAGTGTGATGTGTCCAGATAGTTACAGGGTCGCTTTTCAAGGTATCTGTCTAGGCAAAGGAATGTCCCTGAAGTAGGAAGAGTTTGTTTGGTATGTTCTTATTTTCCTGTCTACTTGTTTCCCTGAGATTTCTCCAAATTTGGTATATTTCTCTGATTTTAAAGGCTTAAATGAGTTCAGATATGTGTAGCATTTAGAACAGTGGATGCACATGGTAAGTTTTCAGTGAATGCTAGCTGTTATTATTATATTTGTTTTCTCCAAATCTTGCAGTCTTGTGTGTCTTTTTCTAGCTAATAACTTTATTTAGAGAACCAAGCTCAGTTATTATCACCTTGAAAAATGCCCCATTTCCCAGATATATCACTTGGGTTTTTTTTCTACTATTAAAAATATTTCTGGCATTATTTTCAAACATCTTGAAGAATAATCTAATAAAATTTTCTACAATGGACCACTGAAAGCTGATGGTGGCTGAATAGAGTGACCCAAGATGCCACAGTGAAAGAGCATAGGGTTTAAATGCTGGGTCTACCACATCCCATCTAGGTGACCATCCTCATTTCATTTCCTTTATCTTAGAAAAAAAAAGAGATAATACTTTATAAGAATGTTTTAGATACATACAGGGAATCACAATATCTGAAACAGCCTAGACACTGAATAAGTAGCTATCATTATTGTAATCAGGCCGTTCTTGATGAGTGTGCATCTGAACCCCAAGAAAGGTATCTTTAAGAGAGAAATTCAGAAGATGATTTTCTGTCCGTTGGGGAGATATTCAGAGGCATGGTGATGTGTCTAGTGTTTCTTAAATCTGATGTGGTTAAAATGTCTATGCCTATGAACAACTTTGTGTTTTCTAAGATGTAGGAAGGAAAGCAATGATAAAATAATAGTCTAGCATACTTAGAAATACTGGTAACTCATAGGTCACTTTATAGGGTCTTACAGGAATTGGATTAGGAATTCTAAATCTAGCTAATGGGCTTTGAAGCCTATTAGAATTTGATAAAAATATAATCAGAAACGAAATCTGAATTTATTTGCCTGATTGATCTAACTTTATACTAGATTTCTGTACAAATTTAAGTAATGATTGGTAGTGGTTAAAGATTTGTGACATAGCACTTCCAGGCAAATACAGTTAAGAATTAGTGAGAAAGAACTTGCAGGAAAATATGTTGCTCCAATCTCATTTGGATTTCGTTCCAACCATCTTCACTCACAGTCAGGCACTTAAATTACTGATTTCTACCTTACCTGAAAAATGTAATAAAAATAGCTATAGTATTCCCTTAATGTGCTTGGATAAATTATTTTTTTTTATTATTGATTTATTTGTTTTGATATGAAACTGTCTCTTAATCTCTTTGTCTAATAGGTCTAAAATTGACAAAACATTCTTTTGAACTTGAAAATATCTGTAGTTTCAAGGGTGTTAGACCTAGTTGAGCATGTCTACACTAACACACATAAACGAAATGGAGAAATTGCTACATAAGAGTAGGTGGAGCTTTTAAAAACATAAATATATATCAGATATAAAATACGTAAAATTATAGATTATGAACTTCTTAAGGGCAGCATCTAGCAAAATGCCTGGAACATATAAATGCTCAATATGTATTTGTTAAATGAGTCAATAAATCAATTGGTTTAAACGGAATTAAATGGAGTAGTTTGGACCTTATAGAAAAAACTCATGAAATATGTTGGAAAATGTGAATATTTGATCCTCTCAGAGGAGTATCAGAGATTTTAGGGTGTAGAAAGGAATTTAGTGAACAGAAAGGCCAACTGCCCCATTTTACACCAGGGAGTTAGTTGGCCAATTTGGTCTCATCCCCTTGACACTATAGATATCTTCAAGTTCAGAAGAATGTTTTATCAATTTGGGTCCCATTAGACAAAGAAATTAAGAGACAATCTATCCATTTCATGTAAATACAAAACAAAACAAGAATAACAAGTAGTTTATCCAAGTAAAATAACTTGTTTAAATAAGGGATGGAATCAGGAGACGGTAAGGAAAGCAAATTGAGGTTCACATGGAAACATTCCCATATGTTGTATCTCCACGTAAATCAGTAACTGATAAGCAGAACTTCTGGGATAATACTGAGAAAATAAGTGCTATGTCAGTGACAAGACTTGGTTTCTTCTAAAATTATTTGTGCTTACTTATAGTTACCAATTTTTTTTAGATTAACTCCCAAGGATTGTCCAGATAATTTTGTTAAAAGGAAAACCTATTGTATTGTGTATTGCCTAAATAAAAAAAAAAACCATAATCACAGTTAAGAGGTATGAAAACGTCTATCTTTCAAAGGTTTTCATTGTAATAAGGTTTGACATACATCATGCCTATAGTGAAAAGTGCAAATTTAGAAGAAGGTGAACAATGGAAAGTCAGTTTTATACAATTGACAAAACCTGAAGGACAACCACCCACATGGCTCTCATCACTGTCAAAATCCATTTAGCTGAAAAGGAAAGAAAGAGAACAAGACAAAAGAGCACCATGCTTTTGAGGTGGAGACATGCTGTGCTACAGGAATGCGGGGTTTCTAGACTGTATATGTCTGTGTTTGTGTGTGACATAGTCTTGACTCACTAGGTACCTGGGTCCTCCTCTGTTTAAGGAATTTGACTTTCTTAACCCTATGCAAAGCTACTTGCTGCAGATCACAACAAAGCTGGCTATGTGCCAGCTCAAATAACAGGTCAACTTTTTAAGTACCAAAGGAAATTTAGCTTCAGCCAGATTCTTGAATTCCTTTGAGCAGCCCTCTGGGCTGATGCTTCTTAGAGATCTTCCCATCAGTAGCAGTTATGAGGCTAGCAAGGTGTGAACTAGTTTCCATACCATATTATATAGCTTTGAAGAGCATGGGGAATGAACCACACTAGAGCTTGGGTGGATGATCTATGGAAAGGACATGGCACCCCAGAGTAAAATTGCATTATCTTAAAACAAGTGATAAGCAATTTTGTCTGTTCTTGGTGGTGAGTGTAAGATGGTAGGGAAAGTTACACAATTTAGGCTCATCTAAAGCATTATCTCTGTTTTGCCAGCATAAGAACAATACTAAAGGGGGATTATAGCTACAGGTTGAAAATATTAGATTATTAATTTTGCATATTTCTTTTCAGTGCCCTCAAAAATTTTGGCAGATATATGACCATAGGCTGCCATCCTTGGAAGGAAGGAAGGAAAGAGGAAAGAAAGAAAGGAAGGAAGGAAGGAGAATGTACAGAGAAAATTGAATATGGACTCATAGATCCTTGGGCCTGGCTGAGCAAATGTTAGTTTTTCAGTGAAATAATTTCTATATTCTGGATCTAAATTGATCTGATGGCTCTGAAGCTAACATCTTTGGTTGTCTTTTTTTTTTTTTTCTTTTAAACAGAGTCTCTCTGTGTCGCCCAGGCTGGAGTACAGTGCCGCAATCTCAGCTCACTGCAAACTCCGCCTCCCGGGTTCACGCCATTCTCCTGCCTCAGCCTACTGAGTAGCTGGGACTACAGGCCCCCGCCACCATGCCCGCCTAATTTTTTGTATTTTTAGTAGAGACGGGGTTTCACTGTGTTAGCCAGGATGGTCTAGATCTCCTGACCTCGTGATCCACCCGCCTCGGCCTCCCAAAGTGCTAGGATTACAGGCGTGAGCCACCGTGCCCAGCCTTGGTTGTCTTTTTTGAAAGATCTTTAGAAATGTCTATTTGTGGGAGAGATATGAGGTTCACAATAATATTTGAAAACCAGTTAGGCATATCAAAAAAGAAATTTTGTTAGAATATTCCCAGTCTTTTCAAAATGTAATCTTGTACCATTTTCCAAAATAGGAAACACTGACTAAATACAGTGTTTCTCAAGCATGACTGGTATACCAACTTTGAGGGTTGCTTACGACTTTTTGCCAAAACATCCATTGACTTTTCTAGCCTGGGGGAACTGGACTAGCAAATGGATGTCACTTTTATAAGCACCCAGTGCCATTTTAATCTACGCTAAATGAAAGAACTTAAAAGGAAAAGGAAACTTCCATTCATATAAAACTCTTTCTTGTTAATATCCCAGAGTTGCTTGTAATATTTGGGGTGGTAAAGAGGATGAAGAAATCTCTCTGGCACTTAGCTTTAGGTTGGACAAACCCAATTCACTCTATACTCAAGCTTATTTTATTTACTACGTTTTCCCTTCTTGAATTTTAATGTCTTCAACATGCTCTTTGACCAGTGACCTCTGCTAGGAGTTTCTCTAGATAGGTACAATAATTAGAAAGACAACACAATGTAGAAGCATTGTGTGTTTCTTATCTGCATCTCATTTGCTTGTACTGACTTAGCCAGTCCATGATCAGAGGATATTATAATTTCCAACCACAAAGAATGTATTTTAATAACTCCTTTTAAAATTCTTCTCACTCAGTGAACGATTCAGAGGGAAAATGCTCAGATTCAGGTGAAGAGAGTCACACCAAATACTTGCCAGACCACAAAAACTTCAGGCTGCCTGGGCTCAAGGCTGGTTTCAGTCACTTAAGAATTTGGGGATGAAAACACTGCTTACAGTGAATTTGTAGAAATTCTGCAAATGTCACAAGGACAGGGATCATGTCTGTCACCCATTCAGTTGAAAAACAATTTAAGTTTACTTTAATGAGTTTCTATCTCTTTATCAGCATTGTTTAGATTGTTAGACTCTAATAATTTACAATGAGTTTCCATGTCTTTATCAGCATTGTTTAGATTGCTAGACTCTAATAATTTACAGACTCCAGGATTAGGGTTTCTGTCCTTGGAGACATTGAAGTTCTGCCCTCATAATCCTGCTTAGGGGAAGATGGTTCGCTCTGTCTTGCTTTTCTCTCTCTTGTACTTGGGTCTTCGTGTCCTAATTCAGATGCTTTCAAACATGAGTGTGCATCAGAATCGCTAGAAAGCTTGTTAAACTATGGGTTGTTGAGCTCCCTCAAGAGAGTTTCTGGTTCAGTAGGTCTGGGGTGAGACCTGAGAATTTGTTTTTCTAAATAGTTCACAGGTATGGCTGATGCTGCTGGTCCCAGGCCTAGGCTCTGAGAACCAGCCGCCAACCTCCAAACCCAGGACATTCCACTTTTCTTACAGATAATTGTTTCTGTTCACATTTTACCCTTTGGAGATCATATTCCTTCTCCTCACTTTTACACATGATGCTAAATGTGCTAAGCATGCTTCAGCCTTCCCATTTAACATAAAAGCATTAAAAATATCTAGCTTTCATCTCAGGTTATTCACCTGAGCATTGTAGTGATGCATCCACTTATCTAAGGATGGTTTGACATCCTTAGGTAAATCAACTACCACATCTATGTTTTGAATCATGCAAACTCAAGCAGACACAGCTGAATCAAGGGTCGTAGAATTCTGTTTTGGGATGCAAGCTTATTTTTGTTTCATGATGGAGTTCTCCACCCCACTGGTATAATTTTCTCATCCACATAGCCTCTAGCTATCAGTAAAGGTGTTCCCTGAATAGTTGTTTCAGAAAATAGAAGTGTTCATGTTTTCATACAGTGATGTATTTATTGTTTTAAAGATATTTTTGAATCAGTTATGCCTATGTTGTTTGAGTGACCTCAAAGTGGGTCATCCAAGTTGGTCATCACCAATAGGCAAAAAGTATAAATATAACCCATGCTAAGTGTAAAACTAAATGCCAAGGAAGCAGTTTATCTTGGTAAATTCTGCCAAGGGCAAGTGACACAGCAGCTGCAGACCAGTTTGTAGAGGCCTGGGGGGCCACGCTGGCACTGGGAACCCTGGCTTGATCCCACCTGTGGAAAAAGCTCGCATGTGATCCGAGAGACAATTATAATGTGACTTAACACAGTAGCTGAGAGAGGCAGCTTCTTTTGCAACGTTCAGGACTAATTCAATGGATTTTCTTCTCCCTGCTCAGCGGCATTCGGCAGCTTCTCTGGTGACCAGCTACGTCATTTGGCAGCAGGCTAAACTGCTTGCAATTGCATAGAGCAAAGAGCATGCTGAACAGTGATGTTCCAGTTTAAAAGGACAGAGCTGCAAACAAAGGTAGGCTTTTATTTTGGGCAAGAGCCTTTTAACTGCACAGAGTCTCATGCCTGACCACGTGCCCTTCACCATTGCCATGTCCACAGCACTAGGCACATGTCCTCACTCCCTTGTTCTTGAATCCTGAGTGCAGAAACCTGATGTCAGCGTCTTCTCCTGAGTTTTCTATTTCTTTATGTCTTCATGTCCCACTTGCCTCTCTACTTCTCTTCTTTACCCCTTTCAGCTCCTTCTTTTTGGGCCCGTGTTTTATTCATATGATTATTTTTGACGGGTAGTTTGGTGCCTGAATCTAATATTCAGTGTTTTCTTTTGATGGGAGAAAACTCACAGTACTGCAACTTTACATGTAGAATACAGAGTATGCCCAGCTATGCCTGCCCACAGTTCCAAGGGGAAGTAACTGCCTGCAGAGTATGATGCTACTTCTTCAATGCACTTGTCACAGTTAATAGTTCTATGTATTTGAGTGATTAATCATTTTCTGTCTTCCTTGGTAAACATAAACCATTGTGAAAACAATGGCTACCTGCTTTGCCCACTATTGGATCCCTGGTGCCTGTCTGTGTATTCACAGTAACACTTGTTGGGGGAAGGAAGGAATATGCATCTCAGGTTTACCAGTTGAGTCATGGAAGTCCTGAGCTGGTCTTAAGTAAACTTTGGAAATCATACATTGCTTTGGAAATAATTGTGCAGAAAAGCCCAGGATTTTATCAATGAGTTTTTTTTTTTTTTTAGTTTATTTTGAGAGATTCAATTGATGGCATTTGTTGGATATAGATAAACAATGTGTCACCCAATAAGGAGAAATAGTCACTATTATGAATTATACAAACCTTCTTCTATTCTAATAATGTGTTCGTGGAATATACAGATCACTAGAGCTTTATGTTAAGTATCTCAAAACTTTGGAAATATGGTCTGTATTTGTTTTCCAGGGTTCCCATAACAAAGTACCACAGACTGGGTGGGTTAAACAACATGAATTTATTGTCTCACAGTCTTGGAGACTGGAAGTGCAAGATCAAGGTGTCAGCAGGGCTGGTTCCTTTTGTGGGCTATAAAGGAGAAATCCCTTCCATGCCTCTTTCCTACCTTCTGGTGGTTCCTGGCACTCTTTGGCATTCCTTGGCCTGTAGAAACATCACTTTGACTGCTGCCTTCCCTTTTGCAATGGTGTTCTGCCTGTGTCTGTGTCTTCTTGTGAGAACACCAGTCATATTGTATTGGGGCTGATCCTACTCCAGTATGACCTCATCTGAACTAATTACATCTACAACAACCCCATCCAAATTAGGTCACTTTCTGAGATGCTGGGGGTTAGGATTTCAACATATAAATATTGGGCAAACACAGTCCAATCCATAACATGGGCAAGTAAGCTATAACTGTTGAACAAAAGACTTGTCTGCTGCCAGAATCATTGCACCAGAACCACCTCCCTGTGTTTTCTGACACCTCTTTTCAGTGGCAGGATTTTGACCTTTTTCTGATGGAAGCATCAGGGTCATGACAATCTGGACTTGGCAATTAACTGATTTTACTAGTTGAACCTGTTTCAGAGAACTGCTGGCAGGTGCCATCCCAAGTGGCAGTTAGGGACATGATGTGGATGAAACAGTCACTGCCTGAGATAGTATGAAAAGACTTCCAATGGCTACAGAAGGCACAAACCCCCCACTCTTCCTCACTGGTACTTGCAAAGAAGTTCCTTCTGCCCCACCAGTATGTGAAGAAGGCAAAAGAAGTTTCTAGGGTAGTATCTGGTATTGGCTGCTCAAATCATGACATTGGTTGATGAACACCATTGATCTGTTCAGATGGAGGAGTTCCTATGTAAAGAAAGGACTAAAGTGAGGAAACGCCCTGGAGACATATGACACAAATATTTTACTTCGCCATAGTAAAGGGGGAAAGTAATGTTTGACTTTTGGCTGAATGTTCATGAGAAAGACCAATATTTAATCTTGTCTCTGGCTTGTTATCGAGAGAACATGTGACATCACTTGCCTGTGGTTTCTAGGTGCTTAAAAAAGTAACTGCCTGAGAGACAAGGGCTTCCCGAATTGTGAAATTCAGAGAGAGAGAGAGTCAGTTGTCCCTGTTGATGCAGCCTGTGCTCTAGGATACATCCATCAGCAGTGCAGACATTGCCCTTGTTTGGGGATCGATGAGACAGAGAGGTAGCTGAGCAAAGTTATAGCAAGGGAGCACCAGGGCAGATGCTTTGCTCCACAGGGAGCTTGGGACAGAGGTGGAACTTGAATGTAGATCTTTTGCCGAATGAGCCAGCATGCTCTTTAATGAAAAACTGCATTTGGTGAAGAGAATGAGGAAACAGGGTCAGGGAGAAAACTAAATAGGAAACAAAAAATGCAAGAGGAGAAGAAGTAACAAGCATGAGAATGGATGACAAAATCGGGCCCCGATTACTAATGTTATCCTAAACAAGTTACTTCCACACTGTGGGCCTTATCTTTTTTCGTGTGGAAACAAGGGTAATGGGAAAACTCATTTCTAAGGAAATTTTAGGATAGTATTTCCATAGTATTTTCATTTGAAGTCAGTCTTGTATCTGGATTGTATACGTCTTTATTTAGCTAGATCTGTCTTAATTTTATGGATAAATTTTCATCTAACGTACTCTTGTCTTTTATATATAATATTTAAAAGTTATTTTACTTCTATGGTTTTGGGTGTCAGTATCATAAAAATAACCTAAAACTTTTATGCACAAAGTGGCTAAAATTTAAAAAATAATAATTTTACCATGTTTCAGAAACTAAAGACCTTAACAAGATTAGCCTCAATGACATAAAACAAAATTGAACTCCCTCCTCCTAACAAAAACAACAAAATCAACGTGTTCTAAAGCAAGACCCCTTGTACTTTAAATAAGATCCTGCCTCCAGTTCTTCAGACTCTACTCCCGAGGATGATTAGCTGTAACTAAATAAGCATATGAGGAGAGAAGAGGTTCCTATGAAAGATGGGCTTCAAGACACATGCTATGGATTCAGATCCCTCAGATGGCATTTGGAGATGGCAGCGGACTGAATGTTTACATCCTCCCAGGATTCATATGTTGAAATCCTGGCCCCTAAGGTGATAGCATTGAGAGGTAGTACCTGTAGGAAGTAATTCCATTATGAGGACCGAGATCTCCTAAATGGAATTAGTGCCCTTATAAAAGAGACCACAGAGAGCTAGTTCACCCTTCCACCATGTGAGGACAGAGCAATAAGGCACCTTCTATGAGCCAGGAAACAGACCAAATATGTCAGTGCCTTGACCTTTGACTCCCCAGCCTCCAGATCTATAAGAAATAAATGTTTGTTGGCTGGGCGCAGTGGCTCACGCCTGTAATCTCAGCACTTTGGGAGGCTGAGGAGGGTGGATCACCCAGGTTAGGAGTTCAAGACTAGTCTGGCCAAGATGGTGAAACCCCCATCTCTACTAAAAGTACAAAAAATTAGCCAGGCGTGGTGGTGGTCACCTGTAATCCCAGCTACTCAGAAGGCTGAGGCAGAAGAGTAACTTGAACCCGGGAGGCAGAGGTTGCTGTGAGCCTAGATCATGCCACTGCACTCCAGCCTGGGCAACAAGAACAAAACTCTGTCTCAAAAAAAAAAAAAAAAAAAAAAGAGAGAAATGTTTTTTGTATATAAGGCACCCAGTTTATGATATCTTGTAATAGCAGCCCAAAAGGACTAAGACACCATATTTTGCAATGCTGTGTTAATTGATCACATTGAGATGGTGGGAGGCCATGCTGGATAGTGGTTAAGAGGCTCACTAGAGTCCAGTGGTTGTTTCTAAGTATTGGTTTCACTACACACAACTATGTTACTCTCAATAAGTTATTTAACCCTGTTTCAATTTCCTCATCTGTAACCTGGTGATGGCTTTCAGTACATACTTGGATTTTCTTTTGTGTGTGAGGATTAAAGGAAAGAAATGTAAAGTGCTGAGTAGAGTGGCACATAGTAAATGCTTAATAAATATTAGGTAATAATTATCACTCTACTTGTTATGATGTCATCCCTCATAAAGAAACTGATTTCATTACAATAATGGATTTAGAATCTAATGACTTTTCATCAGTGTGGAATAGATTTCTTCTTAATTTATGACTGAACACAAGGTTCCAAGTATGCCAGAACCTCACATTACCCTATAGATCCAGATCTGAAGAGCAGGAAAACACCCCTATGTGATGCTTGGGTGTGGCAGTTCTGCTGTTATAGGAGCACCCAGTTCATTACAAGTTTGAACAACATCTTCCTCGCTCTGGGCAGAAAACACTAAGCCAGGAAATGTCTGTTTTGTAAGAAGACAATTCAGACTTGTTTTTCAGAGCCTTCCATAATCTCAGACTTCTCAGCTGTAGAAGCAATAGCAGCAGAAGGAATTATTGAACGTGGCATCTACATATGGTGAGAGAATAAAAAGGGAAAAAGAAAACCCAGCAGTTTGCAATCTCGGGGTGTGTAAATGGAAACCTGGTAGGAAAAGGGAACAGAAAAGATATGAAAACCAATGCAAATGAATATAAAGCATGTATTCCTAGCTATATGGAAACATAGAAATAACTTTAAAAGAGTATCTCATTTGAACAAATGCCTGGCGCCTCCTTGACCGTCTCCCGTAGTAGGGCATTCCATGTCTTTTTAAGCATCTCACTCCATCTCTAGGGACTAGCTGGTAATAGGAGAAAAAAATAGTTTCTTTATTCTAACCCTAGTTGGGATCCTGGCTCCATCACTTAACAGTTTTGAACTTTGGAGGTAAAATAAAAACAATGTATCAATGGACATCATAATAGTACCAACTTCATGGCGTTGTCGTAGGGATTAAATGAGATCATACATATAATTCTATAACACAATGCTTGGTTCATAACTAACAGAAATTGAACTAATTAAGTATTCAATTGGCTTTATTATGATTATTGAGCAGGACTGTCTGCATTCTAATCCTGGCTCCAACATCCTAATCTGGAACAAGTGACTTTATTTCTCAGTACTTTATTGCCTACTCTATCAAATGGGGATTCTAGTAGGGTCTGTCTCATGAGGTTGATGAGAGAATTAGACAAGCTGATAAAGGTAAAGCTCTTAGAATAGAGCCTTGCATTTAGTGGGGGTCCATTAAGTGTTAGTCATTGTTGATGAAAGGCTTCTTCCTGACCAATTGCTCCTTTTATCAGTCTTCTTGCTCAGTGAGTGCTCTTCCCAAGCAGTGCCCCATGCCCTTTCTAGCTCTCTCTCTCTTTTGGAGGAATGTAATTGAAGCCAAGATAGTGGGTTTAATCTTCCAGGGGCCATGAAGGATCCCTTTGCTCATGTGAGAGTGGATGAGATTAAATCTATTTCCAGGGTCAGCTAGAGGAACAAGCCACAAAGGTGGCCCAAGGGAAAGGTAGGTCAGTAGATTCAGTGTGGAATAGAAAGAACATGAAGTACTCTGAGAAGTGGAAGCCCGGCATAGGGATGAGACAATGTGGTTTGTTTGGGAGCCTGACAACGTGGCAGATAATGCAAATGGCTCTGACATGGGGAGCTTACTGTGCCAGGGGCCGCTTGCCTTTCATAAGTGTGAAATCCACTTAGGTAACCTTTGGTACATACCCTTCTGAATCCACAGCTTGTTCTTTACAAGTTTTTGGCAAAAAGTAGTGTTCACTGGTCACACCCATTCTATTCTATATTTATTCTCAGTGTACAAGACTAATGAGATAATCATGCCCCGGGGCTTAACTGGTTGAAATCTGTAAATCTCCTAAAAGTGTAATTACCTATTCATAATCCTTCTTTCCCATATTGCGTAAATCTCATTAGTACATTTTTTTTTATTATTCATGTTATGGAAAAAATTGCTTTTTTGCCATTGAAAGAACAGTTGGCAGAGAGAGAGAACCAGGTGTTTTGTTTGAGCTGTTTGGTTTAATCTCTGTGATCAAATTAACCCATTTATGCTGGAATTTGCAAATTTTTTTGTGTGTGAAAAATCAGACCTTGGCGATGACCTTGAGCAGTAGGATATAAGTAACTCCCACAAGCTTAGCGTTGCAATAATGGAACACTAGACATAAATGGGTTAAGGAGTGCACCCCACCCCCCAAGTGTAGGAGACTCCTTTAGTAGCCAGTCTGTTCAGTGTTTTGTTTTTAGAGCAAGGACCCTCTCTCTAAAGGCCTGCAGGCACTGGTGTGAAATTATAATAACATTGCAAAACAAGGACTTTGCTGCTCTTAAAACTTATTTCGGAATGGTTCCTGGAAAGACATGGACTCATTCCCATCATAGCAATGGGAACCCCACAGGGAACAAAATTAACTCTGATGAAGCCTCTACAGAAAATCTCGTGGCCCTTTGCCTGACATGTTTGTCTTGAGTGGGCAAGTAATTGCATACATTTTATACATTTGTACACAAAGAATCACAGATGATTGGGGATTATAGAAAATATGTTTTATTTCTAGAATGTACTTGATTGATTTTTTTTCTAGGCAGAGATGACATGAGCGTTAATGAGACTTTCATGATATTCCCAGTTCATTTAATCAGTTGTTTGATTCATGACACATGGTACAGATTTATAACATATGAAATGATTCTGTAATTTTCTTTGATGTTTCCAAATTACTTGTGTGTGTGGTCGGGGACGACAGGGGTACTGTCTAATACCAAATAAAATTGCTTGAAACAGTGGCCCCAAACTACCATCTGGGATGAGGAAGGGCCATGTTTACCTATTCTGTGTGTGTGTGTGTTTGTGGCTACATTTGACCCCATGGTCCTTCCTACAAATCTTCCATTTAAGGTAGTATAGTCAAAGAGTTCTGCTGGCGAAGCAGAAGATCAGAACTCTCCTGTCACTGTCTCTGACCAGTATGGTAAGATATTTGGGCCATTTAACTTCTTTGGGTCTCAGAACAGAGGGGGATAGGCTATACAACCTCTGAATTATACCTTGTCTACCTGTGGACTGCAGCAAACTTTAGTGTCAGCCTGGAGAGGACTCCTGGGGCCATTACCTGTTTGGCCAAGCAGTCAGTGGGGTAGAGAAGCAAGACAGTGGGGAGGGGAATTTCCCAAAGGGTGAGAAGAAGAAGAGCTGGGATATGGAGCTAGGGTTAGGGCTTTGCTCTCTGAACATCCTCCCCTCTCCATTCTAAGGAAGAGAACTAAGACTAGAGAAGATGCCCTAATCGCTCCCTCCTCTATCTCATCTCAGCAACTCCAAGAAGGAGGACCAAAACTTCTTCTTCTTTTTTTTTCTTTTTGAGAAAAAATCCTGCTCTGTCACCCAGGCTAGAGTACAGTGTCACGATCTTGGCTCACTGCAACCACTGCCTCCTGGGTTCAAGCGATTCTTCTGCCTCAGCCTCCCAAGTAGCTGGGATTACAGCCGCACGCCACTGCCACACCTAGCTAATTTTTGTATTCTTAGTAGAGACGGGGTTTCGCCATGTTAGCCAGGCTGGTCTCAAACTCCTGACCTCAAATGATTCGCCCTCCTTTGCCTCCCAAAGTGCTGGGATTACAGGTGTGAGTTACCACGCCGGGCCGAGGACAAAAGACTTACATAATTCCCTGTAGGAATCACTCTTTAAGGGTGTCACTCTAAGGGTTTTTCATGGTGAAGAACCAAATCTGTTTAGATTAAGTCTGAGTCTGCATTTTTTTCTTCACGTCATCTCTTAATATTTCAGACATATAGATAAAAATTAGTTTCTCAAACTTCCAAAATCTCCAAGTTTCCGAAATCCTGGAGTCTTGAAATCTCAATATTTGGATGAAAACTTAAAATTGCACTTTTCATTTGACTTCTTAGGTTTATAGACAGGACCTCTTTAGACCCAGACTTCATTTAGCCATGCATTAGTAGTGTTTAAGAAGTCTTAGGTGATCTCCAAAGAAACCTTTCCCTCATAACACTGTATATTTATGTATCTGAATGAGATTTAGACTTTCTACCTTAATATACTATAACTACTGAATTAAATGTGCTGATCTCCTTAAAAGACAGGCAGAAGGCTTCTATATTTTCCATTCCTTTAATCCTTTTCCATTCCTTTTAAACCTTTAAACCTATTGTCTCTGTAGGTAGCCCTCTTGGGTAAATTATTTATTCAACAGCTCTAGGGCACGTATTTCCCATGTGCTATGGACCACAATAGAATTCAGGAAACACGTATGTGTCCTTGTTTTTTTTTTTTTTTTTTTAATTTTATTTATTTATTTATTATCAGTGGAAGCACAGTTTGCTGTCTCTACAACTTTCAAATTGGACACTATGAGCAGCTTCATCCAGCTTCTTGCCTGGAGATTTTTTCAATTATAGGTCTTGCATCTGACCCATATCCACCACAGACTCTAAAGAGATACAGACGAGGCTCCCCAAGTGGTTCTCTTAAAGTGTCTCTCACTTGGCATGAAGTAAGGAGGGAGTAGCCCTCAACTTTTCCATTGCAAAGTAGGGGTAAGTGAAGAGTGAAATGCACAGAATTCTAGCAAATTCCTCCAAAGAAATTGTCTTTCCTTGCCTCTGTAACCTCTTTTACGCTCTTAAGGTTTGTGTTGGGCTAAGATTGCAAAACCAGTTTTTGCCCATCTCCTATGGAAGTGCTATATAGCTGGTGTGACACCTTGATTTGTGCATATACTTCATCAGCTTCCCTGAATGTCCATGATCTTCTTAAGAGTAGAGGCTTTGTTATGGACATCTGTACTTCTTATAATACCTAATGCAGTGTCCCATATAATAGGTGCTCAATGTATATTGGAGAATGAGTGAGTGAATGAAGGTAAGCTTCCTGCCTGTGTGAAGGAGAATGACTAGCTCCTGTTTAACTGTGTAACTGTGCACACTTTCAAGTTGCCCTCTTGCATTCTACTTCTCATGTAAGTACTGTTATTAAACTTCTAAATACTTAACAGAAAGCTTTTTTTTTTTTTTTTTTTTTTTTT
>NW_016805866.1:1002304-1020318 GCF_001698545.2 Rhinopithecus bieti | reverse complement strand
TTTTTTTTTTTTTTTTTTTTTTTTTTTTTTTTTTTTTTGGCAGTGAACGAACTCCTTTTGTCTTCTGTCCCGTGAATATCCTAACCACTTTGTCACTTTGATCTAGGGGGCATTTCATCCTCAGAAATGCAAAGGAGTTGGCGACTGCACAAAATGTGTTCTATTTCCTATTGCCGTAAAAATCCATTGCTCTTGAGCCTTTGCCCGCCCCCTTTCATGGTAATGTGTAAGCCACTAAATTGCAGTTACTGGCTGTGGCCAAGGCCATCGAAAAATCGTGAATGCCATGTAGATTTGAGGCTTGCTCCACTAAAGAGTCCACAATGGCTTTACTGTAACTGGGTTAACTAGAACTTGGCAAACACCTATCCAAGGAGGGTGATACCAAGTCCCCTCCCCACTTCCAGGATGCTGGCCTGATCTTCTTGTATTTGTGCAACTGGCCCATCCAGAGACCCACTGAAGCTGGGAGGAGGGCCCTGGTGAGGGCGACTCTCTCTGGGTCAAGTTGTCCTTTTGCAGCTCTCTTTTCACACAGCTTCTCTTCCTGAAATGTGAAGTAGGTTAGAGGATAGCTTGTTTTATTTTGCTATTTGAAATACAGCATTTGGGGTCATGCTCTGAATAATCTGTGCTTGTTAGAAATGACTGTCATCCTCTTGAAGCAATAACAGAGAACTACATTTAAATTAAATTCAGACAAGCAGGAGCCTCTCCACAAAATCAATGGAGCCAGGCATTTTTCAAAGAGATATTTTGATTTTTTTTTTTATCTCTAATATTCCAGGGCATAAATCAGAAAAGATATCCCAGAATCGAAAAGGAGCTGGGCCATTGTTCATAATGCCTTAAAAGTATTTGATAATATGTTTGGGGTGGGAGTGAAAAGGTAAGATAAAATATTGTATGCAATCATCTTTAATATCACTTATTTTTATATTTGGCAAACTTTATTCTTTCTCAATTTCCTTGTGTAAAATTTCAAGTATTGATTTTTTGAAAGATAGCTTCATTCATTTATTAAATTTATTAAATCTGTAAGACCTCAAGAGACTAAAGCCCTGTCAAATATAGTTTTCAAAATGTTAATTTGCATAAATGTATTCATACACACACACCAAATGTAGCATAAAACAGTAGTGACCAGCAATGTGGTGGCCTCATGTTCCAGGTAGAAGACTTGTTACATCAATGCAAAATAAACTATCTACTTTAAAAATATGTTTTCTTCATAGTGTCCAAATTAAACCCTACTTCCGTACTCAAATAATCCCACCTTTATTTTAATGCATCAAAGCAGTCATCCTCTCCAGTTCTTCAACACAAAAACACTCTCTTCTTTTCTCATACTAGACACATAAATATCTGGAGCTGCCAAAGTTCGTCTTTTAAAGTCAAGAAGGAAAGTTTCATCAGTTATTTCAATAATTTGCCTCGCAGTTGCTCTGCTTCAATGCAGGATTAGTTCTGTCTAATAAAGCTAATGAGCAGGTTAATTATGAATACACACTGAAAAATTAAAATCCTCACATTCATTCACTTCGTCTATATGATGGGCGTTATCACTGCTGTAGATACATGGGTTTCCTTGCTATAGTTTCTGCTTTCAAAACAAATAGATCCTTCATTTTAGTCAGTATGGTTATGCTGAGCAAAGTCATTCTACCTGGTTTTTACCTTCCCCATAGTGGAGAAAGTATCTTTTTTTGTGTGCTTGCTGATCATATGGCAGGAGTCTTTCTGTGTAGTTTTGTGTATTGCTGTCACGTAAGCTCATCCTGCACCCCTTAGCTATTCATTTTATGGCCACAGAAGAACACATCTCATTTTTATCAGATTACCCTTCTTTCTCTTCCTTCTTTCTGTGCTCCTCCAGTCACTCTAACCTTGGGAACAGAGAACCCTGAACTCAAAAAAACCCATCTCTGATTGATGAGGCCCCTGTTATTGAGAACCCTGACCTCAGAGAAACCCATGTATAATTGATGAGGCAACTGCTATTGATTTATGACTCTGATATTTGCTTTTAGGTTCCTAAATTTAGGGAAAACTTTTCTTTTGAATATTGCATAATTTGTTCAATAAAATACTATTTTTGTGGCATGTACAAATTTAATTTAACTCCAGTCCTCAAGGTCAGAGTGACTCTAAGTCATGGCCCTAAGTCAAGGGCCATGTCTCTAGCAACTTATACATTGCTCCTTCAGGCTCTGAAGCATGTGTGAGTAAAGGACCTTTTCCACAACAGAAGATGATATATACTAGTATTTTCCTCTCAGTTCAAACACCAAATTCTTCTGGAATTCTTTTTTTTTTTTTTTTTTTTTGAGACGGAGTTTTGCTCTTGTTGCCCAGGCTAGAGTGCAATGGCGCAACCTTGGCTCACTACAACCTCTGCCTCCCGGGTTTAAGTGATTATCTGGCCTCAGCTTCCCGAGTAGGTGGGATTACAGGCATGTGCCACCACACCTGGCTAATTTTGTATTTTTAGTAGAGATGGGGTTTCTCCATGTTGGTCAGGCTGGTCTCAAATTCCTGACCTCAGGCGATCTGCCCTCCTTGGCCTCCCAAAGTGCTGGGATTACAGGCATGAGCCACCATGCCCAGCCACCTGAATTCTTTTCCTATGCCAAGGTTCGCCATCTTCTACCAACATCAGCTTTACCTCTGGGGCTCCTTCTGTCTTTGCTAAAGTGTCCACTATTAATACTTCTCAAACTTTACTATTGTTAGAGTCTGTAAGGTTAACTTCCTGAACCCTATCCTCCCCCATATATAGCCTTCCTGGATCCATCTCCAGAAATTCTGATTGACTTAGTTGGTCTCATATGACACTTGGGCACCACTTCACAGATGGGATTCTAAAGGGGTTCGTCACACTTTGAAGAACACTGGTCCTGCTAGCCTGCTAGTTTCTGTCCGCATTTCTGTAACCAATGCCATATTAGTGGCCTTAGTATGGGGCAAAGACACTTGTCGCTTCAGCAAGAGTATGAATGGGGAAGAGAGGGTGGATGTGGGAGGGTAATTAAAAGATAGATGCTTATATTTTCTGACAAACATTTGGATTCTGCAGAAGTCTCCCATGTTACCATGTTTCAGAAGATGAGTAAGTTGTTCCTTTCTCCCAAAAAGACAAACTGTGATGAGGCTGATTAGCTCATTCTAGAATCATAATTACATATGTGTCCCATCCCCCACACTTTTAGTATTTTATCCAGGTTGGCTGTAGCACGGTCAAGGAGGTTGTGATCTGTGGACCCATCTGAATACCATTTGCTGCCAAAATATCTCAACCTTGACCTCAAAGAACCCCCCCTCTGATTGATGAGGCCACAGTTATTGAATTACTACTCTGATATTTGCTCTTAGGTTCCTAAATTTAGGGAACACTTCTCTTTTGAATACTGTAAAATTTATTGAATAAAATACTATTTTGTGGCATGTTCAAATTTAATCCGACAAAATAATTAAAATATAGTCATTACTTCTATGTCATAATAGTGGAAAGTTCTAATAACCATTTACTCAGATAATGCTAAATTTATACTGTTATAAACTTTGGAAAAGGCAAGTGGATCAGGAACTCAGTTTATATCAGGGATTCTTGAGTTTGGAATGGTAATCTGTCTGGGTTTCGCCTGTACCTGTAGGTGTGGGTTATGTTTGTGAGGAAAACTTTGAGCTCAGGGAGCAGCCTGACAGCCAGACCAGAAGGGTTAGGCACCAAGAAAATGGAGTCAGTTCAAAAGTCCAGGCTCTTTGACCTGCCCACTCAGGTGAATAGATAGAGGGGTGGGGAGGTGGGTATTTTGGCACTACTCTAAACAGGTGAGAAAGATGTCCAACCTCGCAGGGAAACATGGTAGTTATGCACCATCATGACAATTCCACTGCCAGTCAGTGTCAAATTGGTCAGCACGGCAGCATCTTGACAATAGGTATGGGACATGAGCTGAATGATAGGGATTTAGTTAGTATGACTCCAGCCTTTGAAAGGGTTAAAAAAATTAAGGAAGGATTCCATATTTTAAAATACTGTATGAAAGAAATGAAAGTGAGATTGTCCTTCATGCAATATTTTTGGAAATATTGGAAAATATTCTTCATGGGATCCTTCTTCTCTGACCATGCCTGACGAACTAGTTGTCAGGGTGCAAGATGTGAATTGGGTACAAGACAAAAGCTTGTGAACCAAATATAGGACATAAATGTCACAGTAGGGCTATTCAGAAGGCTAAATTAGTGTTGATTTTTATGTCACTGCATTAGAACTCTTTGTATTCCATTAAATATAGGTTGGTTCAGCCATGCATAAATGCTCATGCCTATAATCCCAGCACTCTGGGAAGCTGAGGTGGAGGATTGCTTGAGCCCAGGAGTTCAAGACCAGCCTGGGCAACACAGTAAGATGCTGTCTCTATTTTAAAAAAGATAAATTGGTTATCTTTTCTGACTTAAAACCTTTCATGACTTCCCATTGCAAACTTCTCTGCGATCTGGCCCTAACAACCATCTGACCTCAGCCGCTTCCACTTACTTCAGCTAAGGTGGCTTTTTCTCTTTTCATTAAACGTACTGAGCTCCTCCCAGTCCCATGGCCTTGCACTTGCAGATGCCTCTGCCTTTTCTAGACCTCCGATACACTCTCTCCTTCTTGACATTCAAGTACTGGCTCAAATACCTTTTTCTCCAAGAGGCTTTCTTTGACTACCCATTCTTAAGTGGTATTTATCTTCCAGTTAGTCTCCGCATTATCAGTCTCTTCTTATTTCCCATATATAGCATGTAACACTTCTCACACATTTCACAACGTATACTTACATTCATTTTATGTCTTAATTTTCTCTCTTGGCCCCTTGACTGTAAACTCCATGAGTATAGATGAGTTTTTGTTTATTTATTGTTGTTATTGTTGTTCATTGCGGTGTTCTTACAGCACAAACAATACCTTGAACTTAGTAGGTATCCAGTATTTATTTTCTGAATGACTGATTGGTTGAAAGTCTTCCAAACTCTAGTAGGGGAGAGCTGGCTGCAAAAGATGCGTGGGGATAGAAAAAAAGGAAGTAAGTTAAAAAGAAGAAGCTCATTAAAATATCAGTATTTCAGAATTCTAGGCTATAAAGTGTATGTGTTACAAAGGATCTACTTTGCAGGATTACGCTGCATGACGATTCAAAAATAAGTACTTTGTAAATTCAAATTTTGTGAGTTAAGATTATGAGAACCTGATATTCCAAAAAGGTGATGCAGGAGAGAAGAAGAAGAAGAAGAAAGTTCAGAGGACCACCCAGAAGATGTACAACAACTGATACTAAATGCTAATGATATAAAGAAATTTAGGATTAGCTCAAAGTTGTTCTGATTTAATGCTCATTTCATTATTGAGTACAAAATGCTATATAGCAGATGTTCAACTTCACTTTTATAGAATGTATTAATCTTTTCACCTTGCTTAGAAAAAAGTGCTCAAATTTATTGAGTCAGTGGAGACACTAACTTGCTTTTGGCTAGAGATCATTAGGAGGTCAAAGAAAAGAAAAAATCTAATTTCTTTTTAAATGTTTGATTTGACAATTTTAATTTTCCCTTTCCCTCAATACATTTGTAAGACCAACATTATCATACCATGGAGGTTTCTAACATGAACATTTCCAGCACATTGGATCTTATAAATGACCTCTACTGAGATCATTTATAGGCTTTATTTTCTGTCTATTATTAGGAAAAAATTAGTTATTAATCACTATTAATCATTAAAAAGTCATTAATGGACTTTATTTTTTGTCTATTACTATAATTTTATTAATTTTCAATTAAAACATAGAATTAAAACTTACTACAATGCATCTAAGCCCGTGTGTAATTTCAAATTTAAAAAATTAACAAAAGCTCAAAAAAGGATATGACAGTTTTTTCTTCTGATTCTTCCCTTCTCTCTTAGTTACTTTGATTTACTCTATAATCATAGATGCTTCATGAAAATTTGCTGTTAACAAATTGTGAATAAAAGTGCAGCTTTACTTGGTGTCCTACAGCCCAACACCCTCTGGCTTATTGTAAGAAAGCTTGGCCTTAACAAGATTCCACTTAAGAACACCTAGTTCCTCCCACCCTTGCTATTGTTCTTTATGTTTATCAGTATGTAGACTGAATCATATGTCTGAGCCTGTGTGGTTCTAATGCCTCAGAGTTGTGATCTGATCTGATTCAGTGCTTCCCAAACATCAGGCTGGGGATCAGCACTGGTTCATGACCAAATGAAAATTATAAGAACAGGGAAATGGGTTTTGCATAAAGCTATTTTCCCCCAAATTAAGGAAATCTTCTTTATATAAAGATGATATTATTCCTATTATTTGGTATAGATCAAACTTTTATGAAATGATAATGATAATAGATGGTAGTTTTTTTTAAAAAAAATGTTTTTACTTGGCAACCCAAAATGCTGGCAATCATGAACAACAGTTTCTTCTATTGGAACTGTTTAGGGAACTTACTTTAAAAAACAGAGTAGGGTAATGAACCCATGTGTACTTGACCATTTATGGCCAATCCTATTTTATCTAATTATACCACTACTCTCTCTCTCCTGATTTTTTTTTTAATTTTTATTTTATTTTATTTTTTTTTAGCAAATTCATTGTATCTTTTTATCTACAAAATTTTAGAATTTAACTTTAGGAAATAGGGATTCATTTGCTTAAATTTACCCTCAAATTTTAGAGGTTGTAAAATCTCAAATAGAACTGAAACAGGCTCCATCGAGAATATTCAGCTCCTTCACATTACTGGGGAGAAAATGGAAACCAAAGAAAGGGAAGCATCTTACCACTAGAACTGGTGGCACAGATATGTCAGCCCTGAAATTTTTATTCTAAGTTTGATCACTGTTCATGGTATCATATAAAGAAAACTAAACATATGACGTAGAGAACCCCCATGTAGAGAAGCCTCATTTACAAAATTCAATTCAAAATGGATCAGAGTCCTAAATGTAAGAGCTAGAACTATAAAAGTGTTAAGAAAAAAACATAGATGTAAATCTTTATGACTTTGGGTTAGGCAATAATTTCTTTAATATAATGCCAAAAGTACAAGCAATCAAAGAACAAATAGATAAATTCAACTTCATTGAAATTAAAAACTTACTGCCTCAAAGGATATGATCTAGAAAGTCAAAAGAGGACTTATGGAATATGAGAAGATATTCACAAAGTATATATTTCATAAAGATCTAGTATCCAGATTATATAAAGAAGTATTATAACTCAGAAATAAAAAGACAACCCAACTAAAAAATGGGCAAAGGATTTGAACAGACATTTCTTTAAAGAAGATGGAGAAATTGTCAATAAACATATGAAAAGATGTTCACTGTTATTGCCATCAGGGAGGTGCAAATCAAAACCACAATGAGATATCACTTAACACCCACTAGGATAGTTATAATAAAAAAGACAGATAAGAGAGTGCTAGCAATGATATGGAAAAATTGGAAGCCTAAGGCATTGCTGGTGAGAACATAAATGGTACAGGCACTTTGAAAAACAGTTTGGCGGTTCCTCAAAAGCTTAAACATAAAGTTACCATATGATGTAGTTAATCCTAACTCCTAGGGATATATCCTAGAGAAGGGAAGCATATGTTCACACAAAAACTTGTAAAAGAATGTTCATTGCAACATTATTCATAACTGCCGAAAGGTAGAAAACACCCAAATGCCCATCAACTGATGAATGGATAAACAAAGTGTGGTATATCCATACAATAGAATATTACTAAGCCATAAAAGGAATGAAATACTGACTCATGCACAAGATGGATGACTCTTAAAAACCTTATGCTAAGTGAATGAAGCTGGACACAAAAGGCAGCATATTACATTACTTCATTTTTATGAAATGTTTAGAATAGGTAAATCCATAGATACAGAAAATAGATTAGTGATTGTCAGAGGCCATGGGAAAGGGAATGGGATTAACTGCTAATAGGCATGGGTTTTTTTTTTTTTTGTGGGGCGTGGGAGTGATAAAGATATTCTGGAATTGTAGTGGTGATGGTTGCACAACTTTGTGAATATACTAAAACCAATGAATTGTATACTTTAAAATGTTGATTTTATGCTATTTTATGGTGTATCATCTTATGACACACAATAGAAGTATAACATTGGTTTTTATCAATAAATTTTATACTTTAAATGTATCAATGTTGTGGTGTATGATCAGCTAGACCTACATCAATTTATAATAAGACATACAGAGATGAGCATACTTCTATCCCCCAAGGTTGTGTCTTCATTTTAGTAATGTTCTTCCTTTTTCTACCTTTTCACTACGCTTTTCATAAAGGGAGACTCTATAGTGCTAAACTAAAGTCTTAGGAGAACAAAATTTTAAGCAGCAAGAATAACATTTAAGTTCTTAAAAAACTGTCTTTTTCATTTATAGTAATCTTAGATTTACAGAAAGTTTGCAAAGGTAGTACAAAGAAATCCTATATTTCCTTCACCCGTTTTCCTCTAATGTCAGCATCTTATATAACCATGGGACCAAAAATAAGAAATTAATATTGGTATGTTCTTATTAAATAAACTCCAACCTTTATTAAGAATGTATCAATTTTCCATGAGTGTCCTTTTTCAGTACCCAGAGTCAATCCAGGATACCACGTTGCATTTAGTTGTCACATTTTTATAGTATCCCCTGGTCTGTGACAGTTTCTCATTCTTTTCTTGCTTTCTGTGACCTGTATAATTCTGAAGAGAGAAGTGCAGTTATTTTATAGAATGTCTTTCAATATGGGTTTTTCTGATGCTTTTCTCATGATTATATTGGGGTGATGAGTATGAGGGGCACATACCACAGAGGTAATATGCCTTTCTCAGCATGTCATATTAGTGTGTACATGGTATCAAGGTGAATGCTTATTGCTGATGTTAATCTTGTTCACTCGCTTTAGCTAGTGTTTTCTGGGTTTCTCCAATATAAGTTTATGTTTTTTCCCTTTTTGTACTCAGTAAGCTAGTCACCAAATCCAGCTCACCCTTAAAGCAGGGGGTGGTCAATTGTCCCTGCTGGAAAGGCATGTTGTAGTATCTACATATATTATTTAGAATTTTTCCTCATGTAAGATTTGTCTTTTGTCATCCATGTATTTATTCACTCATTTATTTATATCAGTATGGACTCATGTATATTTATTTTATACTTTGTGCCATAATCTAATTCTGTGTTTTATATTTTGTTGTCCAAAGCGTTCCAGCTTTGGCCATTGTGGCTCTTTCAGGTTCCTTTTATATAAACTATCCTTTTAAAAAATATTTTTATTTTTAAATATTTTTAGCACTTCCTTACTTTCTGACACTACAGAATGCTCCTAGGCTCATCTTGTATACCCACTATTCCAGACACAGAATCGGCCCCAGTTCCATTGTTGGAGAATGGTGTTAGAAACCAAGATCCAGGTGCTGGGTGTAAAAGCAGCAACGTTTGTATAATGGGAATATGTCAGCTTGAAGGAAAGGAAGGCATCAGCTGTGTAGTGGAAGAAAGAGGAGAGAACTAAGGGAGTAGGTTAGGTGGCAACTGAGGATTGAATGAGGCGCCAAAGTTGGAGCTGAAATATGGCACTACTGGGTTGCCCGTGTGGAACGCTGTACTTAAATGTTCATGGCAGCACAACACGGACAGTTTAAATTGAGGATGAGACACTGGGGTGAATATATCACAAGCCAGCTTTGAAATTGAATACAATATGCAATTTAACTAGAAAAAGTCAAACCTGACCTTTCAGACCCGCTTTTATTTGGATTCTCACAACTGAGTATTGTTTGATCCTGCTATCTTTTCACTGGGTTTTTTTTTCTTTGGATGAAGACATCTCAAGTAGGCACTTAAAATATAAATAAAGGTAATAATGATAATGATAACCAGGGAGTGCTATTATTAGTGATTCTGAAGCTCCTGTTTGTGTTTATTACGAGTTTTAAGTTTTGTCCCAGGCAGAGAAAAATTGGATGCCAGGCATGAGAATAGCTGTGGTGGGGAGATTGGAAGGGGAGGACGGTGTTGAAGTCACGGTACAGCAGGCAGAGAAAGCAATGCAATTCTGTTTTCTCTAAACCTCAAGTGCAGAGGCTGCTTATGCGGGAGACTGTAAAAGGGAAGTCTGCTTAATAGGAGAGCAAGGAGGTGGACAATCTTTGCTATACTTATATTAACATATGTGTACCTCACAAAATACATTTTGAAAGTGCTGGCAGACATTTTTTTTTTTAGAATAAAAGCTGGAGAGTGCAGTTTTTTTTTTTTTTTTTTTTTTTTAGCAGCTGAAGATTTTGAACTGTGCTGTAGATTAGCTAGACATTACAAAAAGCCCTTTCTGAGTCAGCTAAACAGTGAAATGAAGTTCCTCAAAGTTGGTTTAGCACTGGTGAGTAGCATACTAACTCAGGAGTGGTGGATTCAGTCAATTTAGAGGATAGGACAAATGTTTTGATTCCACCTTCGAAGTTACCTGGGGAACCTAAGAACTTGCTGTAATTATCAATACATTTTTGTACTTAGAGAATCTCAGAAACCTTTTTTTCTGGAGGAAAAAGTTGGCATAGTTTGACTTAAACAAAAGTAAGTGGGATATTCCATGTGATCCATTAAACTTTATTTTTCTGCTTACCTCTCTCAGGGACAGCAGGCTATGTCACCCTAGCCCAGGGCTGGGATGTATGCTGCCTCTACTATAAACTTGCTGTATGGATGTCTGCTTACTATGCTTCTTATGAGCTAAATTGTTTGCCCCCAGAATCCCCCCAAATGTATGTGTTGAAATCCTAACCCCTAGTACCTAAGAATTTAACTGTATTTTGAGACAGCATCATTAAAGAGGTAATTTAATTAAAATGAGGTCATTAGGTAGGCCCTAATCCCATCTGACTGTTGTGCTTATAAGAAAAATACATTGGGACACAGGTACATACAGAGGGAAGACGATGTGAAAAGACATGGGGAGAAGACAGCCATTTACAAACCAAGGAGGCAGGCCTGGAATGGATCTTTCCCTCATAGCCCTCAGAAAGAGGCAATCTTGCTGACCCCTTGACCTCAGACTTCAAGCCTTCAGAACTGTGATAAGATAAATATCTGTTGTTTTTTTTAAGTCACCCAGTCTCTTGTGCTTTGTTATGACATACCAAGTGCTATGTGAAAAAATCACAGGAATCCTTTGCGAGAAAGAGAAAACTAATATTTGTTGAGAGTCAACATATAGAGAAACATAAATTTCTTTTATAACGTTAATCCTCACACGTACCCATGAAACAGGCATTATCTTCATTATATTGATGAAAAACAGACAATTGGAGAGATTGGGTAATTTGTGTAAAACCAAAGAGCTGGTGGTGAGTAGATTTAAACTTGGGTCTCAACCTCTTCTAGCCCTTGCCATGTTTACTCTGTCACAGGAAAATAAAGTACAACAAGCAACCCGAGCTCAACTCTTGCACTCCTACAGTGACTTTAATAAGGATATTCTTGCTTATTTAGGAGTCAGATAAAGCCCAAAGAAACTTTGATCTGGAAATAGTTGAAACATCTCCATGAGAGGAACCCCCTGGGTGACAAACCCTCTTAATAATCCATGAGTTACTTTGGTCTCTCACTAGATGATGCTAGTGCCTGTTTCTATGTCATAAGACAGTATGGTGCTAGGATTTCAAACCAACATTTTTGGTGCTCTGTCCATTACCTAATTTGGCTTATAATTTATTTCTTATGGTTGTTCATGTTTCTCTACCTATAATTAAGAAGGGAGTCCTTAAAAGCACCAAAATGAAGGTGTCATCCACCATATTGACATGGCAGGAAATATACACAATGACTATAGTGTGAATGATATTTTATCCAATGAGCATTAGATCCTTTTTACTCATGGAGAGGTATTTAATATACTAATTTGTGGTTGAACTCAGAGAGAACAAAAGGAGTTAAAATTATTATATCTTTAGTTCTAGTGATTGATTCTCTCTGGGGAGAAGCATATAACTGCTCTCTGCCCTAGTTTTCTCATTTGTAAAACAGAAATAAAATGTGGGACACTTTGCTTCAAGGAGCACTCAGAAGATGAATGGGGTAGTGTCTCTTAAAATACTCCGTGGTTGTTGGAGAAATAGAGTTATATCCTTTTTGTAAATAGCACAAGAATGATGAGGCCCACAACTTGACTTTGACCCATCAATGCTTATTTGAATCTTCAAACCCCACGTGACCACAGATTGCCCTGAAGGCCTTTTACTGCTATTTTTTGCCCAGTGAAACAAAAGGTCATCCATATGATGGAAACTACCATTTGCAGGATCGATTAACGGGTGTGTTTCAGTTTTGCAGTGGAGAAATTTGTCCTGCCTTCCAGAAGTCATTTTATCTCTATTTTTCTCCAAGTTCAAGTGCTTTGGTAGGATACCATTTGTGGCAAGGTTTCTAGATAGTCTCTTTAGTCACAGTCAATAGAGAAGGTTTCCACTGTACTCTCTTTTCAACTTTTTTTCTAGATATATTTAGAAAAGCACACTAGAAGGTACATTGGGGATAAAAGGCCATGGATATTTCAGATTAAAATCAGAGTTTGGAGGTGTGACATGCACTATGGACTAAATTACGTTCTCCTCAAATCTTTACGTTAAAGTCCTAACCCCCAGTGTAACTGTATTTAGAGATAGGGCCGATAAGGGGGTAATTAAGGTTAAATGAGGTCATGATACAATAGAATTAGTGTCCTTATAAGAAGACACACCGAAGAGCTCTCTCTCTCCTCCCACATCATGAGAACATGGCAAGATGTTCCCCCACCCCTGCCTACAAGCCAGGAACAGGGGCCTCACTGGAAACTGACCATGCTGCCACCCTCATCTGAGACTTCTGAGAGCCTCTAGAGAAAATAAGTGTCTGCTGTCTAAGACAACTAGTCTATGGTATTTCATTATGGTAGCCAGAGCATAGTAATACAAAATACCTCATAACTGTATGAAAGAGGTTGGCACACTTTTGTTCTGAAGGGTCATATATTAAATATTTTAGGATTCGTGGGTTGTACAGCCTCTATTACATTTGCTCAGCTCTGAGATTCTGGCACAAAAGAAGCCATAAAAATGAATGTAGTATGTAGAAAATGAATGTAGAAAAATGAATGAGGCCAGGTTCCAAAAAACTTTGTTTATGAAAACAGACAGCGGGCCATATTTGGTCGCAAGCTATGTAGTTTGCTGGCTCTTATTCTAAGAAAACAGAAAAATAACTTAAAGTAGAAATATGCTGTTTTTTTTTTTTTTTCTCAAAGGAAGAGTTCCATTATTATTAATAACAAAAAAAGACAATCAGTTGTCTTTACCACTTTAAAAAATGTTGTAATGTGTGATTCCCATTAGTAATAATAATATAGCTGTTTTCAGGCTAGAGGCACATGAATGGTTATTTCTAAAGCTAAGCCACGTAAATTTTGAATCTCTTAATTTAAAATTTTTCCTAATCCAATGAAAATAATTTCTTTGGTGCTTTATTTTTTCCTGTATGAAATATTCAGACAGAAAATTACACACAAACACACAAGTAAGCTGTCTTTCTTTGTTATACATAGCAAGTTTATTGCCAAGCGCTTTTGTGTCTTCTTATGTGCCAATTCCAACAGTCACCTTTCATCCCCCTTCTTCCCAGTGTGACCAAGTTCTTAGCTAGGTTTCTTCTTTTCCTATTCATGGACTGTGATTATTTGAAATGTTACCTCGTTGGCCTCCATCACTGTATGATGGCTGCCAAAGTATTCTACTTGATTGTTCATCAGTGACTACAACCATTGTTTACGGGGTGCTTATTATGTCCCAGGAATGAGGCCAACTATTTTCAAAATATAATCTCATTTAATTATTGTAACATTTCTATAAGATAGGTATTATTATGTCCATTTTGTAGATGAAGACATTGAAGTACAGGGTAGTTAAGTAAAGGGACCATAACTGAATAATCAGCAAGTAAGTAGCGGAACTTGGTTTGGAACCCAAAGTGTCTGTATTCAGAACCTGTGTTTTATTCATTTTCTTTGGACTCTCTGTAATGCATACTTTCAAAGTGCGCTTTTCTTTTCTTATATCCTCATAATCCAAAATTAGAAGACACATGGAACTCCCACTCCTCCAAAAAAGCTGCGAGCACTAGAGATAGGATGCATTAAGTATTATCTTAATAAAGAGAATCTAGGTAATTTAAAAATACATCGCAGAAACTATTTTCTTGTAAAACATGGCTTTTCTTTTTTTTTAGACCCTTGCATGTACCATCGTAGCACATTGTTCTCCACTGAGTTAAATATGGGTTACTCACTTCTGTGTCATTGTGTTTTTGTCTATGTCTTTCATTAAGACTTTCAGCCTCTAGACAATAGGGATGGTGTAGCTTTCTCTTAACTATAAGGGAACATGCTACCATCTAAGAAAATGGAAAGAGTGTGGGCCTCTGTGTTAGGCAGAACTTGTGTTAACGTTTGATGTGCTTCACTTGTTACTTAACCTCTTGGGACTTTGATGACTTTGTCTATTAAATGGGTCAATAATGTGTTCACATCAGGGTGACTGAGATGAGAACTAATGTTTATAAAATACATAGCCTTGTGCCTGGCCTATGATAGGTTCTTAATAAATGTTAAAGCTGCCAATGACATTGATCAGATGATGGGTATCTTCAGAATGAATATAAATCAGTTAAGTGAGAGTAGATTATTGTTCTATTTCATGAGAAGTGAGCTAGAGCCATATGTGTGCATTTTGAGATTAACTGTTTTGTGTGTTTAGGAAAATATAGTGTTCTTATTTGGAATAAAAAATGAGATTCTGGAAGTCCTTGATATGACAGTGAGTTCTTTCAGAGCATTTTGCTATTAGAGGGAAGAGCTGAGACACATGGCTTAGATTTATCTTTGAAATACACAACTTAACTTTTAAATGAAGGGGAAAAATACTTGGGGCAAAATGTGTTTTTCATTTTTTTTAAAGACTGAACACTATGAACTTCTCTCACTCTTCTGCATATGCACTTGGTAGGTACTTCAGTTAATGGAAAGAGGGTTTTGAGCTCTTTTGAGTATTGAATGGGACGTATTTATACTAAATAAAAACGTATTGTTTGTTGGAATCTCAAGTTTAACTTGTCATCCTACATTTTATCTGGTAACCCTACCCTGAGAGTATGACAAAGACAGATGTCAGGGCAGAGACAAGGCGCCAAGACACATTGTGGTGACAGCAGAAGTAGACACAATTGTGGTGAGAGGGTCTTGAAAATCAGAACTCTGCCTTAGTAAAGGAAAGCTGCTAGATCTCCTGGCTAGAAACCCTAGGATCCTCACATCTAAAACAGAGAGCTGTTGAACTGGAGCACTAGTGCTTAAACTTATGGCCCGAATATCTAACATTTGTCAATGAGACGTCCTTTTCTAACTACATCTTCCATGTTTCCTCCTCAACTTCTTTCTCATTAGAACTCCAACCACTTTTAGTATATTGAGTCACCTAAGTAACTAACTGACTCTATGTGTCTTTAACTTCATATCTTCTCTTCTTCCCACTATTGACTTGTCTCTTTCCCTCTTCTCAGAGCAAGACATCTTGAAAGAATAGTCCCCGCTGGTTGTATCTCTTTGTTGTCTCCACCTCTCAGTCCACCGTGGTCTGGTTAAGATTACCAACAGTATCCATCAGTCTACACTGTATGTCCATATGTACCCACTATTTAGCTCTCATTTATAAGAGAGAACATGCAATATTTTTCTTTCTGTTTCTAAGTTGTTTCACTTAAGATAATGGCCTCCAGTTTCATCCATTTTTTTTATATTGCAAAAGACATGATCTCATTTTTATGGCTGAAAAGTATTCCATTGGTGTGACCATGACTCAATGCAAGTCTCAACCTCCAGGGTTCAGGTGATCCTTCCTTCTCAGCCTCCCAGGTAGCTGAGACTTCAGGCACATGGCACTATGCCTGGCTAATTTTTTTGTATTTTTTGTAGAGACAGGGTTTTGCCATGTTGCCCAGGCTGGTCTTGAACTCCAGGACTCAAGTGATCCTTCCACCTCGGCTTCCCAAAGTGCTGGGATTACAGTCATCCACTGTGCCTGGCCAACACACACACACACACACACACACACACACACACACACAAATCATATATATGTGAAATCTCACACACACATATATAAAAATCTTATATATATATGAAATCTCACACACACATATATAAAAATCATATGTATATATGAAATCACACACACACACACTCACACACCATGTTTTCTTTATCCAGTAATTGGTTGCCGGACACTTAGGTTGATTCCATATTTTTGCTATTGTGAATAATGCTGCAATAAACATATGAGTGCAGGTATGTTTTTGGTGTAACATACAGACATAGAGTGTGAACTGATATACACAGGAGACTTGGGAAAGTGGGCGCTGGGATTGAGGTAGACAATGAGAAATTACTTAATGAATATAATGTCCATTATCCAAGTGATAGATACATTAAAAGCCCCAACTTCACCACCACACAATATATCCACATAACAAAATTGCACTTGTACCCCTTAAATGTAGACCAAAAATAAAAGAGTAATAATAACCTCTTGACTGTTAAATCAAACAGATGTTTTAGGATTTCCCATACCTTTTGACCTCTCTGTAGCATTTGGCACTGCTCATGCCCCACTCCCTCCTCCTCTAATCACGTTATACACTCATTTCCTTTGGCTTCTGTGACAGCCCATCAACCTTCACAGACTCCGCTTCCTCTGCAGTTTTTTTATAGGGCAAATTTAGGAGAGTTTTCTCCTAGCTTTCTACTCCATCTGCAAATTACCCTTTTACTGGTTTATACACTGTCATGACTTTATTTGGCATCTGTATGGGAATGAATTACCATTGTATATCTACAGCCAAATCTTTCTTCTGGGCTCCACACTGGTATTTCCAACTATATCATACTTATAGTTGATATTCCATGGGCACCTCATATTCAATATGCCCTAAACAACTGTTGTTCCTATATCAGCAGAGTATAAAAAGAATGCCATGCATTTATTTATTTGTTTATGTTTTTGAGATAAGGTCTTACTTTGCACTCAGGCTGGAGTGCAGTGGTGTGATCATGGCTCAATGTAAGTCTTAACCTCCAGGTCTCAGGTGATCCTTCCTCCTCTGCCTCCCGGGTAGCTGAGGCTTCAGGCACATGCCACTACACCCAGCTAATGTTTTTTGTATTTTTTGTAGAGACAGGGTTTCACAGTGTTGTCCAGGCTGGTCTTGAACTCCTGGACTCAAGCAATCCTTCCACCTCGGCCTCCCAAAGTGCTAGGATTATAGGCATGAGCCACTGCATCTGGCGACCATTTATTTTCTTGTGACAACCAAGAAGGTGGTAATGGAAGCAAAATTTAATTCCTTTAAAAAGCCCTATTTCTCAGATAAATGTTTTTAAAATGTAGACAGACATTAATTAGAATCACTTTTTGGAAATATATCTGTCTGGGTTATGGCTGATGCTGTCTAGTATCCTTTCTGTCTGACCATATGACTTTACAGAAGGTATTCCCCCAGTCTAAGGTTGTTTACTGATTGTCCCAGAGACAAATCCTGTTGATAATATTCTATGTGCTTTTTTTGGTTGTGCAGAATTTTTGATATACTTCTCTATTTTATCACACCAAGTGTTTATGATAAAGTCATTGTGTGGTTATAATGGTTAGCATAGTTTGTGCTCCTGAGTGTTCCAGAAACCATGTGGTCATGGTGTATTCCTTCCTCATGCACCTTCTGTCAATTAAACAAGAAAGATTTATCAGGGACCTCAGTTAAGGCTGCATACACTGGAATACTTACGTGCATTGTGGAAGTACCCCAGTTTACCAAGTGCTCTGCCCCTCAGGGATCATCCTGAACACATCTTTTATTTTTAGTTTTTTATTTTTTGTA
>NW_016805866.1:981600-998310 GCF_001698545.2 Rhinopithecus bieti | reverse complement strand
CTGGTGTGCCTGTATGGCTTACAGCGCAGTATTGGGGTGGGAGTACCCGATTTTCCAGGGGGTGTGGGTCTCAGTTTCCCTGGCTAGGAAAACGGATCCCCTTCCCCCTTGCGCTTCCAGGTGAGGTGATGCCTTGCCCTGCTTCAGCTCTCGCTGGTCAGGCTGCAGCAGCTGACCAGCACCGATTGTCCGGCACTCCCTAGTGAGATGACCCCAGTACCTCAGTTGAAAATGCAGAAATCACCGGTCTTCTGTGTCGCTCGCGCTGGGAGTTGGAGACTGGAGCTGTTCCTATTCGGCCATCTTGCTCCGCCCCCACATCTTTTAAAGATAACTACATTTCCCCAGTGATTTACATTGTAATTTCTGGGATGCTTGCCCTCATTAAAAACGTTAGCACTGAAGTAAATTAAAATCATTCTTTAATGTGAAAAACTCTGCAGTAGTATGTTTATTACAAAAGAAGAGCCTCTGAAAAATTATTTATAAACTATCAAAATCAAGTGAAATACCTTGCTTGATCTTCCTTAATTTCATACACTTCCAAGATAAGAATTTACACTATAAACCAACAACAAAATAGTATTTATTTTAATTTTCACAGTTACATTTGTTTGGTTTTGAGAAAGAAAGAGTGGGGTGAAGATCATTAAAAGGGATTGTTTTAGTCAGTTTTGAGTGCTGTAACAAAATACCATAGACTGGGTGGCTTTACAAAGAGCAGACATTCATTTCTCACAGTTCTGGAGACTGAAAGTCTGGGATCAGGGTGCCAGTACTGCCAGGTGCTATCAGGTAAAGGCTGTCTTCCTGGCTTGCAGATGGCTGTCTTCTTGCTATATTCTCATCTGCTGGAGAGAGAGAGCAACAGCTCTCTGGTCTTTTCTTATAAGGGCACTAATCACATCATGAGGACTGTACCCTCCTGACCGCATCCAAGCCTGTTTTCCTCCTAAAGGCCCCATGTCCTAATACCATTGCAGTGGAGGTTAGAGCTTCATCATATAAATTTGGACGGTTCATAATATTCATGCCGTAACAGGGATAGTCTACCTGCTATGAAACTATTTCCATATCTATAAATTGATAGGAAAAGCCTTCAGTTTTGCGATTAAAATGTATAGAGTAAGCTCTTTTTAGGACAAACATTTAAACTGGGAATCAAGTCTGAATAGGGAATTTGTTGTTGTGTTTGTCTCAAGAAATCCACAGCATTGAATGAGTCAATGCCAGAGAAGTTTCTGTGTTCTTTGGACTACTATAAACTGGAAAGAAAAAAATATATAACCCTTGATAGAAGCTATCTTTTCTAGCATTTTGACTTGAACCTCTCTCATGTCTCTGTATACACTTAACCTGGACACAGAATAAAGTTGAAAAAATTCAGGTAAAGAATTCAGGAGATTGAAATAGGTCAGACTTTCTATTCTTTTAAAATTTTCCTGGTGTTGCTATTTTCTGTAGATTTTTTACCATTCTAGTAGAGTTTAGAATTGTGACATTTAGGAAAAGAACTAATATTCTGGGGTAAACTTTACTCTTATTTTAGTGAAAAATAAAGCTTCATAAAGACAAGCCATATATATGAATGTCCATTGCAGCATTTTTCATCAGAGCTGAAAACTGGAAATGATCTAAATGACTATCAACTGGTAAATGGATAAATGTAAAATTAAATACTGCTCAACAATATAAAGGAATGAATTACTGACAAGCTGTAACACAGTTTTCTCAGTGAAAGAATCCTAATGCATAAGACTCTGTATGACAGAATTACATGTATATAACATATCCAGAAAAGACAAAGATATAGAGGCAGAAAGCATGTCAGTGGATGCTGGGGGCCAGGGTGGGAACAAGGATTAACTGCAAATGAGGTGCACAAAGGGACTTTTGGGGGCAATGGAAATGTTCTAAAACTGTATTGTAGTGATGGGCATGTAACTCTATAAATTTTCTAAAAATCATTCAATTGTATACTTGCCATGGGTGAACTTATGCTATATAAATTATACCTCAATAAAGCTATAAAAATAAACTTCTAATAAAGCTTCTTGTTCTTCCTTAATGAAAGACAGATGAAAATGCATATCTTAAGAAACCGTCTTTGTTCTGATCCAGCCTAGTTTTCTCTTCTTTTAAAGAATTATGCTTATCTTAACACTGTGATCTTTTCACAAATCCTTTGGTGTCCATTCAAAAGCATTCCTGTTTTGGAACATATGTGCAGGATGTGCAGGTTCTTTACATAGACAAACATGTACCGTGGTGATTTGCTGCACCTATCAACCCATCACCTAGGTATTAAGCCCAGCATGCATTAGCTCTTTTCCCTAATGCTCTCCCCACCACGCCCTCCCATGGATAGGCCCCTGTGAGTATTGTTCCCCTCCCTGTGTCCGTGTGTTCTCATTGTTCAACTCCCACTTATAAGTGAGAACCAGCGGTTTTTGGTTTTCTGTTCCTGTGTTAGTTTGCTGAGGGTAATGGCTTCCAGCTTCACCCATGTCCCTGCAAAGGACATGGTCTCATTCCTTTCAATAAAATAATAATAAAAAAAAAAAGATTAAAAATAACGGGCAAATCTGAAAACAAAGCAAAACAAAAACAAAAGCATTCCTGGCCAACTGAACACCTATTTTCCTCAGAAAGATGGAGGGTAGCGGGGAGATGAGGCTACTCAGACCACAAAATTATCGGTGACTTTCAGGCACAAGCTGCTTAACAGAATGACAGGAATTGTAAACACATTAATTGCAAGGCACAGGATGAGGACCTCTGCCTTTCCTGGCACTGTCAGTCAGACAAAACTGAAGTGCGGCCTTGCAAATCAGTCTAATAACCTCGCTTCATTCCCATTATGAACCACAGGGGTACAGTTCCTGACATATCAGAATTCTTGAATAATGTCCATCATCACTTTGCTATCGACATGCTGCAGATTGAGCGTGTTCTTGTTTGAACAACACTCTGTTCATCCCTAAATCAGAATCTTCAGAGAAAATGCAAAGCACTGTTGAAAAGCAGATAATAAACAGTAATGGAGCAAGAATGGGCCATGTTAGTGCCGTTAGTCACAGTAACGGCATCTGATATTTTTTTCCTCAAGCTATAACTCTTGCCATCCCTCCTTTGTGCAGGAAGCAAGTGGTGTTTATAAACTTGTCTGAATAGCCAATCTTTCACAAGGCTTTCCACATACTAATTCAGTTAATAGAATCAAATGTCTAAGTGTAGTTCACAAAGAGAACATAAAATCAAAATGCAATTCTTGCCAATTTTCCTGTAACCTGAAAGACGGAAAATAACGCCTAATTTTCTTCAACTGACATAAAAGCCCTACTGATTAGGTCATCATGAATGATACACACGGAGGCACTGAGTTATATTCTTTGATTTGATAGCTAACACAAACAGAAAGGATACTGCCAGGCAGGAGAGCCCATTAAAACACTGCTATCAGCAACACAAGTGTGCTCTTCATAAAAAGCTGAACATCTTATATAATACTTCACTTGTGTACAGCTTTTAGGAGATGTGATTAGGCTGTGGTACATCTTCACCTGTAAAAGCCCAAGCCATTCTGTAATGTAAACCTTTAGACAAATAAAATCACAACATTGGAAACTGTAAGAGAAAGTAAGTTAAATATATATGTATATGTGTATGTACATATACAGATATAGGTCCTATATATATATAGGTCATATATATACACACATATAAAGGTCCTATATATCTATTTCTATATCTGTATATATATAAAGGTCCTAACCTTAAGGAAATTGAATTTAGTTTCAGAGATACCATATTCTTTTTTAAAAAGCTATATCATTAAAACATGATGAATGCCAAGATAAACAAAATAGTTCACGCTTTCTGAGAGAGTTGAATATTAGTTGGAAGAGTTAAGGAAAAAATCCAGGAAGAGGTGGAACTACAGGTACACCTTACATTGAGTGAAACTTGGGCAGCTATAAAAGATGGTGAGAGGCATTCTCGATAGGTGCTGAATATCAAGGTGGAAATATTAAAATGTTTTGAGAATAGTGGTCTGGCTATAGCACAAAGTACATGGCAATTCATGGAATATAAAATTGGAAGGTATCTCGAATGCTAAAATGCTGGTTTAGATTTTATGCCATAGATGGCGAACCATTGAAGGTTTTCTATGTTGAGTTTTGTACAGGGATGTGACATTATGCAGATGATATTCTAAAATTAATGTGCCAACCGTATACAGAGTAGATTAGGAGGCAAAGACCATGAATGCTGGAGGGTCAATTAGCAAATCATAAGAAAGAACAGATATGAAATAAAGAATAGATATGTGTGAAGTAGAGACTAAAATGTCCTCTCTTCTCATTTTCCCCAATATTTGAGTTAACTACACAGTTATACATCTGGATGAATAGGAGAATGATTGAAGTGTTGACAAAAACTTTAATGAATAAACAGAGCTAGTAGGAATGGAAAAGCATAAGTTTTAAACAATGAATGTTGCAAAGTGTTGAGAGGGATGGAAAGAGATCATCTGGCACATAGTTCTGAAGGGGACACGCACTGCTTTGTGCTGTCTTGTGTCTCTGGCGCCTGTGGTGGGACTTGTGTACACCAAGTACCCTGAACATATTAGGTGAATGGCTTGAAGAAAGAAATATCTAATGATGAAGATTTAATTAAAGGTCAACAACATGTATTTGGAAGTCCTTTGCATGGAGATCATAGTTAAGATTGTGAGAAATGGTAAGTTTCCTAAGAGTGTCACAAAAAAGGAATAAAATGACCATGTATTGGAAAAACCTTTAATTAAGGAATTGTAACAAGACAAACAACTCACAAAAGAAATGATGCAGATCAGAAGGATGGTAGCTTTGATTCATAAAGTTTCTGAAGTTTTAAACGCAGGAACAGAGAACCAAACACCGCGTGTTCTCACTTATAAGTGGGAACTGAACAACATGAACACATGGGCACAGGGAGAGGAACACGCACACTAAGGCCTGTCGGTGGGGGTTGGCGGAGGAGAGCATCAAGAAAAACAGCTAATGGATGCTGGGCTTAATACCTAGGTGATGGACTGATAGGTGCGGCAAACCACCATGGCACACGTTTACCTGTGTAACTAACCTGCATATCCTGCACATGGACCCCAGAACTTAAAAAGAAAAGTTTTTGAAGTTTTAAAATGGCAGATAAAACCAACATTTTCAGTGGTAGTTTTACAAGAAAAAAGATTTCTTAATAAAGAAATAATCATTTAAAATATTTGATTATGTGATAATTGAGTATACTTGATGACTATGAACTTTTCTATGTTAGTTTATGTGGAAAATGAAGACCATAACAGTGTGCTTAAGTATAAAATCTATTGTACAGATATTTTCCTTGTTTACTAAACGTGAAGAAAATGTGTGTCATATGTCCGTGTTGATGAACATTGAATAGTGATCAGAAAGTCTTTTTACTTCTCTGGAGTGACATTTTACTCAACCATGATTATATAAAATTAATTTTGGAAACGTAATTGAACATAATTTTAAAATAGCTATTCAGAGCTAGTTGTGTATAGTTCGATGTTGGGAAATATTTCTTGAGTTTCCAAAAGGAATTTTTACCCAGAGCATCAAGAAAATGCCATCTACATTTTTCTTACAGTAGGAGTAGGTGACGTTCAATCTTTCTTCTTTAAAATCATTTTCAAGGCATCCTTGAAGTCAAATTGAGACAATAATTAGAGTTTTTGGCATTAAGATGCTGTATCCATATCTGGGTCTTGGCTAGAAATGCTTAAAATCTATTATAATGAGAAATGAAGTTGGAAATTTCCTCTTGAAATTTCAGATTCAGTATGCTCAATGCTTAAAGTATATCTGCCAAACAGCCAAGATCCACTGACAGTTATAATTTTTCAGGTTTGACACAGTTGGTCTTTTCTCTGGTGTTCCAAAAATAGGCTACTTGGTCTTTCAGCTCATAAATTTAGCCAAGCATATTTCCTTTTAAGAATCAAAGAACCTCAACATGGAACACAAGCATTTTTTGATCCATACGTGTACCCTCACAAAACAAAGGAAAACTGGTGCTTCATGAACTGTTTTTCTTATACTAGATTACCTTGGTAGTGAGACTGAAATCTACTCTTCAAGAACTTGGCAGCATTTGGAATATCATTTTTGGAGGGCAAATGGCATAGGTTCAATGTTTTGTTTTGTTTTGTTTTGTTTTGTCCACAATCCAGATTACCAACCCAATATTTCTAGAATAGCAAAAGCATATTGTAATCCTCCCTATTCCCAATTCTGCTCCTTTGGTTAGAGTGACTTTGACAGAACTATGAAGGTATTTCACCTTTGTGGTAATTGTCAAAGCCTGTGAAAAAGAGCATTTTTGTTTCATACAGCATTTAGGTAAATAGTCAGCATAAACTAATAGTTGAGTAGTGTCCCCCATTAGTAGAATCATCACCAGTCATACCAAATAAAATAAAAGATAATGATTGATCTTTTGCCAAACTTGAATTATCATAGCCTCTACTGAGTTGTCTGTTTAAAGGTTGATACAGCAATTACATAAATGTTTATAACAGAAACACTATGGTGTTTCTTTAATAAAAGTTTTGGAAACATTCAGAATGCAGCCTTTAATGAGAGTCACCGAAGAAGTAAGGTTTTCACTTTTTACAGTTAAAGGGGATATTTCACGGAAAATTATCACAGCCCTTGAGGTTTCTGACTTTAGTAATTATCAACTACATGTGTGGGACAAAGAATAGTCCTTTTAAGAAAGATTTTCTGGTTTTACATTTTACTAAAATGTTATTCCTGAGGGTTAGTTGGTGTCACTACTCTGGATTTTAAACTTAGACCATACTGAGAGATCTAGACCTCATCTTTTTACAATGTTGGTGACCCTTTCCTTTATATCCGCCTGATCACATTTTGGAGTTTTATTTTTGCCATCATTGACAGCTATTCCACTCTTTCCCCAAAACTAAAATACTCCATACCTCCAAAAACTTATAAAAACAGGAGGTACTAATCAGAGTCTGGCATTACTTTTCCAGAGATTTAGAATTTACACTGTTTGAAGAAAGGGACTTCCCTAGCCATTGCCCAGTCTCCTGACCTCGTATAGTCAGTGAGTCAGTGCTCAGTAAGTATATGTTGAATGCATTCCTTAAATGAATATTTGTTTATTGTCATCAGTGATGTCAAGGGGGGTAAACGAGTAGTGGAGATGGCTATTTCAGATGTGCATAAGTTCTAATACACAATATTTTAGATTATTTTTCATATATGGCTATGCATTTAGACCCACTTAAAGGTTTCTGGACCAGATCTATATGTTTTTGTTTTTAAAATTTGTGTTCTAGCTTGCACAGTCAGAAGGAACTATAGTTAATGAAACAGGAAAGGAAAGCTGCATCAGAAATCTGATAGCACCCTTTTGACATTATGATAGATTCAAATTTTGTTTATTTTTAAAAACATAACACATTTATTATATTTTGATGACCAGTAAGTTTATCAATATAATATGCGTCACACACATAAACTATATTTAACATAATTAAGAAAGAATTGTGAATATTTGTTATATGTTGGGTTAAATGTTGTGCTTACTGTGAATGTGTTCTCATGCTGTTTCTTGCACACCCCCACAACTGGGGAGTATTGTTTTGATATTAATTTTCTGTGTTTCATATTATGAAAGCTAACTATATATTTTTTTAACTTTCCAAGTTTGCAGCTTTATTATTAAATACATTTCTTTAAAGAGTAACTTTTCTGATCTATCTATGAGATTCACATCTGAACTTCTAAGGGAACGTTTTGCTCAATGGCAACTCTGCCCCAGAATACTGTGAAATGGTAGAAAAAGGAAAAAAAGTTTGGACTTGGTGGTTACCAGCATGCCAAATGCAATTGAGGTCAAGCAGAGTGATGGGTACAAGTGAAGCCTTTGTGATTTGGCAAGAAAGTGATTATTAGATGTCCACGGAAGGAACAGTTTTTATAGCTCAATGAGGATAGAAACCAGATTGGAAAGCAGAGATAAGACACACTTGAAACCCATCAGACAATAAAAAATGGAAAAGTCTGACAGTACCAATTACTATGAGGCTGTGGGAAAGCCTCATACACTAATAGTGGGAGTACATTGAGACAACTATTCTGTAGAGGCGATTGGCACTATATACAACATCTAGTGATGTTGAAAGTACACATAGCCTGAGGCTCAGATATTCCACTTTTACCCATGTCTGCAAAGAAACATATACTGAAATGCCTATTTAATATTATATTTGGTAGGGAAAATTAGAAGCAGTGGAAATCTCCATGAATAGAAGAAAGAGAAATAATTTGTGCTCTGTTCATATAATGAATAATACTCACCAGGTAAAAATGAATGAATGAAAATGATATGCATCAATATAGATAAATCTTGAATATATAACTAGTACATAAACCAAATTTAAACAACAAGTTTCAGAACAGAACATGTAGTGTGATGTCATTATATACTTTTAAAATCACTCAAGCAAGCACTATATTTTTTTGTTTTCTTTTGTGTTTTTTTGAGACAGAGTCTCACTCTGTCACCCAGGCTGGAGTGTAGCAATGTGATCTCACTGCAACCTCTGTCTCCCAGGTTCAAACAATTCTGTGCCTCAGCCTCCCGAGTAATTCCTGGCTAATTTTTTGTATTTTCAGTAGAGATAGGGTTTCTCTATGTTGGCCAGGCTGGTCTCGAACTCCTGGCCTCAAGTGATCTGCACACCTTGGCCTCCTGAAACACTGTATTTTTAAAGACATGCACATTTAGTAAAACCACATCGATTCATACATATGTAGTAAAAGTATGAAAAAACTGAATGCAAAGGATTCAAAATAATGGTTCCATGATGGGGGTAAGGGTTGGCAAAGATTTTAGATAAATATGGGGCCAAGGAGAACTACAAAAAATACTTTAATGGCACTTGGAATGTTTTATTTTATTTTTTAAAGTCTGAACGGAATAAAATAAAATAACATTTTTTCACTTAGGTGATGAGTGATTTGTTATTTGACTCCATATTTATATTAGATATATTTTATTAAAGCATGAAAATGAAAGTAAAACCCATTTTTTAATTTGGAGAAGCATAACTACATTTGAAGTCAGAAGGTGCTAAGGAAAAGGGAGAATTTTAAGTTTCTTGAGAGATTGGGGATTGATATGGTTTGGCTGTGTCCCCACCCAAATCTCATCTTGAATTGTAGTTCCCTTAATTCCCACATGATGTAGGAGGCACCCAGTGGGAGGTAGTTGAATCATGGGGCTGGTTACCTCCATGCTATTCTCATGATAGTGAGTGAGTTCTCACAAGATCTGATGGTTTTATAAGGGATTTTTCCCTGCCTTTTGCTCTGCACTTCTCTCTCCTGCCATGATGTGAAGAAGGGTGTGTTGCTTTCCCTTCCATCATGATTGTAAGTTTCCTGAGGCCTCCCCAGTTGTGCTGAACTGTGGGTCAATTAAACCTCTTTTGTTTATAAATTACCCAGTCTCAGGTATGTCTTTGTTGCCAGTGTGCAAACGGACTCATACAGGGATATATTATGGACCTCTGGAAAATGCAGCATCATGGGACCCCAGGCATAGGGAAGGGAGTAGACTTTGAGCTCAATGCCACATCTTATTATATCTTTGTGTATCTTATGTTACCATCTGTCTCATACAACTGTGTCTTATTCATTCTTATCTTTCTGGTGGCAGTGAAAGGGCTTGGTACCTAATCATTGTTTGTAGGAAGAAATATTGGGAAATATGAAAGAAAGAAAGTCATAGGAAGGCAGTAAATGACAATGAAGATGAGTTGGAGGGGAGAATAAATAAATCAGAGATGAATTAGAGAAAAGACAAAGATGATAGCATTAGTTCTGTGTAGCCGTGAAGAAGGTACATATCATTGTTGAGAATGGAAGGGCTTGAAGAGCTAGGATTTATCTTAAAAAACAAAACAAAACACTTGAACCATGTTCTTTTGGCGTTGGAGACTAACTAGGTCCTGAAAGCTCACATCAATAATGTTGTAAGACAACAATGATAATTTGGGAAAAGCAATTGCCAGATCCCCTGACCAGTAAGTAAGAGAGAACTTGTAGTGATATGTTAAGAGAAAGCAGACATGAAGGGAATTTTGTAAAACTTTGGATAAATTATGGAGTTGGCAAATACTTGTTGATGAATGTATAGGATTGAACTGGGTTTGACAGCTCTGTAGTAATCACCTTAGTTTGCATTAGTATGATGAATATGCAGCCATACACATTGAACAGCTTACACACATACAGATATAGTGCTGTATCAAGAATGGCTAGTATTGTTTCGAACCATGAATCATAGCATGTGGATAATAGCAAAACTACATTAAAATTCCCACTGAACTATTCCCAGGGCCTGAAATTAGAATCAACTTTAACTAGATTATTTGGATTTATTTATTTAATACTATCACTGATATCAGAGGACCAAGGGCAGAGCAGTTATTGACTATAGGTCACATGTAATTGTGTTATTGTACATGACTAGATTACTAAATAACTCTGAGATAATTTCTCAGCCAAATAAATAACACCAAATAACTCTGAGATAATTTCTGTCTGGTGGAAAATAAAGCCTCAGGATTTTATGAGGGTACACAGTATTTCAGTGTCAAGCAATTGCAATGGATGGGTAGTCAAATTATATGGGTCTTTCATGTTTTTTGCACTGTATTTCCTTCATGGACTAGAAGCTTTAAGAGCATCAGTAAATAAAATTACAGTATATTAGAAAAGGTGAGCTTCGATTGATATTTGACAAAATTCAATACTGTGCAGTTGATATTTATTGCATATAACTTTAACCAACTTTTATTATGTTTATATCAGAGATTAGATCTAGAAATATAGTCATGTGATATATTCTGGAAATATATAAAATAGTTTAAATCAGAGACGGGCAACTATGGCCTCCTGGCAATTTCAGCCCACTATCTGTTTTTGTATGAATGTGAGCTAAGAATGGCTCTTACATTTTTGTGTGGTTTAAAGAGACCTAAATCAGAGTAATATTTTTTGACAAAAGAAAATTATAAGAAATTTAAATTTTTGTTCATAAGTTTTCTTGAAACACAGCCATGCTCATTCATGTAGGTATTGTCTGCAGCTACTTTCACGCTACAAGCAGAGTTGAATAGTTGCAACGAAGACTGTCTGGTTCACAAAGCCTAAACTGTTTACTCTATGGCCCTTTACAGAAAACGTTTGCTGATCCCTGATCTAAATATGTTATTTTGTAATTATGTAGTATGTTTCCTCCCAAAGATTGGCATAAACAACTCTTGGGGCCACTCTACAATCTTGGGGTTTGGCTGGTCATCAACTATCACTTTAGTAGTCTTCCCAAGGCCACAAGACAGAGAATAGACAATTATACAACAGTCATCTATGTAGGAAAATAATGGCAATAATCATTTAGAATTTCCTGAGCACAGAAAGAGGAGCTACTGAAAGCACACATTGATTAGAGGTCTTTCAGCTCTGGCTTGAGAAGATCTCATTTGACCAACTTGTTGAGAATGCTTTACAAATAATATTACTGGTCATGGACAAAGAAAATAGAATCAGTATTTCTTCAGAACCCAGAACAGAAGTTACAAGATGAATAACTGCTTTCTTCTTATTTATTATTTGGATACCAACTTGTATAGTTAGTTGATCTTTGTCCTGTGTATTTATCTCTTGTTTCTTGGTGTTTAAGAGCTCAAATTTTTTAAAAGCTCTTACATGAAACTAGCTGCAGAAGTCTGTGCACAGAGGTTGTTCATATTTTTGTGCCTGCTGTTTAATTGCACTTTGGCTCTGCCATGCATGCTTTTTACCGTAAATTCTACACTAAGTTGGTCTTTGTGTTTTTGTTTCAATAAACTGATGTCGGTCTGTGTCACTGGATGCTGAACATAGGGTGAAAAGTCCCCACATCCTATAAAGGATCCATAAACCCATTAAGGACACAAGGGGGAAAAAAATCTTCTTGGGATTTGACCCTGTCAGAGTAATTTCTCTGCCTTATTGAGTGAAAGTCCAGAAGTGGTGTTTTCCTAATAAAACTTATTTTCAATTACTGAATTTTATTGGAAATGTCTAACATTGCTATTGGCTTACTCAGCTCTTTCAAACAGATGTGATTTTGTGTTTTCATAATTATTGGATTCAGAAATACCTACATGAGGTAAAGACTTTTTTTTTTTTTTTTTTAATGTCATGGCAGTGGAGCTTCCTTTGATGGCATTAAAGGCGGTTTAGGCAGCCAGGGAACTAGTTAAGCTCAAAAGGCTGAAAAGCAGAACAGAAATGGCAATTTCTCTATTGCTTCTGGAGAACATCAAGAGAAGTTTGATACCACTGTGCTCGTCTCTGACACACAACCTTAGTCCAGTCTTCAATATGGAATTTACATTCATCTAAAAAAGTTTTTTCCTTTGTAGTTTCCTTCTCTTCTCCTCTCCTTTTCCTTACTCCCCCGTCTTTCTTCTTCCTTTCTTTTCTCTTCCTTTCTTTTCCTTCATTTTTTTCTCTACTCTTTTCCTCACATGTGCAAAACGTGCACATTGTTTCATTCTTTTTTATTAGATCATCGTTGGTAACATAAATATAGATTTTAGTTTAATTGTACAATGTATCGTGAGGTTGATTGTCAAATCTAGTATCACCACTTGACCCAAACATAGGGACACTAAACAAACAAACAAACAAAAAATACAAGCACATTTTGGCTGTGGCCAAGTAGAAATCTTTAAAAGAAAACTTTTATCTCATTCTGTCTGTCTTTCCTCACCTGTTGTTTCCTTTGATCTTTCTCTATTCTACTCAGTTTTCACCTAGTCTGTTTCTCTATTTTGTTCTCATTTTATTTCTTCCTGGTTTCACCATTCTTTTGTCATCACAGGGTAATGGTGTGTTAATTTTCTATCGCTGCATAACATATTACCATAAGCTTACTGGCTTAAAAAAACACCCTTTCTTTTCTCACAGTTCTGTAGGACAGAAATGTAGTTGGATGTGACTGGATTCTCTGCTTAGGTTTCAGAAGTCTGGGTGCTTACCTGGAGGCTCTGTAGAAGAATCCACCTCCAAACTCATTCAGGTTATTGGTAGAATTGAGTGCTTTGCAGTTGTAGGATTGAGGTCCCTGTTTTCTTGCTGGCTGTTGGCTGGGTACATTTCTCAGTTCTTAGAGGCCATTCTCAAGTGCTTGCTTGAGTGGCCCTATCCATTCTAGCAACGTCTCCCTGAAAATAATCCCTCTCACACTTTGAATGTCTTTGATTTTCTTTTTAGCTACCAATTGAAGAAAATTCTCAGCTTTAGAGGGCTTATGTGGTTACGTTAGGCCCACTGGGAAAAGGTGTCTACAATACAGTCAGCAGATTGATAACCTTAATTGCAACTGCCAAATTCCTCTTTGCCATGCAGCATAATATAATCATAGGACTAACCCCAGCCGTGGAGATCATGGCGCTAACTTTAGTATTCTGCCTGCCACAAATAATAACACTTTTTTCTTTTCTTCTAGGACAGATCAGGACATTAGTGATTATGAAAGTTGATCCTGTCTCTTTTATATAAAGAAACAGAAATTCACGGATATCCTTAGTAATAGCTGAATTAGACATTTAGATACATGAGACTAGGACAGAGCTCTACGAGTCTTACTAAAGTGTTTTCTTAGCTACACCATAGTGAAAGTTGTGAAATTTAGAATTCCACTTTTTTTTTCCAACTTTCAACCCCAAATCTTATCAAAGATAAGTAGTAATTAAGAGCTGAAGAGCTGAAAGGTGGGAGGTGTTTGAAAAGAACTTTTTATGTATTCCCTTATTACGAGTTGTTATGAGTTTAATTTTGCCTTCCTCAAAAGTTCATATGTTGAAGTCCTAACTCCAGTACCTCAGAATGTGACCTTCTTTGGAAACAGCGTTGTTGCGAATGTAGTTAGTTAAGATAAGGTCATACCAGTGTAGGATAAAACCCTAATCCAACGTGACTGGTGTCTTTATAAAAAGAGGAAAGGAAGACATAGACACACGCACAGGAAGAACTCCATTTGAAGATGAAGGCAGGAATCAGTGTGGTGCTTCTATAAGCTAAGGAAGGCCAAAGATTGCAGACAAACTACCAGAAGCTGGGAAGAGGCAAGGAACAGATTCTTTCTCATTGGGCTTAGAAGAAATCAACTTTGCTGCCACCTTGATCTTGAACTTCTAGCTCCCAAACTGAGACAATAAATTTGTGCCCAGTTTGTGGCACTTTGTTACCGCATCCCTAGAAAACTAAAGTAGTTTTCTATCTAAAGTACTTATCAAAGTGATGCAAACTTTAAAGCTGTAGCCTATTACCAACAAAAGTGACATACTGAATAGGTGGCATCTGAGTTCTAATAGATAGTTACTAAGTAGCCCAGTAAAACATATTCCAGAAATTATGACATTTGGATTTGATAAAATATATTCCTTTTTTTGCATATTGGGCTCTCATTAAATGGTATGGTGTTAAATAAGACAAATATAAAAGTCTGTTAACACCTTGATGTAAGCAAGTAGGATTCATTCTTGCATCCCAGCCCTAGCACAATGCCAGGTTTATAGCAGATACTCAATAATTGGCTGTAGAAGGAAAGAATGAAGGAGGAAAGTTGATTAATATAGAGTATCATAATATCAATCCATAGAAAGCTCTATATAAGCAAACAAATTAAATAAAACCAAAATGTTTTCATTTAAAAGTAAATGCCCTAAATGATGGGCCCATCTTAGAAAATCCAAAATTCATCAAGTTACTCATTCAGGAAATATTTTTTATACATCCATGACCTGCTGGATACAGTACTAGGAACTGGAGGCAGAGAGCTGAATGAGAGGGACCCAGAACCTAGTCTTGTGGAGCTTACAGTTGAATAGATAAGATCTGAAACAAATCCACCATGACAGATATGTATAATACAAATTTGCTTGAATGCTAGGAAGATAACATGGTCTTCCATTCTTATTCCCTGTCTTAGTCAGTTCAAACTGCCATAACAAAATACCATAGACTGGGTGGTTTAAACAATAAAAGTGAATTTTCTTACAGTTCTGGTGGTTGGAAGCCCTAGATCAGGGTGTTAGCAATGGTTGTTCTGGTGAGGCCTCTTTTCCTGGTTTGCAGAGGGCTGCCTTCTGGCTGTGTCTGACCTCACATGACTTTTCCTCTGTGCATGTAGCTCAGGGAGAGAGAGAGCTCCAATGTTGCTTCCTTCTCTTATAGGACCACCAGTCCTTAAGATCAGGGTTTCACCATTTTGACCTCATTTAACCTTTATCGCCTTCTTACAGGCCCTGTGAGATCACAGTGAGGGTTAAAGGTTCAATATATGAATTTACACAAACATTCAGTCTATGACTCTTTCCTTCAAATTGTTTTCCCAGAGAGCAACTGGAGTGATCCTTCTATAATGCAAGGCAGATCACATGACCCTTAACACAAAAGCTTCCAAGGGTTTCCCCTTTCACTTAGAGTAAATCTGTAAGGACCTACTATGGTGTCCAAAGCCCTACTCCATCTAACCCTAATCTCACTTTTCCCGCCTCATCTCTTACAATTGTCCTCCAACTCAGTCCACTTTAGTCACTGTAATTCCTTGCCTTCCTCAAACACTCCAGGCATTCTCTTGCCTCAGGACTTTGCACTGGATTCTCCCTCCACCTGGAATACTCTCTCCCTAGATAGTTATATGGCTGGCCCCTTTCTTCCTTGCCATCTTTTCTCATATGCCACCCTCTCAGTGAGACTTTCCATTGCCACTCTACACTAGAATTGTTTGAATGTTTTTGATACTCAATTTACTTATTTTGCTTATTGTCTACTTCTCTGACTAAAATATTCACTCTTGTTCACTGTTGTATCTACGGTGCTTAAAATAGCCCTTAGAACATACTTAGTGCACAAAATAAATTTGTTGAATGAACAAATAAATTTAACAGAGTGCTGTGATAGGGAAAAGTGGATGAGATTTAGATTTAAAAAGACCTGTTTCATGGGTGCACTAAAATAAAACCTCAGAATTCACCACTGTAGAACTCATCCATGTAATAAAAAACCACATATACCCTAAAAACTATTCAAATAATAATAATAAAATAATAATAATAAAAAGACCTGTTCTAAGGAGAGGCAATAAAGAGAATCCTGAAAATCAAGGCACCTTCCATGAGAAAAGCTGGGGTAAGTTGCGGGAGGGATGTGCTTTAGGAAGAGGGAGAAGTATATATTCTGATCTGGGAAAGAGTTGGGCATAATTCAGAAGGTTAAAGGAAGTGAGTATGAAGGGAACATGTGAAGGAAGGGGAAAAAGACTGTAAACAAGGTGGAGAGGTAGATGAGGCTACTTCTTTAAAAAAATTTTTTTTTATTATACTTCAAGTTCTGGGATACATGTGCAGAACATGCAGGTTTTTTTTGCTTTTTGGTTTTTTTGTTTTGTTTTGTTTTGTTTTGGCTGTGTGTGGGGGGTGAGGGGGCAGGCAGGGTCTCTATTGCCTAGTCTAGAGTGCAGTGGCACAATCATGGCACGCTGCAACCTCAAACTCTTGGGCTCAAGTGATCCTCCTGCCTTAGCCTCCTGAATAGCTAGGACTACAGG
>NW_016805866.1:962732-981526 GCF_001698545.2 Rhinopithecus bieti | reverse complement strand
GCCCAGCTAGTTTTTTGTATTTTTTAGTAGACAGAGTTTCACCGTGTTAGCCAGGATGGTCTTGATCTCCTGACCTCATGATCCGCCCGTCTCGACCTCCCAAAGTGCTAGGATTATAGGCTTGAGCCACCGCGCCCGGCCTGCAGGTTTGTTACATAGGTATACACGTGCCATGGTGGTTTGCTGCACACATCAACCCGTCATCTACATTAGGTATTTCTCCTAATGCTATTCCTTCCCCAGCCCCCAGCCCCCAACAGGCCCCGGTGTGTGATGTTCCCCTCCCCATGTCCATGTGTTCTCATTGTTCGACTCCCACTTATGAGTGAGAACATGTGGTGTCTGGTTTTCTGTTCTTGTGTTAGTTTGCTGAGAATGATGGTTTCCAGCTTCATCCATGTCCCTGCAAAGGACATGAACTCATCCATTTTATGGCTGCATAGTATTCCATGGTGTATATGTGCCACATTTTCTTTATCCACTCTATCATTGATGGGCATTTCGGTTGGTTCCAAGTCTTTGCTATTGTGAACAGTGCTGCAAATAAACTTGCATGTGCATGTGTCTTTATAGTAGAATGATCTAGAATCCTTTGGATGTATACCCAGCAATGGGATTGCTGGGTCAAATGGTATTTCTGATTCTAGATCCTTGAGGAATCACCACATTGTCTTCCACAATGGTTGAACTAATTTACACTCCCACCAACAGTGTAAAAGTGTTTCTACTTCTCCACATCCTCTCCAGCATCTGTTGTTTCCTGACTTTTTAATGATTGCCATTCTAACTGGCATGAGATGGTTTCTCGCTATAGTTTTGATTGCATTTCTTTAATGATCAGTGATGATGAGCTTTTTCATATGTTTGTTGGCTGCATAAATATCTTCTTTTGAGAAATGTCTGTTCACATCCTTCTGATAAAGCTACATCTAAAGCATCTTGTGTGCCATGTGAAAGAATTTGCGTTTTCTTCCCTTATGTAATGGGGAGTCCATTGAAAATCTTTAAGCAGGGGAGAGACATGATCTGATGGAGTATTCATAAAAACACCAATGGTCTATGAGAAGAGAAAGAATTGGGCGTGGGCAAGAATGGCAGCTGAGAAACTACTACTAACATCCAGATAAGAGATGACAGTAACTGGGATGAATGCTATCCTCTCTTGGGGTGACTTTGTCTTTATTTACCTGGTCCAGTTTTCTAACTGGTTTTGTCAAGGGTATACAGCTGTAGGAGGGGCAACAGTCTATGGATATCCCTTTTGATCAGCCACCATTCCTTGGGTACAGCATGAGAGTAAGAATAGTTGAAACTTAATGACAATTCCAGAGTTTTATGGTATGTATTTTACTGGAAGTTCTGTTCCCAGTATATTTGATAACCCTAATGAGATCTACTTTAATAGGTAGCCCAATGAGGGTGAGGAATATTTTGAACTGGAAATTTTCAATGATCAGATGAGTCTTACCAGTGCTGCATGTTTCTCTGGAATAGGATGATGTAACTAAAGAAGAACCGGTAAGATTCCGATTTTCTTCATCTGCAAGTGGAGATGATCCTCACTTTTAAGGGCCATGGTCTCATCTGATTTAGAAATGGAGGAGAGGATAAATGAGTCAGCAGGGACAGCCTAGAGATGAAAGGCACAATGCAAAATTACAAATATTCTGAGGACTACTAAATATCTTTTCACCTGTGAATCTCGAAGCATGTGCAACTTCATAACTGGGCATGACTGTTCCAGCTCAGGAGAGAGGTGGCTTACAACAGTAAAGATTCTGGAGATAACAAAGTTGAGTCCTTGGCCTGTTTGCCAAATGTTAATACGTATGTAATTGAATCTGTCTATTCCAGGAGAGAACTAACATTTCATTTCGATGCAATACAGTGTAAGATTGCGACTGTTTTATAATTTCAGTTAGATAGGAGTTACCGAATCTTGCTATTGTACAGAGTCAGAAAATGGGTAATAGATATTGCTGCTGAATCTTAACATCTAGAAATAATCAATCCAATAGCAATGAACCAAATTTGGGAGTGCTATAAACCAGCTCATGAACAGATATAAAATTGTGTTTGAGTAAAATTCCTGAGGACAATAGGTGTTTGACAGCACTGAATAGACCTGCAGGTACACAGGTGCACACGCCTGGGTCTAGAACAAAACTGGAAGGGAGATCTTATATTCCTCATGTTGCTTGCTATCCTCAATAATTACTGCCTTTTCTTTCATTGACTGTTAAACTCAATTTCATTTTAAGGAAAGTCTGTCATGAGAAAGGAATTGCCAAAGATTTGCAAGTTTAGCTGGTGGCTTTAGGGAGCTCTGGCAGTGCCTCACAATTGCCCAGCAGCTATTTGTAGGCCTTCCCCACTGGCAGAAAATTCAGAAAATGCGTTGAAGAGGCTGCCCACAGCATCTTACTAGAAACAGAGATCGTCGCTGAGATCTGAAGAGATCACATTTCATTTGGGACTTTAAGCTTGACAACATGATCAATTTTGCCCCACATCCTCAACTTGGTTTGTTGGCATATTTGTGAATTAAGCAGAATTTGCTTGTAGGACACTGTCTCTGCCAGCAGACCTCACACTGTGTGTGTAGATCCTCCCAAGGTATATAGCCATATTTTCACCAATGTGTAAAGTGTATTTAGCTACAATGTAATATACAGATACTGCTATGATAATGTCTATAATAGGTGGGTGGAGCTGGTATATCTTGTGGTGCACATGACATAGTGGTTAAGAACTCTGGAGTCTCCCTGTCTGGGTTCAAATATCTGATTCAGCTCTTACTATCTCTGTGACTTTAACCAAGTTGTTTGAATCCATGTGCCTCTGTTTCCTCATCTTCAGTTTCCTCATTATGATGGTAATGATAGGTAGTACATACATCATAGGGTTGTAAGGATGAAATAAATTGATTCATGTAAAAGTGCTTAGAAATATGCTGAATACATAGGAAGCTGTCAACAAATATTAGCTTTTATGATGTAGCATAGGGTGTGACATGATCAGAATGAGGTCAGAGGCGCAGTATAACTTTATGTCAGCATGTAGGAAATGTTTGCTGGAATGCAGGGCAACTCTGTTCTGTAGGAATTTAAGAGCGCAGAGACACAGTTTTGCTTCATCAGCAACAAGGGGCTGAAAGGTGACCAGTGCATGATGTTGGCATTGTGGAACACAGCTCTTTTGAGCAGTGATTGCTTTAGAAATTACTGCTACTTTAGCGCTGTTTTGAGATTTCTACTGTATTCAAATATCCCACCAAATGTGATGAGTTTTGAAATTGTGCTAAAACAAAAGTTGTGGTCAATTGTTTAATGCCTTCTTTAAGGCATAATCCCTCCCTGATTCTTCATATGACCAACACTCAGACTCTCCTGATGAACCCTTGCTAATTTCTAGTTGATTGACTGATTCATTCGTTCCACAAAATTTTGAGTGTGTAATAATAATAATAATGAGTTTTATAAAGTGCGTACTGTGTGCCAAATACTGTGAAAGACACTTTAAAGCATATCTTAATCCTCAGAAGGAAATTTGCAGGAAGGAATTATTATACCCATTTTACAGATTAGGCTTAATGAGATACAATATCTCACCCAAAGGCACATAGCTTGTGAAGGGCAGAATCTGAACTCAAGCCAAGGACTTAAGCCAAAGCACTGTGTTACATTGCCTTCCATGTTAGCAGGCTCTGTGCTAGGTGTGGTGAGAGAAAATAAATGAGGCAAAGAGCCCAATTTTAAGGAGATCAGTTTAGGTCAGGGACTAGCTGTGTATACACAGAATGAGAACACAGTGGGGTAAGTGTCCATATATGTACAGATTGATAAAGGTATGGCAAAGCCATAGTGACTAACTGCTTTTATTCCTCTAGAGCTTTGATTCACATCTTTCCTTCCTCCTTTTCCTCTGTCTTTATCAAAATTTGCCTGTTTCATGTTCCATTTGGTCAGGGCTCTGATTTTAGATAGGGAATTGATAAATAATTGGGTGTAGGTTACAGTGTCCTAAAGTCCTATATCCCGATAATCTTCAGAGTGCCTCAAGAGGTGGCATCTTATCTGAAAACTGACTTAAGTAGTTATCTCAGGTACAATAGAAGAGCTGTGAGGTTTATGATGGGATAGTCTTGGAGCATTCATTACATCAAACCACGTGTTCTGTTCCTTATGTGGCAACAATGCAAATGCCCCTTTATTTGTTCAAAAGATGAACTGTCCTCAACTCCATCCCACATCCCCAAGCAAAACTTTCCTACCTCTACTTCTCTGCTACCTGAATTCACCTTAGAAAGAAAGGAGGACAAAAGCCTCAATATTTCACAAAATGGACAATTTGCTTTTGGAGTCAAATCTGGCAATGTGACCAGGAAATCTTTTGAAAAAAAAAAAAAANGAGAAAGAATTGGGCGTGGGCAAGAATGGCAGCTGAGAAACTACTACTAACATCCAGATAAGAGATGACAGTAACTGGGATGAATGCTATCCTCTCTTGGGGTGACTTTGTCTTTATTTACCTGGTCCAGTTTTCTAACTGGTTTTTGTCAAGGGTATACAGCTGTAGGAGGGGCAACAGTCTATGGATATCCCTTTTGATCAGCCACCATTCCTTGGGTACAGCATGAGAGTAAGAATAGTTGAAACTTAATGACAATTCCAGAGTTTTATGGTATGTATTTTACTGGAAGTTCTGTTCCCAGTATATTTGATAACCCTAATGAGATCTACTTTAATAGGTAGCCCAATGAGGGTGAGGAATATTTTTGAACTGGAAATTTTCAATGATCAGATGAGTCTTACCAGTGCTGCATGTTTCTCTGGAATAGGATGATGTAACTAAAGAAGAACCGGTAAGATTCCGATTTTCTTCATCTGCAAGTGGAGATGATCCTCACTTTTAAGGGCCATGGTCTCATCTGATTTAGAAATGGAGGAGAGGATAAATGAGTCAGCAGGGACAGCCTAGAGATGAAAGGCACAATGCAAAATTACAAATATTCTGAGGACTACTAAATATCTTTTCACCTGTGAATCTCGAAGCATGTGCAACTTCATAACTGGGCATGACTGTTCCAGCTCAGGAGAGAGGTGGCTTACAACAGTAAAGATTCTGGAGATAACAAAGTTGAGTCCTTGGCCTGTTTGCCAAATGTTAATACGTATGTAATTGAATCTGTCTATTCCAGGAGAGAACTAACATTTCATTTCGATGCAATACAGTGTAAGATTGCGACTGTTTTTATAATTTCAGTTAGATAGGAGTTACCGAATCTTGCTATTGTACAGAGTCAGAAAATGGGTAATAGATATTGCTGCTGAATCTTAACATCTAGAAATAATCAATCCAATAGCAATGAACCAAATTTGGGAGTGCTATAAACCAGCTCATGAACAGATATAAAATTGTGTTTGAGTAAAATTCCTGAGGACAATAGGTGTTTGACAGCACTGAATAGACCTGCAGGTACACAGGTGCACACGCCTGGGTCTAGAACAAAAACTGGAAGGGAGATCTTATATTCCTCATGTTGCTTGCTATCCTCAATAATTACTGCCTTTTCTTTCATTGACTGTTAAACTCAATTTCATTTTTAAGGAAAGTCTGTCATGAGAAAGGAATTGCCAAAGATTTGCAAGTTTAGCTGGTGGCTTTAGGGAGCTCTGGCAGTGCCTCACAATTGCCCAGCAGCTATTTGTAGGCCTTCCCCACTGGCAGAAAATTCAGAAAATGCGTTGAAGAGGCTGCCCACAGCATCTTACTAGAAACAGAGATCGTCGCTGAGATCTGAAGAGATCACATTTCATTTGGGACTTTAAGCTTGACAACATGATCAATTTTTGCCCCACATCCTCAACTTGGTTTGTTGGCATATTTGTGAATTAAGCAGAATTTGCTTGTAGGACACTGTCTCTGCCAGCAGACCTCACACTGTGTGTGTAGATCCTCCCAAGGTATATAGCCATATTTTCACCAATGTGTAAAGTGTATTTAGCTACAATGTAATATACAGATACTGCTATGATAATGTCTATAATAGGTGGGTGGAGCTGGTATATCTTGTGGTGCACATGACATAGTGGTTAAGAACTCTGGAGTCTCCCTGTCTGGGTTCAAATATCTGATTCAGCTCTTACTATCTCTGTGACTTTAACCAAGTTGTTTGAATCCATGTGCCTCTGTTTCCTCATCTTCAGTTTCCTCATTATGATGGTAATGATAGGTAGTACATACATCATAGGGTTGTAAGGATGAAATAAATTGATTCATGTAAAAGTGCTTAGAAATATGCTGAATACATAGGAAGCTGTCAACAAATATTAGCTTTTATGATGTAGCATAGGGTGTGACATGATCAGAATGAGGTCAGAGGCGCAGTATAACTTTATGTCAGCATGTAGGAAATGTTTGCTGGAATGCAGGGCAACTCTGTTCTGTAGGAATTTAAGAGCGCAGAGACACAGTTTTGCTTCATCAGCAACAAGGGGCTGAAAGGTGACCAGTGCATGATGTTGGCATTGTGGAACACAGCTCTTTTTGAGCAGTGATTGCTTTAGAAATTACTGCTACTTTAGCGCTGTTTTGAGATTTCTACTGTATTCAAATATCCCACCAAATGTGATGAGTTTTGAAATTGTGCTAAAAACAAAAGTTGTGGTCAATTGTTTAATGCCTTCTTTAAGGCATAATCCCTCCCTGATTCTTCATATGACCAACACTCAGACTCTCCTGATGAACCCTTGCTAATTTCTAGTTGATTGACTGATTCATTCGTTCCACAAAATTTTTGAGTGTGTAATAATAATAATAATGAGTTTTTATAAAGTGCGTACTGTGTGCCAAATACTGTGAAAGACACTTTAAAGCATATCTTAATCCTCAGAAGGAAATTTGCAGGAAGGAATTATTATACCCATTTTACAGATTAGGCTTAATGAGATACAATATCTCACCCAAAGGCACATAGCTTGTGAAGGGCAGAATCTGAACTCAAGCCAAGGACTTAAGCCAAAGCACTGTGTTACATTGCCTTCCATGTTAGCAGGCTCTGTGCTAGGTGTGGTGAGAGAAAAATAAATGAGGCAAAGAGCCCAATTTTAAGGAGATCAGTTTAGGTCAGGGACTAGCTGTGTATACACAGAATGAGAACACAGTGGGGTAAGTGTCCATATATGTACAGATTGATAAAGGTATGGCAAAGCCATAGTGACTAACTGCTTTTATTCCTCTAGAGCTTTGATTCACATCTTTCCTTCCTCCTTTTTCCTCTGTCTTTATCAAAATTTGCCTGTTTCATGTTCCATTTGGTCAGGGCTCTGATTTTAGATAGGGAATTGATAAATAATTGGGTGTAGGTTACAGTGTCCTAAAGTCCTATATCCCGATAATCTTCAGAGTGCCTCAAGAGGTGGCATCTTATCTGAAAACTGACTTAAGTAGTTATCTCAGGTACAATAGAAGAGCTGTGAGGTTTATGATGGGATAGTCTTGGAGCATTCATTACATCAAACCACGTGTTCTGTTCCTTATGTGGCAACAATGCAAATGCCCCTTTATTTGTTCAAAAGATGAACTGTCCTCAACTCCATCCCACATCCCCAAGCAAAACTTTCCTACCTCTACTTCTCTGCTACCTGAATTCACCTTAGAAAGAAAGGAGGACAAAAAGCCTCAATATTTCACAAAAATGGACAATTTGCTTTTGGAGTCAAATCTGGCAATGTGACCAGGAAATCTTTTGAAAAAAAAAAAAAAAGTTCTTGGTATTTCCTGCTTCTTTGCAGATAATGAATTCAGAAAAGGATGACCTCCCCCTACCAAGTTTTAAAAAAATGTTTACCTACCCTTCTGTTTTCCAATCCAAACTGGTATGAAAACATTCAGGAGGTCAACATTTGAAAATGGTTTTTGAAAAAGAAAACCACCCACACTCAAAAAACTGTTTTCCTTCCTAGTAAATGTAATTTTAAATTTCAAAGGCAGGATTTAGGTCAGTGGTTTGGGTCATTTTTTATTTTACCCAAACTGGGCCACCCTTCCCTTATTGTGCAATCCAGAAGAATCAGAAAGATGTCAGGTAATAAAAATCCAGCAAGGAAAAAAAGTTGGAACACACTCTGTCCAAAGTTGCATGCCCTTAAGTTCTGCTGACTTCAGTAGGATTTGTACATTAGTAGTGAAGGGCAGAATCTGGTCCACCGATTTTATTATCACTGAAGAAGAGGAGATTTTTTCTGACTGTAAAATGGAAAAATATAATTTATGATTCAGACTTAGTCTGATGGGTTGAACAAGAGATGGAAACTTATCAGTTTGTGGCTTTAAATATAATGATATGCAAGTGAGGAGAGGCCAGGAGCACCCACACATGACTGAGAGGGATTCTGGTCCAGAATGACCTTTCAGCTCCTGGAGCATCCAAGGCATATGGATGTATTATCCGACAGGATCCGCAAGTGAAGTTTATTACAACATGGAAGAAAGATGAGGTTTGGTGGGCTGATGAGTGACCTTTTCAGTCTGTCCATCTGTTATCTTCATAAATCATTTCAATGCAAGGCAAGAAGACTCCTTTTCACCTCATACCTGAAGATTTAGCTTTTCAGTGCTGACACTTGACCTGGACTAATCACCTTTTTTTTTTTTTTCCTTTTTGAGATGGAGTTGACCTGGACTAATCACTTTTTTTTTTTCCTGGGATGGAGTTTTGCTCTGTCACTCGGGCTGGAGTACAATGATGTGATCTCGGCTCACTGCAACCTCTGCCTCCTGGGTTCAAGTTATTCTCCTGCCTCAGCCTCCTGAGTAGCTGGAATTATAGGTTCCCACCACCACACTCGGCTAATGTTTGTATATTTAGTGGAGACGGGGTTTCACTCTGTTGGCCAGGCTGCTCTCAAACTCCTGACCTCAGGCGATCCGCCTGCCACGGCCTCCCCAAGTGCTCGGATTGCAGGCGTGAGTCACCGCACCCGGTCGACTAATCACCTTTAATGGATGATGAAAATATGGTTGCGGTGTGAAAATGATGTTCCTCTGAAAACCCTTTGTCATTTTCTTTCTTTACTACCCCCAACCTGCTGTACTCATAAGTGAATTTAAACTCATAAACAGCCCAAGAATAGACTTAAGTTTAAGGAGGAAAATAATGAATTTAAGAGACTTATGAGACATGGACTTGAGGCACTTCCCACTGCCTACATTTACTTGACCTTTTGATTTCATATGAATCTATGCTCTGGTCTTTGGCTGACACATGAGTACACTTTAGAGATGACCAAAGTAATTTCAATCAATTGATCAATGTATTTTTAGTGTTTGTGTTGCTAGTAACATACAGACTCCCTAACAAGTTGAACTTTCAGGAATCTGTTTCTCTGAATCATGCCAACTTTATGTAACTCCTTTTCTGTGGAGGAGCTCTGATATGGTTTGGCTGTGTCCCCACCCAAATCTCAACTTGAATTGTTTATTCCAGAATTCCCACATGTTGTGGGAGGGATCCAGGGGGAGGTAATTGAATCATGGGGCTGGTCTTTCCCGTGCTATTCTCCTGATAATGAATAAGTCTCACAAGATCTGATGGGTTTGTCAGAAATCTCAGGGGTTTCTGCTTTTGCTTCTTTCTCATTTTCTTTTGCCACCGCCATGTGAGAAGTCCCTTTCTCCTCCCGCCATGATTCTGAGTCCTCCCCAGGGATGTGGAACTGTAAGTTCAATTAAACACCTTTTTGTTCCCAGTCTTGGGTATATCTTTATCAGCAGCATGAAAACAGACTAATACAGTAAATTGATACCAGTAGAATGGGGAGTTGCTGAAGAGATACCTGCAAGTGTGGAAGCAACTTTGGAACTGGGTAACAGGCAGAGGTTGAAACAGTTTGGAGCGCTCAGAAGAAGACAGGAAGATGTGAGAAAGTTTGGAACTTCCTAGAGACTTGCTGAATGGCTTTGACAAAAATGCTGATAGTGTTATGAACAATAAGGTCCAGGCTGAGGTGGTCTCAGATGGAGATGAGGAACTTGTCGGGAACTGGAGCAAAGATGACTCTTGTTATGTTTTAGCAAAGAGATGGTTGACATTTTGCCCTTGCCCTAGAGATTTGTGGAACTTTGAACTTGAGAGAGATTATTTGGAGTATCTGGCAGAAGAAATTTGTAAGCAGGAAAGCATTCAAAAGGTGACTTGGGTGCTGTTAAAAGCATTCTGTTTTAAAACAGAAACAGAAAATTAAATATTTTCTGAAATAAAAGTTCAGAAAATTTGCAACCTAACGGTGCAGTAGAAAAGAAAAACCAATTCTTTTGAGGAGAAATTCAAGCAGATGCAGAAATTTGCATAAGTAGCAAGGAGCCTAATGTTAATCCCCAAGACCATGGGGAAAATGTCTCCAGGCCATATTAGAGACCTTCATGGCAGCTCCTATCATCACACACCCAGAAGCCCAGGGGGAAAAAGTGGTTTCGTGGGTCAGGTCCAGGTCCCCATGCTGTGTGCAGCCTAGGAACTTGGTGCCCTGTGTCCCAGCCACTCCAGCCATGGCTGAAAGGGGCCAACATGCAGCTCAGGCTGTGGCTTCAGAGGGTGGAAGCCCCAAGCCTTGGCAGCTTCCATGTGGTGTTGAGCCTGCAGGTGCACAGAAGTCAAGAATTGAGGTTTGGGGACCTCTGCCTAGATTTCAGAAGATCTATTGAAATGCCTAGATGCCCAGGCAAAAGTTTGCTGCAGAGGCAGAGCCCTCATGGAGAACCTCTGCTAGGGCAGCGTAGAAGGGAAATGTGGGGTCAGAGCCCCCACACAGAATCCCTGCTGGGGCACTGCCTGGTGGATCTGTAAGAAGAGGGCCACTGTCCTCCAGATCCCAGAATGGTACATCCATCAACAGCTTGCACTGTGCACCTGGAGAAGCTGCAGACACTCAATGCCAGCCCATAAAAGCAGCCAGGAAGGAGGCTGTACCCAGCAAAGCCACAGGGGTGGAGCTGCCCAAGACCATGGGAACCCATCTCTTGCATCAGCATGAGCCAGATGCGAGACATGACATCAAGGGAGATCATTTTGGAGATTTAAGGTTTGACTGGCCTGATGGATTTCAGACTTGCATGGGGCTGGTAGCCCCTTTGTTTTGCCCAATTTTCCCCCATGTGTAATGGCCATATTTACCCAATTCCCATACCCCCATTATATCTAGGAAGTAACTAACTTGATTTTGATTTTATAGGCTCATAGGTGGAAAGGATTTGCCTTGTCTCAGATAAGACTTTGGACTGTGGACTTTTGAGTTAATGCTGAGATGAGTTAAGACTTTGGGAGATATTTGGGAAGGCATGATTGGTTTTGAAATGTGAGTATGTAAGATTTGGAGGGGCAAGAGGTAGAATGATATGGTTTGGCTGTGTTCTCACCCAAATCTCAACTCAAATTGTATCTCCCAGGCTTCCCACGTGTTGTGGGAGGGACCCAGGGGAAGGTGATTAAATCATAGGGGCTGGTCTTTCCTGAGCTATTCTCATGGTAGTGAATAAGTCTCACAAGATCTGATGGGTTTATCAGGGATTTCTGCTTTTGCTTCGTTCTCATTTTCTTTTGCTGTGCCATGTAAGAAGTGCCTTTTGCCTCCCGCCATGATTCTGAGGCCTCACCAGCCAGGTGGAACTGTAAGTTCAATTAAACCTCTTTTTCTTTCCAGTCTCAGGTATGTCTTTATCAGCAGCATGAAAATGGACTAATACAAGCTCATATGTTTATTCAACAAACATAAACCATAATAGAGATTCAATTAATGTTTTCTGAATAGATGAATGGCTTCTTATTTATAGAAGATGTTATTATATTTGAGCTGGATTTTAAAGAATTGAGGGGAGGGGAGAAAGAGCAAAGACAGAGAGATAGGAAAGTACAAGGTATGTGTGTAGTGTGGGTCCCGCGCCTGGTACTGGGAAGAGAATCAACAAATACATGCTTAATGAATGAATAATAGTGTTAAGTACTGAACAAAAAGCAAAATGGATAAGTTTTAGCCCCTTCATGGAACTTAAAGTCTAAAAAGAGAATTGGAGCTGTATACAACTCATGATAAATCAAATTTACTCATATTCAAGTATTTCCTGAGTGTCTAGTGTACTAGTCATGGTTGTCCAGAGAAAGACAACAAATGAGATTGTGGTCTCTCTATTTGTATAGATCCTCCTTCTCTCTCTCTCTCTCTCTCTCTTTCTTTTTTTTTTTTTTTTTTTTTTTTTTTTTTTTTTTTGAGATGGCGTCTTGCTCTGTTGCCCAGGAGTGCAGTGGTGCGATCTTGGCTTACTGCAAACTCTGCCTCGTGGGTTCACGCCATTCTCCTGTCTCAGCCTCCTGAATAGCTGGGACTACAGGTGCCCGCCACCATGCCGAGCTAATTTTTGTATATTTATTAGAGTCGGGGTTTCACTGTATTAGCCAGGATGGTCTCGACCTTCTGACCTCGTGATCTGCTCACCTCAGCCTCCCAAAGTGCTGGGATTACAGGCTTAAGCCACCGTGCCCAGCCCTTCCCTTTATGTATATGTGGAGCGTGAGATTGTGGGGCTGGCAAGTTTGAAACCCACAGGGCAGGCTGAAGACCCAAGGAAGATTTGCTTATGCAGCTAGGATCTAAAAGCAGTCTGAAGGCAGAATTCCCTCTTCTTTAGGGGACCTCAGTCTTTTTCTCTTACAGCAGTCACCAGATTGAATGAGGCCCACTCACATTATGGAGGGTCATCTGCTTTACTAAAAATACATTGATGTAATAAATGTTAATCTCATCTAATACCTTCATAACAACGTATACACTGATGTTTGACCAAGTATCTGGTTACTATGGCCTAGCCTAGGTGACACATAAAATCAACCATCACATCTACTAAGTAGTGGGCCCTGCTCTGGATACTAGAGATAGAGCAATGAACAAGATAGATTAAAATCCCTGTGATGAAGTTTATGAAAACTATATAAAACTTACATCATGTCATATGGTCAATATTGTGGAGAAAAATAAGATTAAAAAGGGAGTAAGGAAACCATAATTTTAAAATGGTCAGGGAAGTCCTCATTGAGAAGTTTCCATTTGAGTCAGGACCTGAAAGCAATAAGGAAGTGAACATATAGATATCTGTGGAAGGAGTAATCCATGAGAAGGTAAAGCAAATATAAGCTTTAGGCAAGAGGGTGACTGCTGTATTTGAGAATCAGCTTTTGATAAGTGCTTTAAAATACATAAAACATAATATAAACAAAAATGTAACATAGGTGAAGCTCACTATTGGATTATTGTGAAGGAAGAGATTACTTCCAACTGGGACCTTTTTGGAATAGACCTCAATGCCAATTACATAGTAGATATTTAATTGATATTTACTGAATAAATTAATGGCACACTATATTTGGGCTAGATTTGGACGGGTAGGTGGAATTAAGTGAATATAGAGGAAAAAGCAAGAAAAGAAGTAGAGAGTACTTGGTATTTTTGTGTCATGGACACTGATCCAGAATGGCTGAGTCATGCAGGCTTTGGTGGAATAGAGATGAGGAGTATATGGAAGATAAGGCTTAAGAAGGAAGTTGAAGCCAGACTGTAAAAGTCTTTGCATCTAGACCATAGAGACTGAATGTCATTTCATAACCATTTTTGAACCATCAAAGTTTTAAAGGAGGGGAAAAGTGAAGTCATGTTAACAATTTAGGAAAATATTCACCAAAGGAAATTCCTCTAAACACTTACTTGGAGGGCATTGGTAAATATTTTACGGGAAAAACCAACTTAATTTCAAATAAATTTGGGACGTGCTAGGTTAAACCGAGTTAAACAGGATTTTTACTGCACTAATCTAAATAGACTTTAATATGTCAATACATATTGTCAGGTTAAAAAAGATGGCTCTAATCTGCTATGTTTCCCAAATATTTTTGGCCACAGAAAAGAATTTTGGATAGTATATCTTCATTATACACAATTCATTGGAAACCCTGATTTGGGAGGATAATAATTGTTGAGAGAGTATATTGGATTGAAGGAGTGAATGAAAGATGAAGACTATTTGGAAAGCTGATAGAATAACCACTGTGGGAAATACGAAGGGCCTAAACTGGAAATGTAGCAGGATTGTGGAATAAAGACTTTCAGAGGTAGAATCACATGAATTAGTCAGTGTTTAGTGAATAGGATTGGGAGGTTATGAAACTAAAAGAGTAGAAAAGCTTAATGCATTGGAAATGGGAAGATGGTGATGTCTTCTGAGATAACAACTCAAAACAGACTTAACTTTGAGGAGGAAAAGAAAGAATGTGAGAGACTTATAAGAACCCAATTTTGTTTAATTTTTAAATATTTGGAGATTTTACAAATATCTTTCTGTTATTGATACAGTTCAATTTCAGACGGTTAAAAACTATATTTTGTATGATTTCAATTCTTTTAAATTTTTTGAGATTTGTTTAAAGACCCAAAGTATATTTTATCAAGGCGATTGTTCCATGTAACTAGAAAATAATGTCTATTCTGTTGTTGAGTGGAGGATCCTACAAATGTTGTTGAGTGGAGGATCCTACAAATTTGATCAAGTTGGTTTATAGTATCATTCAAGTCTTCTTATTTTTGGTGATTTCTGTTTACTTGTTCTATCAGCAACTATGAGAAGAGCATAAACATATCCAAGTAAAGTTGTGTGTTTTCCTTGTTCTTTTAGTACTTTCAGTTCTGTTTTATGTATTTTGAAGCTCTGCAGTTGGGTACAATCATATTGATAGTTGTTATGTCATTATAAAATGTCCTTATATTGGCCTTGATATGCCTTGTGCTAAAGTATATTTTATCTGATATTATTTGTAGCCACTCCAACTTTCTTTTGATTAATGTCTTTATGGTATAACCTTTCCCAACCTTTTATTATTTATCTATCTGTCTTTCCAGGTAAAGTGGAGTCTTATAGATAAAATATAATTAAATATTGCTTTTAAAAAATCTAACAATTTTTGCCTTTAATTTGGGTTTAGATCATTTATATTTAATGTAATTACTGACATGTTTGCATTTAAGTCTACTATACTTCTAGTTATCTTCCAGTTGCCCCTCTAGTCTTAGTTTCCCCTTTCTTCTTTTTCTACCTCGTTTTTATTCAATATTATCTCCCCTTTGGCCTTATTACTTATACTTCTTGCAAATTCTTTCAAGATTGCTCTAGAGTTTAAAATATAAACCTGATAAGAATAAACTTTAATTTACAATAGTCCACATAGAAACACTATTACAGTATTTCACACATAGTATAAAAATCTTTAAAGAATATACCTCATTTTCTCTCCCATAATTTATGATATTGTTTTCATACATTTTATTTCTTCATGTTATGAACACTGTAAGGCATTATTCTTGCTTTAAACAGTTGATATCTTTTTATTTTTATTTTTTATTATACTTTAAGTTCTGGGATACATGTTTGCTGCACCCATCAACCCATGATCTACATTAGGTATTTCTCCTAATGCTATCCCTCCCCCAGCCCCCCACCCTCCAACAGGCCCCAGTGTGTGATGTTCCCCTCCCTGTGTCCATGTTTTCTCATTGTTCGACTCCCACCTATGAGTGAGAACATGCAGTGTTTGCTTTTCTATTCTTGTGTTAGTTTGCTGAGAATGATGGTTTCCAGCTTCATCCATGTCCCTGCAAAGGACATGAACTCATCCTTTATTATGCCTGCATAGTATTCCATGGTGTACATGTGCCACATTTTCTTTATCCAGTCTATCACTGATACTCATTTCGGTTGGTTCCAGGTCTTTGCTATTGTGAACAGTGCTGGAAATAAACATATGTGTGCATGTTCTGGGATACATGTTTGCTGCACCCATCAACCCATGATCTACATTAGGTATTTCTCCTAATGCTATCCCTCCCCCAGCCCCCCACCCTCCAACAGGCCCCAGTGTGTGATGTTCCCCTCCCTGTGTCCATGTTTTCTCATTGTTCGACTCCCACCTATGAGTGAGAACATGCAGTGTTTGCTTTTCTATTCTTGTGTTAGTTTGCTGAGAATGATGGTTTCCAGCTTCATCCATGTCCCTGCAAAGGACATGAACTCATCCTTTATTATGCCTGCATAGTATTCCATGGTGTACATGTGCCACATTTTCTTTATCCAGTCTATCACTGATACTCATTTCGGTTGGTTCCAGGTCTTTGCTATTGTGAACAGTGCTGGAAATAAACATATGTGTGCATGTGTCTTTATAGTAGAATGATTTATAATCCTTTGGGTATATATCCAGTAATGGGATTGCTGGGTCAAATGGTGTTTCTGGTTCTCGATCCCTGAGGAATCGCCACACTGTCTTCCACAATGGTTGAACTAATTTACACTCCCACCAACAGTGTAAAAGTGTTCCTGTTTTTCCATATCCTCTCCAGCATCTGTTGTTTCCTGACTTTTTAAAGATTGCCATTCTAACTGGCGTGAGGTGGTATCTCATTGTGGTTTTGATTTGCATTTCTCTAATGGCCAGTGATGATGAGCTTTTTTTCATGTTTGTTGGCTGCATAAATGTCTTCTTTTGAGAAGTGTCTGTTCATATCCTTCACCCAAAACAGTTGATTATTTTAAGGACATTTAAAATATTAGCACTTTAAAATTTTCTACTGCTTTTAATTGTTTGGCGTAGATTTACATTTCAAACTGGTATTGTACTCCTTTTGATAGAAATATTTTCCTTAAATATTTTTTAGCACACATCTGTTTACAATTATTTCAGCTTTGGTTTGTCTAAAAAAGACTTTATTATTAAAAGCTATTTTCTCTGAGCATAAAACTCTGGGTCAAGAATTTTTGCTGTTGTTGTTATTACTTTTGTATTTTTTAGTCTCTTAAAGCTATAACTGTAATAATTTTGAGCTTGCATAATTTCTAACAAAATATTTGCTATATTACCTTTGTTCCTTCATTTGTCTATATATTTTTGTCAGTGGCTGTATCAGGATTTTTTTTTTTTTTTGGTTTTCATAACTTTGACTATGATGTGTCTAAGTGTGTCTTTTCATATTATTGTAGATTATGTTTAGATTATGTTTCATATATATCCTGTGTAGAATTCTCTGAGCTGTTGTTTTTCCAGAAGATCTGAGAAGCTGAGAGAATTCTACACAGGATGAATATAAAACATAATCTAAAGATAGATTTATTAGATCTATCTTTCATTGATTTTGGAATATTGTTAGCTATATGCATGGTTTTGAAGATTTTTAATACTTTATTATCCATCTGTTTCCTTCTTTGACTTTAATAACACTTATGTTAGACTATCTGATATGGTCCTACAGATTTCCAATGCTCTGTTTTTACCTCCTACTCTTTTTTGTCTTTGTGTTGTGGTTTTAATGAAAATGATGGTGTTCTTTTCATATGATGACATGGTCTGAATCCATTTACTTAACTTATTCCTTGTTCACATTCCCATCTGACAAAGGGCCATAATGAGAAGGAAAAACCCTTGTCACAACTGAAAATTGGGTCCTTACATGCCATGAACCTCAAATAGTTATTTTTCTTTTATTTTGGTTTAAAAAAGAAGTTGATTAAGCTAGTTAGTATTAGGAGATTTTTCAAGCAGACTTTTCATTGCTTATGGTGACTTACAGGATGGTTGACCCTTCACTCAGAGTGCTATGGTCTCAGGACAGTTGAGCTATGGGGTAATCAGGAAGTATGAGGAGTGCTACGTAGATCTCAGTTCCAGTAAAATCTCTGAGATGTGTACCTTGAGCTACTGCTATGGCGCTTATACCTTGTGCTTGCTTCTGAAAGCCTACAGGATAAAGTAGGGCCCATCTGAAACTGGAACATTGTAGCAACAGTCACTTCAGTTAAAGAAACAAGATCACATTCCTAGTTCACTTCCAGTTGTCATAACAAACATGGAAAACAAATGTGAAAACACACAAACGAAACTCACTATTATGACTATCTTCAGCTATGTTTAATAAATCAGACAAAACTCATTGAAAAATTTAAATAGTCATTATAAGAGAAAATATTTAAAAAACTGGAGAATAGTCCCAAGCAATTCAACCTAGGAGTATCATAGAAACAGTACAGATAAATAATTATAAAATATAAAGAGAAGAAAATTTTCTTCAGATGAGCGCTAGTATTTTTAGCATGCAAATATTTATCAAATAAAATTAGGCAAAGTAAACAATAAGACACTATCCCAGACTTAACCTACAACATACTTTAATCTTTAGAAAAAAGGAAAAGTACCTGCAATCATTCAGGGAGATGAAACAAGTTATTTAAGAATTATGTCTGGTTCACAATATTAAATGCTAGGAGGCAGTCTTCAGATTTTGAAGAATAAGACGTGATTTAAGAATTCTACACTCAGTTAACCTATTGTTCACATAGATGGCAACAAAACAAAATCTCAAAAATACCAAACCCAAAGTATTTTAAGTGCAATTAAAAAAAAAAATCTCCAAATAAATAAATAAATAAATGCTCTGGAACAAAACTTAGAATAAGATGAGTATCTTTCCAATTTGCTTTATTAACCTGATAAGAAACCTTGCAGACATAGAGGATATTTGCATATACACATGCAAAACTATGAATTAATCTCATTTATAAATATAAATGCAATTCTAATTAAAATATTAACAAATAAAAACTATAACTATACTAAAAAATTAATCAACGAGTAAATGCTTCTCTTTTGGAAAAACAGCAGTAGCTTAATATTATGAACTGGATTAATATTTAAAATCAAGAAGAAA